>NC_079198.1:32692514-33000639 GCF_029499605.1 Hyla sarda | reverse complement strand
CGTTCTCCTTCCTTGGCAGTAGCTTTTCGGATCGCTCTTCGGACCCTTTTCACTCAGGGAGTGATTGTCCCAGTTCCTCCCAGGGAGCGTTTTTCAGGGTTCTATTCCAACCTGTTCATCATTCCCAAGAAAGGGGGTTCCGTCTGCCCGATCCTGGATCTGAAGCTCCTCAATCTCACCTACTCCGGCATCATTTCCGTATGGAGTCTATCCGTTCTGTAGTGGCATCCATGGATCAAGGGGATTTTCTTTCCTTGGTGGATATCCGAGATGCTTACCTTCACATCACCATTTTTCTGGCAGGTCAGTGCTATCTCTGCTTCGCAGTTCCGGAGGGCCATTTTCAGTTTGTGGCCCTTCCATTTTGGCCTGGACACGGCCCCAAGGGTCTTCACCAAAGTACTGGCAGCAGTGATCGCCATCCTGCGAGCCCGGCGTGTGTCCGTGATCCCCCTACCTGGACAACCTCCTGGTCAAGGCTCCAACCAGGGCCCAGAATTAAGAGTCTCTGTCTCTCTCTTCAGACCTTGTCCCGTTTTGTCTGGGTGGTCAATCAAGACAAGTCCAATCTGATTCCCACCCAGTCTCTGATCTTCTTGGGACTCCAGTTCGACACAGCGATCGCCCGGATTCGGCTTCCGCCAGACAAACTCTGTGCTATGTCATCAGGTATTTGTCTTCTCTGTAATCCGGTTCCAGTTTTCATTCGGTTCTGCATGGAAGTCCTGGGTTGGATGGTGACTGCCATAGAAGCTGTTCCTTTTGCCCAGTTTCATTGTCGACCTCTTCAAATTTCCCTTCTGTACCGGTGGGACAAGTCTCCGCTATCCCTCGATCGCAGGATTATTCTTCCCCCCCCCCCCGGCAGGGATCAGACGGTCCAGGGACGTTGATCCTCCCAGGTAGCTCTCCATCAACATCCTGGAACTTCAGGCAATTTATCTTTGCCTCCTCCATTGGGTGCGCCTTCTCCAGGATTGTCCTGTTCGTGTCCAGTCGGACAACTCCACGGCTGTGGCATGTCAATGACAGGGCGGCATTCTCAGTCCCGCAGCGATGGTCGAGGTCTCCAGGATCCTTCTCTGGGTTCCCTCCATCTCGACGACATTGGGAGGTGGACTTTGTCAGTCGCTCCTTGGCCAACCCTGGCGAGTGGTCTCTTCATCCAGAGGTGTTTGCGGATATCTGCAGCCTCTGAGGCACTCCGGACATGGACCTCTTCACGTCCCGCCACAACCAGAAAGTTCGTTGCGAAGTCCCGAGATCCTCTGGCCCTAGCTGTAGATGCCCTTGTAATGTCCTGGTCGCACTTGGTCCTCCCATATCTCTTCCCTCCTCTTCCTCTCCTTACCAGGGTCCTGAGTAAGCTGAAAGCGGAGGGCATCCTCGCCATTCTCATGGCTCTGGACTGGCCCAGGTAAGCGTGGTATGCCGACGTTGTTCGCCTAGTGGACGACATGCCTCTGCACCTCCCAGTTCATCTGGACCTGCTCTCTCAGGGTCCCCTTTGCCACCCCAATTTACTGTCGCTGCATTAGGCAGCGTGGCAGTTGAGATCGCGGTTCTGAGGGCCAGGGGGTTTTCTCCCCAGGTGATCTGCACAATGATCAAGGCGCGCAAGCCTTCCTCTGCGAAGATTTATCACCGTATTTGGTGGTCCTACTTTCGATGGTGTGAATCTCACTCCTTCTCCCCAGTGGTGTTCTCCCTTCCACACCTTCTTTTCCTTTTTACAGTCTGGGCTGTCTTGCAGGGTACTCCCTTAGAACCTCTCCGGGACATTTCTCTTTGTATCCTTTCCTGAAAGGTGGCCTTCCTCATTGCGGTCACTTCCATTAGGAGAGTTTCGGAGCTGGAGGCTCTCTCCTGCCGTTCCCCCTACCTTGTTTTACACCAGGACAAAGTTGTTTTCCGTCCGGCCCCGTCCTTTTTGCCTAAGGTGGTCTCCGCCTTTCACCTAAATGAGGATATCGTCCTTCCGTCCAGCTCCATCCCATCCCAGGGAACGGTTGCTTCATGTTCTTGATGTGGTACGGGCCGTTCGGATTTACCTTTCGGTCACTTCATCCTTTTGTCAGTGTGACTCTTTCTTTGTGCTTACAAAGGGTCGTTGTAAGGAATTTCCTGCTTCGAAGGCTACCATTTCGCGGTGGATTCGTTCTGCCATCACGGAAGCTTACCGCTGCAAAGGGTCTCTTTCTGTGTCTCGGCTCATTCCACTCGCGCCGTCGGGGCCTCCTGGTCTCCCCATTACAGGGCTTCGGCCTTGCAAGTCTGTAATTTTACCGGGTGCATACCTTTGCGTCCGCTGATGCTGGTTTAGGTCACAAGGTGTTGCTGGTGGCTGTGGCCCAGCCTTCCACCTAAGTTGCTCGAGTTTTCTCCCACCCCCGGGACTGCTTTGGTACATCCCACGGTCTCTGTGTCCCCCAATGGAGCCGAACGAGAAAAGCAGATTTTTGTGTTTACCGTCAAATCTTTCTCGGAGGATCCATTGGGGGACACAGCACCCACCCATTTGTTCTGGTGTCCTTGGTTCGGTTACCTGTCCGAGGGTTGGTTCGGTTAATTTTTGTCTGTGGTTTCTTCGGACAGTTGCTGTTTTTTCTATCCATGTCTGTCCTCTCCTACTGCTTTGGGACTAAACTGATAGCTAACAGTCTGTAGGCAGGGTAAATCCTGCTGGGATGGGCTGACTTTCTTTTGTTGCCTAGTGACAGCAGCCTATACCCACGGTCTCTGTGTCCCCCAATGGATCCTCCAAGAAAGATATTTTATGGTAAGCACAAAAATCTACTTTTGTTGCTAAAACCTGAGGACACAATTGGATAGTTGTTAGTGTGTGAAACCAAACTGTACCTTTCCTGGTGGCTGCCAAGTGTTAAGGCAGTCAAGTTGCTCAAGTGCCACAGCCTAGCATGCTTCCTTGTTCACCCCCACCTCCCAGCCCATCCTTGACTGAGGCTCTGTATGTCAATCACAAGGCTTTGTATGCCAGTCACTGTGGGGCTGGGAGGTGAGGACGAGTTAAGAAGCATGATGTGAAGGAAACCAAGCAGTAGATTTTACCATACATAAGGCTCGGCAACGCATTATATATAGTCCAGGAAAGAAACAATGCGGGGGCACTCACGTTTCAGGTGATCAGGTAGGCTTCTTTATTTTCTTAGTGCAAATAAAATCAATGCATAGCGGGGCGTCAGAGGACGATAGCTATTTCGTGCCGCTCCTGGCACTTCTTCAGGTCACGCCCCTCCAGGTGGACTGGGGTCAGGTAAATACTTCCTGCAACCCCACGTCATCAGGAAAAGGGCGTGGGAAACATATTATATACAAATACAAAATGCAAAATACAAACACTTCTTTAAAACCAATATAAATAGTTTTATCACATCTTGTTTGGATGCGAAATTGAACAACACATATGATGACCTGCTAAACGGGTGAGTGTTTTACTAGTAGGATCTTCATTCTGTCATACATCTATCAGGAGAAAACGCTCATATCGAGACGCTCATTCAGACCAAGGTTTCCCTCTGCAGAGGTCCGAATGATCCATCTCGCTTCAGTTTGTAATAAGCATTTTTTGCTATCAGTTCCTGGGACTGAAAAAATCTTTTCTATACCGACAAACTTCAATACTTTCATGTTCCCTTCATGCTCATTTTCAACATGCGAGATTAATCTAGGGCACCCTTTTTTTTTTTTTGTAACTAATGACCTAACGTGTTCCCTGAAACGCACGTTCATAGGTCTAGTGGTGCAACCTATATGAAATAGTTTGCATGTACAAAAAATTGCATAGACAACATTACTGGTTCTGCAGCACATAGTGCTTTTGTGGACAATATTAACACCCCCAAGTGATAAGGCCCCATCTATGTACGCATGCTGACACCAATTACAGGTGCCGCATCTGTACATTCCTGGGGACAAAGAACGATTTAACCAATTTTCTTCGATTTTTATTTAAAAGCTGTCTTCACTAGTACATCTTTTATATTTTTACATTTTTTAAAAGCCACAATCGGTTTCTGGCTCGTACATTCAGCAAGATCTGAATCATTCTGAACCAGAAACCAGTTGTCACTTATGGCTTTTTTAATCTTTTCTGCCATGGGGCTAAATGAAAAAGAGAACGTAAACCGGGCACTCTCTCCTTTCCTAGGACCTTGTTCCGTGATAACAGACGGTGCGATTTTTATCCTGTCCTCTGTCTCTGCAATCTGTCTAGTTGCCTCTCTATTCTCTCCATATTTTGGGGGTTTTCTGCTCTTATTTTTTCTCCTATTTTCGCCATTAAGCAGCATTTTTCTATCTTGACGTTTTGCTCTATCCAATGCTTTTTTCAAGAGATTTTTAGGATACCCTCTACTCATCAGGTGGCACATCAGGTCATTCGCTTGTTCTAAAAAATCCTCGTCCCTACTATTTATGCGCCTTAGGCGCAGAAATTGTCCGTAAGGGACAGCCTTCTTGACGTGCCCGGGGTGGTAGCTATCAAAGTGCAGCAGTGCATTGCACCCTGTAGGTTTTCGGTAACCCTTGGTAACAATGCTACCTTCCTCTACCACCACGAGCACGTCAAGAAATTCTAATTCTCCTTGTCCCACCTTAGAAGTAAACGAAAGATTCATGTCATTGCTACCATTTAGTTCTGCTACGAATTCACTAAATTCTGACTCCGTCCCCGTCCACACGATGAAAATATCATCGACAAATCGATGGTAACCTGCAACATACTTCAGAAAACGGTTATATATAGTAAAATCTTTATCCTCACCATCCCCATGGGCTGTTTTTGTCCCCAGGGATGGTGAGAAGAAGTTTATAAAGTCCCAGTGTCACATCTTTTACATCAGTTCATGTCTCCAATATGGCTGCTACAGACCATCTCTTCAGGAGACTAAGATAGCTGGGTAACAGGCAGCAGTACATAAAGCTGAGGAAGTAGTATGAGCTCTCTACTGTGTACTTCCTGTCACCCAGCTTTCCTATTTTTCTGAAGCCCCAGAAATTATGGCTTCTTGGCCTCCCGTCACCACTTCAAGTCTCCGCCATCTTGGAGCTCCTTGAAGATAGTAGAAGCCCGCTCCTCTGTAAGTAGTAGCAGCCGCCTAATGGAGGTAGTGGTGTCAACAGCTGTGAAGTGGAGGTAGTGATGGCAGCAGCAACTGCCTAATTGAGGTAGTGGTGGCATCGGCAGTAGCAGCCGCCGCCTAATGCAGGTAGAGGTGGCAGCAGCAGCAGAAGTTGCCTAATGAAGGTAGTAGTGGTGGCGGTAGCGGTAGCAGCAGCCTATTAAAGATCGCTTTAGTTTTGGGTTGCTACAATATGCTGCCACCAAAGCTCGGAGTTGCGTTTTGCATACATTGCTAATTGTAAATTAAAAAATCTTTCTAATGTACTTTGTATATAAAAATTAAGTTTTCTATGTTTTGTTTGTGCTTTACAAAACCTGCCACTAGGTGTCTCCCTTCTTGCCTGGGGCAGAGGTCCAAAATCAGGAAATGTAGTGCTGAGGAGGGGGGGGGGGGGGGGGTGTATCCTTAGCCAATCATAGCTCATCTCACACTGAACTGCTCTGGGCTGTGTGTAGCAGAGTGAGGGAGGAAGTTCTCCTCTGTATGGCATCAGATGATGTCACGCCTGCTGGGTAACGCCCCTTCCCAGTCTGTGAATCAGACTGAGCAGAAAATACAGAACAATCTCAAGGTAGAAAACAAATCTAGTAAAAATAAAGGCAGGGGGTGGTTATCATGATGGGGACAGTGGACTGTGAGGATTATAAAATTTAACAAAATTATGACAGGTACTCTTTAATAATTAGACATTTTTCTGGATTCTTAAAATTTATTAATTTAAACAGTCTGGCTCTTAAATTTATTTTATTTTGCTTCTGATGTAAGCTTTCCTCTTGCTTATAGCAAATGGAGAGGTTCAAAGTGGTAGAACGTGAAACAAAAACAAAAGCATACTCCAAGGAAGGTCTTGGTCTTGCTCAGAAGGTTGACCCAGCTCAGAAGGAGAAGGAAGAGGTTGGACAGTGGTTAACGGTAAGATTCTACTGGGGGGTGGGAACTTGAGGCTCATGTGGAGCCTGGATGGTGTCACTCATAGCTTCTAGGATTCCATATCACAGAAGTTTAATCACTCCACATACCATGTATGAGGTCTGCGTGCATGAGCCCTAAAGCTTGGCTGGACCCACATGTTATCTGAGCTATTCTTTGGTGGTAATTTAAATTTTAAGGGGGTAATTTTCATTATACCTAAATGGATACATTGGCCAAACATACCAGAGGTGAAAACTGGTGTGATTTGCCGATAGTAATGAATCAGCTCAGGTTCTATATCTTAAAGGGGTACTCGGGTGGAAAACAATTTTTTTCTATCAAAAGGTGCCAGAAATGTATACAGATTTATAAATTACTTCTATATAAAAAAAAATCTTAATCCTTCCAGTACTTATCAACTGCTGTATACTACAGAGGAAGTTGAGTTGTTCTTTTCTGTCTGACCACTGTGCTCTCTGTTGACACCTCTGTCCATGTCAGGAACTGTCCAGAGCAGGAGCAAATACCCATAGCAAACCTCTCCTGCTCTGGACAGTTCCTGACATGGACAGAGGTGTCAGCAGAGAGCACTGTGGTCAGACAGAAAAGAACAACTCAACTTCCTCTGTAGTATACAGCAGTTGATAAGTACTGGAATAATTAAGATTTATAAATTGAAGTAATTTACAAATCTGTTTTAACTTTTTGGCACCAGTTGATTTTAAAAATGTTTTGTTTTCCACCGGAGTACCCCTTTAACAAGTATTGGTAAAATTTAAGGCTACTATGTTTGTTGTGAGCAAATCACACCAGTTTTTGTCTCTGGGCCATTGCCCTGTAAACTGCAAAATTTGTGGCAATCCTTTCTTTCCAGCAGTTTGTTTGTTTGTTGTAAAACTGGCCATACGCAGTTCAGTGCATTCCTGGTCGATCCAGTGTGTATCGATCTACTTACTTCAATGGTCAACAAAAGTAACTAGCCATTTCCTGCACGTATTTCTAGTTTATTTAATGGGGCTCAAAAGCAAGATCGCTACGCTTTTGAGTCCTGCTAAAGAGGGTACTATGTGAGGGCAGTAGGGTCACTAAACTGAATGTACAGTTGTTAATATGTCATGGTATACATTATCTTTTTAATAAAACATCCCATAGACAATGAATGGCCTCGTGCATGACACTCCATTACCATGGGAGACATGGGACCCCTGCAATCTTAAAGGGAACCAGTCATCAGATTTTACCTTTTTTCACCCACTTAATGAGACTGACAGCCTGGCCAGAGCCCACATAATCGCTGTACTCCGTTGGCTTAGAGAGCAAAGCAGTGACGCAAGCTGTCAATCACGCTGAGGGGGGCTTGGTTACAGCCCAAGCAGATGGGACAGAGTCTGGATCCCCACCCAGGGGGACTACTTACAGGGAACACTTTTTAAACTGCATAGCCTCACAATCGCTGCCAGCAGGAATGTCTCCCAGGTATAGTGAGGAAGAAGATTTTTATGTAATGTGTTGCCACTCATATGTTAAAATCTGATGACTGGTTCCCTTTAAGAATAGGGATCAAATGATCTGTCCTTAACAATCTGACATGTATTTCCTATACTGCGAAAAGAATAGGGGATAGTTGTTTCAAGTTAGAATAGTAAAGGATTTACTACCAGTGTCTTTTTACCAGATACCAGGGGTCGCCTTCAGAGTTCTTGTGGAGCCCATGATTCAGTGGGTCAGGTCAGCTTTAGTAGTTTGAGAGGGAAGTAAACAAGGAAAAAAACATCTTTGCACTCATCGAAAAGGTTCAGCTATTTTTTGTTCCATGATCAGCAACATAGAAACTGGACGTAGAATTCCTTGTAGGGAGTTCTTTGCCCAGTTTCTATGTTGTTGGTCATGGAACAATACACATCATATACTTTTTAGTGAGTGCAATGTTTCTTCTTTCCTTGTTTGATTTGTTCTATGAAACTGTTCCTGCATATAACCTTAACACCGTAATTAATTTATCAGTGGCTGTTATTGCGGTATGTGTTCACTGTGGTTTCTTTAGAGTAGCAGTGCCGGACTTACACCATATTAGGTCATTTTTAAAGTTATATTACTGTATGTGAATTGTAAAGCAGTGCTCCCAATCCTGTGGTCCTCCACCTGTTTCCACCTGACTCACTTTTTGTTTGGAAAATGACATTTCATACCTCTGGAATAGTACTGCAGATTTGTTGAATCCTTTACTAATGTGTCATGTGTGATTGATAATCATCTATATACAAGGGTAAATTGCAAAGCAGAATTTTATCTTTCTCAGAACACAATTGACTCCTTGAACATGGGCGTGGATCAGTTTGAAAGTGAGGTGGAGTCGTTGTCGGTACAAACGCGGAAAAAGAAAGGAGACAAGGATGTGAGTTTACTTCATTGAACAAAAGCTGCTTTGCAGCGAACAGAATTTTTTTGTGATAGAACCCATGAACTGTATATTGCACTTTTTAGGTATACCCATATAGCCAGCAGTGTATTAAATATATTTTTCTATTTTCTATGATTCCATTAAAAAAAAAATCACTATTTTAAATGTGTTTGGAATTACTTGAAAACTAGAAGAAGGGTATTTACATCTTTTATGTGCGCTGTTTTCTTTCTGCTGCACCTTCTGTGTCTGGTGTTAGCAGAAGCAGGACAGGATCGAGGGACTGAAGAAGCACATAGAAAAACATAGGTACCACATCCGAATGCTGGAAACCATTCTGCGAATGTTGGATAATGACTCAATCAATGTTGATGCAATCAGGAAGATTAAGGATGATGTAGAATACTATGTGGACTCTTCGCAAGATCCTGACTTTGAAGAGAATGAGTTCCTCTATGATGACCTTGATTTAGAAGACATTCGTAAGTGGCTTAATAAGATAATAGAAGTAGTTACCTGTCCTCGTGTAGATTTTAATTATTATTTATCCAAAGCCATGGCAGTGCAACTTACAAGTCAGTATATTACGCCTTAAAGGAGTACTCTGGTGCAGAGTATTCCTGCCCGGGCTGCAAAAAAATGAAAATTAACCATCTCTCACCTCCCTGGGTTCCCGTGGAGTGCCACTACAGCTGATTGGTCCTCCGGTCCATCCTCTTCATACTTCCGGGTGTAACGAAGCGTCACATGGCGCTCAGCCTATCTCCGGCCGCTGCTGTTTTGCCTCAGCCGGCGATAGGCTGAGCGCCATGTGACTCTTTGTTACACCCGAAAGCATGAAGAGGATGGACCGGAGGACCGATCAGCTGTGGTGGCGCTCCGCGGGAACCCAGGAAGGTGGGAGATGGTTAATTTTCATTTTTTTTTTTTTGCAGCCTGAGCAGGACGGAGCAGGAATACTCTGCACCAGAGTACTCCGTTGAGTTTTATATATAGATAGATAGATAGATATATAGAGAGAGAGAGATGTAGATATATATAGAGAGATAGAGATAGATATATAGAGATATATATATAGATAGATAGAGATAGAGATATATGTGTATATATCATTATTTTATTTATTTATTTTGTTTGCTTTGCTGGGGTTGGTAAAAAAACTAAAACACAAAAAAACAAAACAGTGTAGCTATCCGCCTTTTTCTTTAGCTCTGTGAATGGCAGATGAATTTGGCCTCCAAACTCTCTCCTCAGTCTTCCCTTTACCAGTTCTGCAGAAAGAGGTATCTGTGGTCAGAAGTCAAAGCTTGATGCGAGAGACAGAAGAGCACTTTGTCGATTGTAGCCAAAAGCACAATTACAGACCCTAAAGTTACTGCTGAGGTGAATTTACGTTTAAGGGCACCAGTATTGGTGACATTTTGGAACAGTTTGGCACAGTGCTCTTCCTTTTCTCAAGTTTTGACTGTCTACCACAGCTACTTCTATCTGCAGATATTTTGCCTGTCTTTGCATATGAAGATATGATTAAGGAAGCAGTAGACCTCCACACACCATCAACTCAGCAATTCACAGACACCCCTACCAGGTACACACCAACAATAATTCCTCTTTGGAAGTCAGGTCTGACAAATCATGCCCCTGAAAGATAGAAACTGGCTTTTATAACAGCAAAATAAAGCTTTTTTACAGTGATATAAGCTATATGACTAAGAAAAAAAGGGGATGTTACTGTTGATGACTTTTTGCAGTGATTTATCAACTGAGTGGCATATACAGACATATGTCCAGGCAAGTAGGGGTAAAACAAACACAACCTATGATAATTGCATTCATTCAAACGGAGCTGTACACCTTTGAATCCTTATGCCAAGGGCTCAGCTGTAGTTAAACATGCACAATGTCATATACAACATCAGTGCACAAACTCACATGAATTTTTATCTGATTGTAGTAATTGGAAAGTATGGTAGTCATGCCACATTTATTAGGAGCTTGACAACCCGACTTCTGGGTGTAGTGAGGCAGTGGTTCCTGCGCTCTGCTCAGAGAGGCTGCAGGCTTTCATGTTCTAGTGACTTGTTAGTGAAAATATTGGCATATGCATCACAGGAGTGGGTAGACCACTGAATTTTGAGGAGGCAGAGAAGCATGGCGAGCCGGCTCCCCACCTTCATTGTCCAGGGAAGTGGAATAGCAAGGGAAAAATGAAACTGGCATAACTGCAAATACTTCACTATTTAAAGTGACCACTCTTTATAATGCTGTTCATTTGCACTATAACCAAGTAAACTGGGTTTAGTGCAGGTGAACAGCCTGTCAGTTTTCCTTTAAAGGGGTACTCCGGTGAAAAACTAGTTTTCTCGGTCGCTGTTCATTGGGGGACACCTATACTGATGGATATATGCTCTTGCCACTAGGAGGCGCTGACACTAGGAAAAGTCGTCTGCTTCTCCCTGGCAGGATATACCCGCCCACTGGAGGTGAGGTGATCAGTTTTAGCTAGTGTCAGTAGGAGGCAAGACACAGGTGGGGGTTCAGAAGCATGGCGCTACCTGTTCCCCCATATGCGACAAAGGGGCACAGATAGAGTATGTACTGTCAACCCCTTCTCGCCAACAGCCAGCGCCTGGAGGTTGTATCCTGGGTTCGGGCCCCCCACTGCCCCTGTTCGCCCCGCTATCTTAGCCTGGTATGATGCAGCGTGGCCATAAGTTGGTTGAAGACGCCTAGGTGAGTATGAGAAGATGGAGTCTGTTGGTGAGTATGTCTAACATCCTCTCTCTCTTAACCCCCCCCCCCCCACCTCACCTTGTTCCCTTAGCGACGGGAGGCAGAGCGCTTGGATGACTGGGCCCGCCATTTGGCTCCGGCATCTCACCGCAGTGCGTGTGATATCCGCCGCTCCCTGCTCGGCAGTGACTGACACGCTGCATTGGTTGGAGGGGCTCCGTCGGCCGTTTTCGGCCTTTCTCTCTCTGGGGGTCCAGAGGGTTCTGGCCTCTTGGTCCCTACGCAGCACTGCTTCCTGCGCTCTTTTTATTTACAAAAAAAGAGAGAAAAAATCTTTTGTCAGTCCATGTTCTTACCCCCCTCTGGTGGCCATTCAGTAGATTGCAGCCCCTACTTTGTGGTCACTTGAATGGCTTCCCCTTGTGGCGGCAGACAGCTATGGCAGTCTTTTGATGTCTGCTTTTTAGGGTGCGTTCCCACCTGGTGTATACGCAGCGTCTTTCACGCTGCGCAAAATTTGCGGCAGCAGTGGGAAATACTGAGTATTCTTTGCTCACTATACACACAGGGCTTTTCAGCGGCAACCCTATGTGTGTAGTGAGTTTTGGAGGCGGGGCCGTGTGTCGGCATGACTGTGACGTGCAGCTCCGCCTCTAAAACTAGCTGCACACATAGGGCTGCCGCAGAAAAGCCCTGTGTGTGTATAGTGAGCAGGGAATACGCAGCGTATTTCCAGCTGCTGCTGTAAATTTTGCGCAGCGTGAAATAATACGCTGTGTATATGCCAAGTGGGAACGCACCCTTACCGGTTTTATCTTGCTGGGTTTCTGGTCTGGGGACCATATATTAAATGTTATTTTTGGGGGCAGATTTAATATTTATTTCCGCCACCCTGTTATATCACCTGAAGAGGCAAAGGTCTCTTCACCAGCTTAGGGATATTGTGCGTGGCATTTCTGCCATGACATGTCTGCCGCACCCACAGCCGCATTCCAGCCCCTTCCCCCAAGGCGAGACACTGGGGGGATGCCCCTGCAGATGCATCCACGTCCTTGATTTTAGCTGATGGCCTTTCCCAGGTGTTTCCTTCTCCTGTGTCTTTAGACATCGTGTCCGCTTAGTGGTCTTTATTCCCGGGAGGGTGCTGGGAGACCGCAGTGGTATCAATTTTTTCCCACAGGTCTTTATAGCTCTTCGGAATCTGTGCTTAGTGTGCTGGACTCTCCACTTCTAGTGTGAGATTTTCAAGCACATGGACATGGACTGGACCAAATACCACAGACAGTGGTCTATGTGGTTTCCTCTGCCGCCAGTCACTCATCACGTGGCTGCCGCATCCACGGCTAGAATTACAGCTCCCCACTGCTAACGTGGTGTCCGAAGGAGTTACCCGGCGTTTAAAATGGCTTTTGTGATGGGGATACAATCCACGTCTCCTTAGCCTCCCCTGATCTCCCAGGATGGCAGGGATACTATACATGGCCCCAGGCCTCCCCACCCCTCGATATTTGACAATAGTGCACCAGCGCCTGGGGGTGTTCTCTATTGGTAAGCCAGACTGTTGTCTGCTCAGTTTCTGCCGCCACCGGTCTCCCATCATGGGGCTGCTGGGGGCTTGGCTGGAGTTCCTGTACCCCTCTTCTAATGTAGGGGACCCTGTGCCCAGGACAGTGGTCTTCATGGTCTCTTACACCTCTAGGTTGCCCTTCAGGAGTTACGGTCCCACTGCTATGGTGCAGTGTCCAAAGAAGTGACCCTACGTGTCCTATCAACCCTTTTCAGGTCGACAGGGATGCAATCCAGGGCTCCTCAAACTCCCCTGATCTTCCAGGGTGACAGGGATTCAATCCACTGGGCTACCACATGCTTGGCAGTGTTTTTCTGTACCTATCTGCGTGGGAGGACTCTGGACAAGGGTCTCTGCAGGTGCACAGGGATGATGGACATTTACCTATTGTTTGCACAGGGATGATGCCTGTCAGCCAGACTTCGTCTGCATGGTCTCCGGCACCACTAGGTCGCCCATCGGATCGGCCGCACTCCAGTACCCCACTTTCTGTGGGAGGGTTCAAAGGAGTGATCCTGTGCGTTCAGGAATTCGGTCAGCCATGATTTACTGTTACGTCGGGTCAACTACCATACACTTCTCACTCCGTGGATGGAAGTTCAGGTATCCCATTGCCGAAGTGTGGTTCTGAGTGATTTAACCCATGTGCCCTATGCAATGCACCACATACTGGTTTGCAGCTGTTCTCACGGCTGAAGGCTGGTAACTTCAATGTGTGGTTCTGACTGTGGGACCAGATGTGGCCATGGTCCCTATGCCATATAGAGAGACTGTGTCTGCAGGGTTTCTAATCCACCAGGTCACCTCCCCCTTTCCTGATGCTCCAGTCATTGCATCCCGGTGACTCACTTTCCATGTGAAGTTCCACGAATTGTGTCCCTGTGGGTTCATTGAACCTGTTATACCATTCAGATTGTCTCTGCATGTTTCCTGCCCCACACATCTCCTTCATCTCTTGCATCTGCGACAGCAGTCCTGGTGTGGGGCACCATTAGCAAATGGGGTGTGGGCGTTTCCTACAGGTTCCATGACTTTTCACAGCAACTTCAGCACTCTGTTCCCCTTTCTAAGAGTGCCACGTTGGTCTGCTAGGGGCATGGTTGTTACACACCATTGGGTGCTGAGCCTGTCTTTCATACTGCGGACTTGGATGTCTGCGATTCCTTTCGTGTCTGCAATCTTGGTTCCTCACTACTATTGAGAGGTATCCATGTCTGTGTACCTACGCATGTTGGGTCCCATGTAGAGCCCACCTTCCCTTCTATCGGTAAGGTGCGCTTCGGACCTTCCTGTAATCTTGTTTCCACAGGTCTTCAGCGGTTGAGCACTTCTGTTCTGGCGTGGGGCCTGGTGGGGCATCACAGACAGTTTAGCGCCCCCCACCTCCCTTTATGCCTCCAGTTATCTTCCTGGATTCCTGTGCAGGGTGGCTCAGGCGCCTGCTCATTTGCCTTACACACAACTAGTCTGGCTCCGTTGGTGCCCATCGGGCTCGGGGTTTCACCCCGATGGGGTGTTCCTCTCAACGCGGTTTGCTGTGTATGTGAGCGCTTCTTCCTTGCATTTGTAGTCACGTCTTTGCATATTTGCTCAGCTCCAGTGTCCAGGATTCCGATCCCTCTGGGGACACAAATTGGCTCCTCGATATGTTCTCGCAGAGTTCCTGAGGGCTTCGTCTACGCAGTACTTTGTCCGTTGCCGCAGGGTGGCTTGTCCCTGTTCCTACAGTGCCTGGTGCATTTTGAAAATCCTCCTTCTACAGGGGTACGGGGATCAGGGGCTTGGCATGGTCAGTGCCTGAGTTTCATCTCCACCACCCCTTGTTTTCCCCTCCACTAGGGGGACTATTTCACTGGTCGCTTCCCACTTTATAGGTGAGATATCTGGCTGGGCCCTTGTTTTTCGCTGAGAGCATTCAGTAGAGCTTTTTCGCTGTCTCTGCCTGTGTGCTTACTGCCCACTATTTCAGCCTGGCTCTCTTCCGGTTTCTTGGTTATCTACTGCTGCTCAGGCAGCCTTGGCACTCCCCTCTGTCAGAGGGGGTTTCTGCTATCATGTGTGGCTTGGCGACAGCTTGTCTAGCCTCCGTCTGTTGTTTGGGTCCTGCCATTGCTCTCCTCCCCCCTCAGCACAATCTCCCTGGTAGGGTGCGTTCCTCCTTCCCTTGACTGTGTCAGTAGCGCTACACTGACTCCACAGTTCTCTAGAGTTACCTTTCTGTGCCCAGAACCTGGGAGTCCCAGCCGGGTTCCCTTTTGTTCCCCCTCTGTTTCCCGTCCTGACTGGTTGTTGCTTCAGAGTGCTCTGGTCCATTTGGACCGCTGGGGCCCAGGACCGGTTGGCTTCCTTTTCTTGGCCACTATCCTGGGACGCTGTGGTGTGTTCTCTATCTCTCTATCTCTCTCTCCAGCTGCTTTGTTGGGGACACGGACGCTGGTGAGACTGTTTGTTTTATTTTTTTACCATGTCCGAGACCAGAACTGTTCCTCCCTCCAAGCAGTTAACTGGAGCCCAGGTCACCTATTTTTCTTGCAAGGGCTGCAACTCTAAAATGCTTGGGTCTGCTGAACCCACTTGTTCCACCTGCACCACTGTACCTCCTGACCCCCCCTGGTATTTCTACTCAGGATGCTCCCCCAGACCCAGTGGGCTCTGCTACCCCTCCAGTATGGGTGTCTTCCATCTCTGACTTGGCACAGGTCTCCCGTTCCGTGGTGACTGCCTTGGAGAGGTCCTCCTTACACCGACCCTCAAGGGATACTCGTTCTCCCTCACCCTATGTGAAACGCTCTCACAAGCATAATAGAGGTCATTCCTCTGACTCCTCTCCGGAGTCTTCGTGCAGACGAAGGCGCTCCCCTCATGGGTATCGTCCCTGTGCTACGTCCTCCCGCAAGCGTCCCTCTTCTAGAGGACACTCCCCCTGGTCGCCACTCTGAGTGTCCAGAACGGCGTACCAGGTCAGTTTCTCCCTCTTCTAAGGCTGCCTCCACCCGTTCCCACTCGCCTGGAGAACTAGTAGATTAGGCTTCTGCCTCTGATTCAGAGGACCGAACAGACGTGACTGACACGTTGGACTCATTTGTTTCGGCCATAAGAGACATCTTCCACCTAGAGGACCCAGGAACTTCGCACTCTGTTACAGAAGTCTCCTTTCATCGTGCCCGTCTGGCACCCAAGATTTTCAGCGCTCATGCTGAAGTTGAAGCCTTGCTGGAGTCTGCCTGGAGGCATCCTGACGAGGTTTCAAGAAACAAAGAAGGTTCAAGCGCGTTATCCGGACAGTCCAGGGCCTTTGGTCTCCCAGATATATCAACAGAACAAGACACCAGTGTATGGAGGGTTAATTTCCCAAATTATTTCCTATAGACCATCAAAGGATGGCCCAGTAAAGTACCCATTCTTCCCATACACCATCTATTATAATAAAAGTGCAATCTTAATTGATAGTTGCGCACGAAGGGTTAATTTAAAATCACAGGTGCCAAATAGATCTTCCTTATCTGTATGCATGTATGTGCTGACCATCTGGTTCAGCCTAACCTTTTGAGTTCTCAGCTCTGGAAGGCCTGCAGTGCAATCCAGATGCTGATCAGGAGTACTAATGGCTACACAATTTTAAAACCTTTTACACTGCCCCCCTCGACATGTTTTGCCGCGATGCAGCTTTATCAAGAGGTAATTGGGCAATGAGAGACACTCTTCCTGATCAACATCTTGGAGCTGAGGGCAATCTATCTTTGCCTGTTATATTGAGAGACCCTTCTTCAGGGCCGCCCAGTTCGTGTCCAGTCGGACAACTCCACTGCGGTGGCGTACATCAATCGCCAGGGCGGCACTTGCAGCTTGGCGGCGATGGCCGAAGTTTCCAAAATTCTTCTCTGGGCGGAACTCAGAGTTCCAGCCATCTCAGCTATTCACATCCCAGGCGTAAACAATTGGGAAGCGGACTTCCTAAGCCGGTCCTCTCCCGACCCCGGCGAGTGGTCCCTTCATCCGGAAGTGTTTGCAGAGATCTGCAACCTCTGGGGCACTCTGATTGTGGACCTCTTTGCATCCCGCCACAACCAGAAGGTTCCCCTCTTTGTGTCTAGGTCCCGGGACCCCCGTGATCTGACCGTGGATGCGCTGGTGATTCCTTGGTCAGGTTTCGCCCTACCCTATCTGTTCCCTCCTCTTCCCCTCCTTCCCAGGGTCCTGAGGAAGCTCAGAGCGGAGGGCGTTCCTGCCATTCTCGTGGCTCCGGACTGGCCTCAGAGGGCGTGGTACGCCGACGTCGTCCTGCTCCTGGACGATGTTCCGCTGCGCCTTCCACTTTGTCCAGACCTTCTCTCTCAGGGTCCTCTTTGCCACCCCAATTTACCGTCGCTGCATGTGACGGCGTGGCGGTTGAGACCGCGGTTCTAAGGGCCCGAGGCTTCTCAACACAGGTGATTCGCACCATGCTCAAGGCGCGCAAGCCCTCTTCCGCGAAGATATACCACCGTACCTGGAGGTCTTATTTTCGTTGGTTTGAATCTCAATCTTTTTTTCCCAGTGGTGTTCTCTCTCCCTGACTCCTTTCATTTTTGCAGTCAGGGCTGGAACAACAATTAGCTCTCAGCTCCTTTAAAGGGTCAAGTTTCGTCCCTTTCCATTCTTTTCCAACACCCTCTGGCGTCTGATTCTCATGTTCGGACTTTCCTTCAGGGAGTGGCCCACGCAGCCTCTCCTTACAGGTCTCCTACACCTCCTTGGGATCTGAACTTGGTCCTTGGCGCCCTGAAGGGTGCGCCCTTTGAACCCCTCAGGGAGGTTTCCCTTTGTCTCCTTTCCTGGAAGGTGGCGTTCCTTATGGCAATTAACTCTATTAGGTGGGTTTCGGAATTGGTGGCTCTCTTGCTGCTCTCCCCTTCTAATCGTCCACCAGGACAAGGTTGTTTTTCGTCCGGTTCCTTCTTTTTTTTACCTAAGATGGTTTCTGCCTTCCACCTCATTGAGGATATCGTCCGCCTGTCCTTTTGCCCCACTCCGTCTCACCCTGGGGAGCATTTGCTTCATAAACTGGATGTGGTACGGGCAGTGAGAACCTACCTCTCTATTACGTCTTCCTTTCGTCAAAGTGATTCCTTTTTTGTTCTTACGGACGGTCACCGTAAGGGTCTACCTGCTTCGAAGGCCACCATTTCGCGGTGGATCAGGTCTGCCATTTCGGAAGCTTACCGTTGCAGGGGGCAGACCCCTCCTTTCAGGGTTTCAGCTCATTCCACGCATTCTGTCTGAGCTTCCTGGGCTCTCCATAACAGGGCTTCAGCCTCTCAAGTCTGTAAGGCGGCTACCTGGTCGTCCTTGCACACTTTTACTAAATTCTACCAGGTTCATACCTTTGCATCCGCTGATGCTAGTCTGGGCCGTAACGTGTTGCAGGCGGCAGTGGCCCAGGCTGCCCCCTGATTGTTTTCTGTGCCCACCCTAGGGACGGCTTTGGTACGTCCCAAGGTCTGTGTCCCCTAATGGAGCCGATCGAAAAAAGGATTTTACGGTAAGAACAAAAATCTCCTTTTCTCTGAGGATCCATTGGGGGACACAGCTCCCGCCCTTTCTTTGGTGTTCCTGTTTTGGTTACCTGTCCGAGGGTGTGTTCAGTCATTTTTTTGTAATGGTTTCCTCGGACTGGTCTTGGGTTTTCTGCCTCTCGGTCCTCTCCTACTGCTTGGGGACTAAACTGATTACCTCAGGCTCTGTAAGCGGCTATATCCTGCTGGGAGGAGCCAACTTTTTTGGTTTCCTTAGTGTCAAGTCTCCTAGCAACAACAGCATATACTCAAGGTCTGTGTCCCCCAATGGATCCTCCGAGAAAAGGATTTGACCGTAAGAACAAAAATCTTTTTATTTTTTAAATCAACTGGTGCCACAAAGTTAAACATACTTGTTAATAACTTCTATTTAAAATTCTTAATCCTTCCAGTACTTATCAGTTGTATTTCTTTCTGGAGTTCTTTTCAGTCTGACCACAGTGCTCTCTGCTGACACCTGTCCGTTTCAGGAACTGTCCAGAGCAGGATAGGTTTTTTTTATGGGGATTTGCTCCTACTCAGTTCCTGACATGGACAGAGGTGTCAGCTGTGATCAGACTGAAAAGAATTCCAGAAAGAAATACAACTTCCTGTGGAGCATACAGCAGCTGATAAGTACTGGAAGGATTAAGATGTTTAATTAAAGGGGTACTCCGGTGAAAACCTTTTTTTCTTTTAAATCAACTGGTGGCAGAAAGTTAAACATATTTGTAAATTACTTCTATTAAAAAATCTTAATCCTTCGAGTACTAATTAGCTGCTGAATGCTACAGAGGAAATTCCTTTCTATTTGGAACACTGATGACATCACGAGCACAGTGCTCTCTGCTGACATCTCTGTCCATTTTAGCAACCATGCATAGCAGATGTATGCTAAGGGCAGCATGGTGGCTCAGTGGTTAGCACTGCTCCCTTGCAGTGCTGGGGACTTGGGTTCAAATCCCACTAAGGACAACAATAAATAAAGTGTTATTATTATTATTATAATAATGTCAGCAGAGAGAACTGTGCTCGTGATGTCATCAGAGAGCATTCCAAAAAGAAAAGAATTTCCTCTGTAGTATTCAGCAGCTAATAAGTACTGGAAGGATTCAGATTTTTTAATAGAAGTAATTTACAAATATGTTTTTCTGCCACCAGTTGTTTTAAAAGAAAAAAGGTTTTCACCGGTGTACCCCTTTAAAAGTAATTTACAAATATGCTTTAACTTTCTGTTACCAGTTGATTAAAATTTTTTTTTTTTTCCACTGGAGTACCCCTTTAAATCAAAATTCATGGCTCACACAGAGGCCCATAATTTATCATTCTCCATGTGCCTCAATTTTATCTACAATTGCACTAAATCATCTTTTCCCACAGGTATAAATAGCCTTCGTGCCCAGCTATTAGTTTGCGCCAGTGGATATGTTTTATGCACATTTCATTTCTAGACAAGTTTATAAAGGCTTCTGCCCTTGGTTTTAGTTGTACACCTGGGCACAAATTTAAGCCAAGTCAAAGTTGGTTTAAAAAATCAGGTAGTCTAAAGATTCACCAAATTAAGTGCTCGTTCACATCTGCAGAAACGGAGCTCAACAGACACCAACCGGTCCAGACGGATCACATTGACTGAGAAATGTTTTTATTTCTCGTAGTAATTTTTTTTTTTTTTCTGCTCATAACCTGCTGTTTCAACGGACTCATCAAATTGAACTTCCCTGAGTGGAGCTCAATGCAGATATGAACTTAGCCTTATAAGACAGCCTGAGCTACTGTGATAAATTTGGTGCATCTTTTAGCCTGTCTGATCACAATTTACACTAAGTAGAACCATAGTAAGGCTGGGTTCACACTACGTTTTGTCCCATACGGGAGCGCATACGGCAGGGGGGAGCTAAAAGCTTGCGCTCCCGTATGTCACCGTATGCGCTCCCGTATGCCATTCATTTCAATGTGCCGACCGGAGTGAAACGTTCGGTCCGGTCGGCTCATTTTTGCGCCGTATGCGCTTTTACATCCTGACCTAAAACCGTGGTTGACCACAGTTTTAGGTCCGGTTGTAAAAGCGCATACGGCGCAAAAATGAGCCGACCGGACCGAACGTTTCACTCCGGTCGGCTCATTGAAATGAATGACATACGGGAGCGCATACGGTGACATACGGGAGCGCAAGCTTTTAGCTCCCCCCTGCCGTATGCGCTCCCGTATGGGACAAAACGTAGTGTGAACCCAGCCTAAGACAGTCTGCTTTTTTTTTATTCCCTTGAATTATTAGTTTGACATGTTCTTATGTGGCTTGTTTTCTCCCTTTCCAGCACAGGCGCTGGCAGCTACTTCCCCACCAAGCCACAGTCACATGGAGGATGAGATCTTCAACCAGTCTAGCAGCACTCCCACCTCCACCACATCAAGTTCTCCTATTCCACCAAGTCCTGCCAATTGCACCACAGTAAGTTCCTGCACCTGTTTACTTTTAATAATGAAAACATAGATCATAAACATAGCATACCTGTATGCTCTGGTCCTGCTATCAGGGTTTAAAGTGTTCTCGTGAGCGGAGAACGCTTTATACCGGGTGGGTCCCGACTGCTATCAGCATCCAGGACGTAGGCTTAATGCCAGGCACCGCCAATCGGGCCGAAGCCCAGCATTAACCCTTTATACACCAAGATTGAAGTTGATTGCGGCATTTAAAATTAAAGTAAAAGCAGCTCAGCGGAGCTGATCGGGACCATCACAGGACCAGAATTTTTAAAAGAAAAGCACTTCCTGCAGCTGCTAAGTACTGGAAAGGTTAAGATTTGTAAATAGAAGTAATTTACAAATCTTGCACCAGTTAATAAAAAATAAATAAAATAAAGTTTCACCAGAGTACCCCTTTAATGTTGAAATACATAATCGTAGATCTTTCACCTAGTTGTTTTTGTTAACATTTTTAGGAAAACTCTGAAGATGACAAGAAAATCCGAGGGAGATCGACAGACAGTGAAGTCAGTCAGGTGAGTTGGATAGTGCCATTTTTTTGCCATTTTCAGCTCTCATCTTTTTTTCATTGTTCTTCTGTGGTAGTTAGTTTTATTCCCCCCCACACTTGGATATGCCATAGATATCTGAAAGATGCAGGATGACATGCAGTTTTTTATTTTTATTTTTTTGCTTGGGGGGGGGGGGGGAGAGAGAAACACCATGCTTTTTCATTTCATTATCTTTTTTTAAGCAAGCGTTTTCATGGAATTTCTTAACATTGGATTTATGGGAACGTCAGCAGAATAAATTACATACCTTGAGAATGCTGTGTGGTTTGAAGAAAGGCCAAAACACAAAGCAAAACACCACCACAAGAAACATTTAGTATGTAGTGTAGTGCATGTATTGCAGACTTTAACATCTGGCTGTAGAACAAAAAAAAATGCTGTTAAAAATTAAAAAAAAAAGGCAAACAATGTGACACACTGTGTGACACCAGCCCAACAGAACCATGTAACCTCTCCAATCACTTTTTTCCTGGATGTCATAGCCTGCATCTATCAAAATCTTATTGCATATTTTGTGGCTATACAACAAGTTTCAAAAGTAGGAGTTACCCTTATAATACTGTCACATGACTCCACAAGGATTGTGTTTAGCAAAACCACAAGTGCCACGTTTGCTGGCAGAACTTTGGTGGAAGGGTTTTTAAATCTTTCTTGATAGTGATGCACTGATGCAGTTTTGGTTAGCCACGTAGATAAACTTATATTTGTAAAAGTTACTTCCAGGATCCTTTTTTCTCTGTAAGGTGTATTGCGCCACTAAGTCTATATTCTTTGTGTTTTTTCTTTTGCAGAACTGCATTTCAGTTCATGCAGGGAATTTTGTCCTACTCCTAGCATTACAGCGTATATGTATTTTTCCTTAAAGTGTAGCAGGGTTTTTCCTTTTTTAGTCACCAGCAAAGAACGGTTCTAAAAGTATCCATAACAACCATCATCCGCAGTCCCCTGCAGTGACACCAAGTTACCAAATAGGAAGCAGTTCCAGCACGTCATCTCTCGGAAACGGGCCGGGTACAAACAGCAATGGAGCAGTATCAAACAGCAGCAGTACGAGCAGCAACAGCAGCACGAACAGCAAAAACAACCCGTCCAGTGGACACACGTCTGGTACGCCTACACCTTATGCACAGGCTGTGGCTCCTCCTCCATCTAATACAAATACATCCCAGCCGAGGCCCCCCAGTGCCCAGCAAAATACAAGCAAGCAAAATGGAGCAACAAGTAAGTCTAGTGGTCATTTCAATGTAGAGGTTTTATTTCAATCAAAAGTAGATTTCTCACAATGGTATTTAATATACTGATTGTTCTTTTGCTTCCTACAATATCCAAACATCTAGGTTGCTGTAGTGTTTGGTGTGAATGGCTATGTTCACCCCACGGTTTTGTTCACCGTTTCCATTACAGGGCTCGTTCACACGGCCGTCTGCCCCGATAATTTTTCAAACAGGTTGCAAATGGCTGTAAAATAATCCCATTAATGTCAATTTGATTTTTATTTTTTTTTACAATCCTTTATCACCCGTTTTGCTTCCTGTTCCGTTTTTTTGAAGGGGGGAAAAGACGGTGCATGCCGTACTTTTTTTTTTCTCCTGTCAAAAATAACTGAATAGAAACTGATATTATAAATTTAACATTGAAGTCTATGACAGATGGATGAGCCTATAATGCCATCCGGTTTATAATATTCGTTATTACTTTTGAGCATGCTCAGAAGAGGTGACGTCAGAAGACTCCTGGAGTGTTGTGGAACTACTACTTTCATCATGGAACAGACTTGTTTCCATGATGGGAGTAGTAGTTCCCCCAGCTGCAGGTGGCTGGGGAGACTACATTAGTGCTTGTACTACTACCCCCATCATGGAACAGAGTCTGTCCCATGTTGGGGGTAGTAGTACAGGGGCCGAGAGATTGATCGCACCGGGTTTCACTTCTGAGACCCTATGCGATCAGAAGTTATAAAGCAGGGGAGCGGGTGGCAGATGTGCTGCTGATAGAATACTTTTCACACGTAGAGCTGCTGCAGTATATCATGATAAATGCACTGCGGGGGGGCACATCTTTATAAATGTGCAGTGGGGGTCATATCTTTATAAATGCGCTGCGGGGGCATATTATAAATGTGCTGGGGGGCTAGATATATAGCGCTTTATGTCTGCCCCCTGCAGCGCTATATATCTTGCAACACGCCCCCCCCGGCTTGTACAGGACATCACCGATTGCGGTGATGCCCTGTATTAACCCAAAGTTGGCCGCCGCGTCTGAAGTGAAACTGAAAGTATCAAGATCCCTACCTGCCTCCTCTGTGTCCGATCGGCAAATGACTGCTCCGTTCCTGAGATCCAGGCAGGAGCAGTCAAGCGCCGATAAGACTGATCAATGGCATATTAACCTCTTAAGGACACAGGGCGTAACTGTACGTCCTGCGTCCGGTCCCGGTGTTTAAAATGGGGTCACGCCGTGACCCCGCATCACACCAGGTTGGTCCTGGCTGCTATTCATAGCCGGGACCCTGGGCTAATATCGCGCGGCACCGATTGTTGTGCCGTGCGCTATTAACCCTTCAGACACGACAATCAAAGTTGATCGCCGTGCTGAAAATTTAAGTAAACGCTTCCCAGCAGCTCAGTCTGGCTGATCGGGACCATCGCGATAAAATCGCGATGTCCCGATCAGCTAGGATGCGAGCGGAGGCCCCTTACCTTGCTCCATCACGTCCGATCGGCTTTTGATTGCTCCAAGCCTGAGCTACAGGCTTGAGCAATCGAGCCCCTATCTCGCTGATCCATGGAAAGCAATGGCTTTGCAGGGATCAGGGTAAAAGATCAGTGTGTGCAGTGTTATAGCCCCCTATGGGAGCTATAACACTGCAAAAAAGTGGAAAAAAAAGTTAACAAAGGTCATTTAACCCCTTCCCTAATAAAAGTTTGAATCACCCCTCTTTTCCCATTAAAAAATAAAAAACTGTGTAAATAAAAATGAACATATGTGGTATCGCCGCGTGCGTAAATGTCCGAACTATAAAAATATATAGTTAATTAAACCGCACGGTCAATGGCGTATGTGCAAAAAAATTCAAAAGTCCAAAATAGTGTATTTTTGGTCACTTTTTATATCATAAAAAAAATGAATAAAAAAACGATCAAAAAGCCTGATCAATGCAAAAATGGTACCGATAAAATCTTCAGGACACGGCGCAAAAAATTAGCCCTCATACCGTCATGTACGCGGAAAAATAAAAAAGTTATAGGGGTCAGAATATGATATTTTTTACGTATAAATTTTCCTGCATGTAGTTATGATTTTTTTCTGAAGTACGACAAAATCAAACCTATATAAGTAGGGTATCATTTTAACCATATGGACCTACAGAATAATAAGGTGTCATTTTTACCAAAAAATGCACTGCGTAGAAACGGAAGCCCCCAAAAGTTACAAAATGGCCTTTTTTCTTCAGTTTTGTCGCACAATGAATTTTTTTTCTGTCTCGCCGTGGATTTTTTTGGTAAAATGACTAATGTCACTGCAAAGTAGAATTGGTGGCGCAAAAAAAGAAGCAATGATATGGAATTTTATGTGCAAAATTTTAAGCGTTATGATTTTTAGAAGGTGATGAGGGAAAAAAGGAAAATGCAAAAATGGAAAAAAGCTGAGTCCTTAAGGGGTTAATACATGCCAGTGATCAGGGTAAAAGATCAGGTAAAAAGCCCCTTATGGGAGCTATAACACTGCAAAAAAAATGTTAATAAATGTGATTTAACCCCTTCCTTAGTAAAAGTTTTAATCACCCCCCTTCTCCCATAAAAAAAATAAGTGTTCATAAAAATAAACATGTGGCATCGCCGCGTGCGTAAATATATTTTTATAGTTCCAATATGGTTAATTAAACCGCACGGTCAATGGCGTACGCGCAAAAAAATTCCAAAGTCCTAAATAGTGTATTTTTGGGAAACCGTATACGGTTTTTACTTTGTACATGCGCATTTGCATCCTAAAGTCCCCTCCCATTAAAAATGGACAAAATTTTCAAAAACTTATTATTTTTTATTTTTATAAAAACGGACTGAACTGTATGCACTTTTAAAAAAACAGTACAGTATACAGTTTAAAAACGCATACGGTTTACTTTTTCCCATACTGTTCCATCCGTTTTTTTGCCATATGGTTTTCTATAGAAAAACTGATTGAAAACAGTATGGCAAAAAACGTGATGTGAACCCAGCCTGATTCTGCAGTGTGATGCCTGTCTGACATTATCAGGGTGGGACATGTGATCAGTGGACACGCCCATCAATCACAGGTTGATGTAGTCTCCTTAATGAGCAGAGGTGTCTGTGTACTTGTCATTCTGTTTTTGGTTCAGCTCCTGGCTGGACTCATTGTGGGAAGAAAAATGTAACCTGCACGTGTACTGGGAGGATCCTGCCCCTTCTAAAGTTTCCTGTCTTTTTCTCCAGGTTATAGCTCTGTAGTAGCAGAAAATTCCGCAGATACTGCACTTAGTAACAGCAGTCAATCACAATCAAACCAGTCTGTGATTCACAACCCACCAACCAGCACTGCGTGAGTACCAAAAATGCTGAACATGCAACTCTATAGCTTTATGTGTATATACAGCCATATTTATGTACAGTCATGTGGAACTGTTGGGTCTGATCTGTATGTAGTTAAAACCTGTCCATAAACAGCAAAAATTAGAGGGATTTTCTATCAGCACCATATATTCTTGAGGTTTGAGTGGATTACTTGGAATATTCCTCTTGAATCAGACTACTAGAACCAGCTATTAAACACAAGATCCTAAGCTCAGATTATTATAATTTTTTTCTGTGGAGTTATTTTTGCATTTTTTCCACTTACTACAGTGTTTTCCATCCAGGGTGCCTTCAGCTGTTGCAAAACTACAACTCACAGCATGCCCGGACAGCCTTTTGTCCGGGCATGCTGTGAGTTGTAGTTTTGCAACAGCTGGAGGCACCCTGGTTGGAAAACCCTGACTGGGTTATCCAGGCATAGAAAAACAAAGCTAATTTCTTCCCCAAACAACACCACACGTCCTCAGGTTGTGTATGGTATTACAACTTTGGCCCTCATTTACTAAGAAAATTGGGTTGTAAGTCTGTTGCTTTCTTACCCGACTGCTTTTTTTCCCCTGGTATTTATTATTATTTCGCATCCTGTTTGTCGCACTGGGTTTTGTAGGTTTTGGTTTCCAACTCCTCTGAGCTGTCGGGAAAAAATCCACAACAATTCAACAAATTCGGGTTGGAAACCTTAATAAATACGTGGGAAAGCTCAGAAATGTTGGGTAACGCCCCTTTTTCGGGTTTGGGAGAATCCACATCGGGTCCATCGGGAAAAAATGTTGCATAGTGTCGCAGACTGGCGCATGATGTCTGCGACATGGCGCAGACAAAGATGCGCCAAAAAAACCTGACAAAAGAGGTCGGGTTTAGAATAGTAAATGAGGGCCATTGTTGCATTAGCTATGATGGAAAACAGCTGCAATACCACACACAACCTGGCACTGTTTTTAGAAGAAATCAGCTGTGTCTTTCTAAGACTGGACAATCCATTTAATGTTTCATTACCTCAGGAGCAAATCATGATTTGGAAATGATCAGTAGGTCATATGTATTTATTTTGTGCCATTTGTTCGCACTGACTATTCACCCACCCCCTTCCTCTTTTACCCCCAAAAAAAACAGGCTTGTGCAGTCATTGGTAGTTAAAGTTGTCCAGCATTCAAAGAAGGGGGTGGTTCTGTTGGGTTGACTAATCTATCAGGCTGGTCCCACCTGTTCAGGATTTTACAATCTCCCCCTTGGATTGCAGCTCTACAACTCGCCCACACAACAAAAAAGCTGCATGTGTTTAAATGCACAGAGGCAAATACTCACACTTGATGAGATAGAGATATATATATATATATAGATATAGATAGAGATATATATATATATATATATATATATATATATATATATATATATATATATATATATATCTCTAATACCTTTTAAGCTGGGTTCACACCACGCATCAGGTTTTTGATTAAAAAAAAAAAAAAAAAAAAAGAGAACGGATTCCTCAAAACCTGACTAAACTGGATCAAAACGTGTGTACAAATTTTAAACTGTATACTGTTTAAAAAATGTCTGGTTGCATCCATATTTTAAGGGAAAAAAAACTTATAAGTTTTTAACTCTTCACTCCATTATGAATAAAGTGTTTCACTTGTTTGTTTGAAATTCCAATAAAAAAAAACTGTGCAAAGTCAAAAACCGGATGGAACCGTACTCGCATACGGTTCTGGTTTTCAATACGATGCCGTATGGGTTTCAAATTGAAAACATATGCGGGAACTGTATTGCAAAAACATGTTGTGAGCCCAGCCTGAGGCTAGATTTCCACAGTTTTTTTTTTTTTTTTTTAGTTTTTTTGTAGTTTTTTGAGGCAAAAATAAAAATAAATAAATTAAAAAAAAAGGAAGTTATTCTACTTCTCCTTTCTGCTGGATCCACTCCTGACTATATGGCTCATAACCAGCCAGAAACAAACCTGTGAGGAAACCTAGCCTTACAGTGTTGTGCTTTCCTAGTACTGGTATATGCTCACATAGCACTTTTATACTATGTTAGCTGCATGTACGTTTTGGCAAATAAATTCATAAGTTCATATTTAGCTATGATATACTGCAGGTAAAATAAGTATTAAACACGTCACCATTTTACTCACTATTTCCAAAGGCAATATTGACACACAATTACTACCAGTTGTTGGTAACAGCCCAAGTAATCCATATATACAAATAAGCTTACAAATTAAGTTATGGGGGAAAGTATTAACCCCTTAAGGACCAAGCATTCTTCTGTTTTTGCACTTTCGTTTTTTAACATTTAAAAAATCATAACCCTTTCAATTTTACACCTAAAAATCCTTATAATGGCTTATTTTTTGCGCCATTAATTCTACTTTGTAACCACATCAGTCATTTTACCCAAAAATCTAAGGCGAAACGGGGAAACAAAAATCATTGTGCGACAAAATTGAAGAAAAAACACAATTTTGTAACTTTTGGGGGCTTCCGTTTCTACACAGTATCTTATCTTTTTATCTTTATTCTGTAGGTCCATACGATTAAAATGATACCCTACTTATATAGGTTTGATTTTGTCGTACTTTTGGAAAAAATCATAAATACATGCACGAAAATTAATGCATTTGAAATTGTCCTCTTCTGACCCCCTATAACTTTATTTTTCTGCGTACGTGGCTATATGAGGGCTCATATTTTGCGCCGTGATGTGACGTTTTAACCAGTTCCATTTTTGTTTTGATCAGACTTTTTGATCACTATTTATTTATTTTTTTTATGGTAAAAAAATTTTACCAAAAATAACCTATTTTGGACTTTGGAATTTTTTTGCGTGTACGCCATTGACCGTGCGGTTTAATTTAAGATATATTTTTATAGTTCAGACATATATGCGTGCGGCGATACCACGTTTATTTTTATGTTTTTATATATTTTTTTAATGGAATTTTGGAAAAGGGGGGTGTGTTAAACTTTTATTAACCCCTTAAGGACGCAGGGTTTTTCAGTTTTTGCACTTTCGTTTTTTCCTCCTTACCTTTTAAAAATCATAACCCCTTCAATTTTCCACCTAAAAATCCATATTATGGCTTATTTTTTGCGTCACCAATTCTACTTTGCAGTGACATTAGTAATTTTTCCCAAAAATTCACGGCGAAACGGGAAAAAAAATCATTGTGCGACAAAATCAAAGAAAAACGCCATTTTGTAACTTTTGGGGGCTTCCGTTTCTACGCAGTGCATATTTCTGTAAAAATGACATCTTATTATTCTGTAGGTCCATACGGTTAAAATGATACCCTACTTATATAGGTTTGATTTTGTCGTACTTCGGAAAAAAGTCATAACTACATGCAGGAAAATTTATACGTTTAAAAATGTCCTCTTTTGGCCCCTATAACTTTATTTTTCCACGTACAGGGCGGTATGAGGGCTCATTTTTTGCGCCGTGATCTGAAGTTTTTATTGGTACCATTTTTGTTTTTATTACTTTTTATACATTTTTTAATGGTATAAAAAGTGACCAAAAAATAAGCTTTTTTGGACTTTGGAATTTTTTTTACGTGTATGCCATTGACCGCACGGTTTAACTAACAATGTATTTTTATAGTTTGGACATTTACGCATGCGGCGATACCACATATGTTTATTTTTATTTACACTATTTAATTTTTTTTTATGGGAAAAGGGGGGTGATTCAAACTTTTATTAGGGAAGGGTTTAAATGACCTTTCAACACTTTTTTTTTTTTTTTTTTTTGCAGTGCTATAGCTCCCATAGGGACCTATAACACTGCACACACTGATCTCTCATGCTGATCACTGGCGTGTATTAACATGCCTGTGATCAGTGTTATCGGCGCTTGACTGCTCCTGCCTGGATCTCAGGCACGGAGCAGTCATTCTTCGATCGGACACCGAGGAGGCAGGTAAGGGCCCTCCCGGTGTCCTGTAAGCTGTTCGGGACGCCGCGATTTCACCACAGACTGAGCAGCCGGGTTACTTTCACTTTCATTTCAGACGCGGCGGTCAGCTTTGATCGCCCCGTCTGAAGGGTTACATAGTACGGTTGAAAAAAGACATACGTCCATAAAGTTCAACCAGGGAATTGAAGGGTAGGGGTGTGGTGCGATATTGGGGAAGGGATGGGATTTTATAATTCTTCATAAGCATTAATGTTGTTTTGTTCCAGGAATGTATCTAACCCTGTTTTAAAGCTGTTAAATTTTCCTGTTTTAATCGCTCCTCATAGCTAAGATGTTCCATGCCCCATATTAGTTTAGTCACGCATCTCTGCACCCTTTCCAGCTCCACAGTGTCCCTTTTATGGACAGGTGCCCAAAACTGAACAGCATATTCCAGGTGAGGCCGTACCAATGCTTTATAAAGGGGGAGTATTATGTCCCTGTCCCTTGAGTCCATGCCTCTTTTTATACATGACAATATCCTGCCGGCTTTGGAAGCAGCAGCCTGACATTGCATGCTATTCTGTAGTCTGTGATCTACAAGTCACCCAGATCCTTCTCTACCAGTGACTCTGCCAGTTTAATCCCCCCTAAGACATACGACGCATGCAGGTTATTAGTACCCAGATGCATAACTTTACATTTATCCACATTGAACCTCATTTGCCAAGTGGATGCCCAGACACTTAGTCTATCCAAGTCATCTTGTAACCTATACACATCCTCTAATAGAATGTACCGTGCTTCAAAGCTTGGTGTCATCTGCAAAGATAGAAACAGAGCTGTTAATACCATCCTCTATATCATTGATAAATAAATTAAACAGCGGCCCCAGTACTGAACCTTGGGGTACACCACTAATTACCGGGGACCAATCAGAGTACGAATCATTGACCACCACTCTCTGGGTACGATCCATGAGCCAGTGTTCAATCCAGTTACAAACTAAAGTTTCCAAACCCAAAGACCTTAACTTACCTGTCAGACGTCTATGAGGGACAGTATCAAACGCTTTAGCAAAATCCAGAAACACTATATCCATAGCCATTCCTCTGTCAAGGCTTCTACTCACCTCTTCATAAAAGCAAATACAGGGCATCACTGTGATCGGTGATGTCCTGTATTAGCCGCAGGTCCCTTCCGTTGATAGCCGCCGGGACCGCCCCGATAGGACGCGGGGACACCGCGTGACCCAGCGGCATATCGTGGGAGCCGGCGGAGGACGTACATATATACGTCGTTAAGGACGGGGTTAATGTTTTTTTATGAATTTTTTTTTATTTTTTTTTTTAAACTTTTAGTCCCCTTAGGGGACTTTTAGGAGGAATCATTAGATTCCTCATACAGATCAATGTGCTTCCATAGAAACACATTGATCTGTGTGATCTGCACTCAATTGATAAAGCCTGGTCCTGCCATGCTTTATCAATGTGAGAGACGGGACCTGTTGCATTGGCAACACAAGGACATTCCAGTCCCTGGTTGTAGTAATCCCCAAAAAGTCCTAAGAAAGTTGATCCAGGGATTTATTCTGATTGCCATATTTGGAGTCGGGAAGGAATTTTTCCCCCTGGCATGGGGCAAATTGGCATCCGCCTCATAAGGTTGTTTTTTTTTTTTTTTTGCCTTCCTCTGGATCAACACAGTAGGGCAGTGTTTCCCAACCAGGTTGCCTCCAGCTATTACAAAGTTACAATGCCCCACATGCTGGGAGTCAGTTTTGCAACAGCTGGAGGCACCCAGGTTGGGGAAACACTGCAATAGGTGGAGATTTACTAACTGCAGTGTTTTGGTACACTGCATTAAAGATCTGTAACTATCAGCCGCCCCTGTGCAAATTACTAATTTAGGCCTCAAATGCGCATGGAGCTCTCTCACGTCCTAAGCCCAGGTTCATTTGCCTGGCAACAATTTAGGGCCACATATGGGGTATATCTGCTTTTCTACTTTTACCCTTTGTGAAAAAGAAAAGTTGGGGGCTATACCAGAATCTTAGTGTAAAAAAGAATTACATTTTGTACACTAACATGCTGGTGTAGCCCCATACTTTTAACTTTCACAAGAGGTAAAAGAAGACCCCCAAATTTGTAACACCTTTTCTCCTGAGTACAGAAATACCCCATGTGTGTATGTAAAGCGATCTGCGGGTGCACAACAGGGCTCATGAGTGAGAGCGCACCATGTACATTTTAGGCCTAAATTGGTGATTTGCACAGGGTTGGCTAATAGTTGTAGCGTTTCTGAGAACCCCCCCCCCCCCCCCCCCCCCCCCCCCACAAAAAAAACAGCCACATGTGACCCCATTTTGGAAACTACACCCCTCAAGGAATGTAACAAGGGGGTGCAGTGAGCATTTGGACCCTACAGGTGTCTGACAGATTTTTGGAACAGTGGGCGGTGAAATAAAATAAACTTTTTACGCCAACCTGTTGCTGTAGCCCCAAATTTTTCATTTTCACAAGGGATAAAAAGAGTAAAAGGGCTCTGCTGGTGCACTACAGGTCTCAGAAGGAAAGGAGCACCATTGGGCTTTTTGGAAAGTAGATTTGGCTGGAATGGAGGCATATCGTGTTTGAAAGGCCCCCATTGTGCCGGAACAGTGGAAACCACCACAAGGGACCGAATTTTGGAAATAACACCCCTCAAGGAACAAAAGGGGTACAGTGAGCATTTAGGCCCCAAAGGAGATTCCAAGACTTTTGAAACCGTAGGCTGTAAAAATAAATAACATTTTTTAATATTCACAGCCCACTCTTAAAAAAATATATATTGGAATAACTGTTGGGGAGTTAAGGTTTCAATGTGTGTTTTTTTTTTTTTTTTTTTTTTTTTTTTTTTTTTCCTGTTCTGGCACCATGGTGGGCTTCCCAAATACGATATGCCCCCCCAAAAAAACATTTCAGTGCATTACCTGCTAATTCCAGGTCTTCTTGAAGCTCTCCACAAGTGGTCCTTGGCTCTTGGATGACTCTTCTGATTATTACTTTCTCTGCTCTGTCAGAAATCTTACGAGGAGATCCTGGTCGAGGCAAATTTATGGTGAAATGATTGTCCTAAAACTTCCGTATTATGGCCCCAGCAGTGCTCACTGGGACATTTACAAGCTTAGAAATGCATCTGTAACAAACGCAATTGTTATGTTTTGCAACAATTAGGTTGTGAAGGTCTATAGACAGCTCTTTGCTTTTACCAATCATGGGGGAGATTTATCAAAACCTGTGCAAATGAAAGAAGGCATCTGATTGGTTGCTATGGGCAACTGGGCAACTTTTCCTTTGCACAGGTTTTGATAAATCTCCCCCCATGTCTTGTGACACCTTGGAAATTAAACCTTTTTGGAACCAGCTGATATTAACCCCTTAAGGACCCGGGGGTTTTCCATTTTTGCATTTTCGTTTTTTTCCTCCTTACCTTTAAAAAATCATAACTCTTACAATTTTTCACCTAAAAATCCATATGATGGCTTATTTTTTGCGCCACCAATTCTACTTTGTAATGACGTCAGTCATTTTACCCAAAAAACTGCGGCAAAACGGGAAAAAAAATCAATGTGAGACAAAATTGAAAAGAAAAAAAAAACGCCATTTTGTAACACTTGGGGGCTTCCGTTTTTACACAGTACATTTTTCGGTAAAAATGACACCTTCTCTTTATTCTGTAGGTCCATACGGTTAAAATGATATCCTACTTATGTAGGTTTGATTTTGTCGGACTTCAGGAAAAAAAAAATCAAAACTACATGCAGGAAAATTTATACGTTTAAAATTGTCATCTTCTGACCCCTATAACTTTTGTTTTTCTGCATATGGGGCGGTATGAGGGCTCATTTTTTGCCCCGTGATCTGAAGTTTTTAGCAGTACCATTTTTGCATTGATAGGACTTATTGATCGCTTTTTAGGGTGCGTTCACACTGAGTAAATGAAGAGTAATTCACGCTGAAAAATTTACGCGCGGACATAGAGGAGAAAGAAGTGAAGGGATTTTCAGCAAATTCCGCGCGAAAACTATGTCGGGTGGAATTTTTTTTTTTCACCATTGACTTCAATTGATTTCTGCTAGCAGGTTCCGCTTGTTCTTTCTTCAAGCGGAACGGAATTCAGCATCGGAATTCTGCTAGCACAATTTAAGCAGTGTGAACAGGCCAGCAGAAATAACATTAAAGTCAATGGGCAGAGGAGATGTGCATTAATTTGTAGCTGAGAATTCAAGAGGAATTACTCGAGTAAATTCCTCTCTAATTACTCCGTGTGAACGCACCCTTATTCATTTTTCATGATATAAAAAGTGAACAAAAATGCACTTGGAGTTGGACTTTGGAATTTTTTGGCGCGCACGCCATTGACCGTGCGGTTTAACTAACAATATATTTTTATAATTCGGACATTTCCACACGCGGCGATACCACATGTATATTTTTATTTACACTTTTTATTTTTTATGGGAAAAGGGGGGTGATTCAAACTTTTAATAGGGAAGGGGTTAAATGATCTTCACTTTTTTTTTTCACTTTTTTTTTTTGCAATGTTATAGCTTCCATAGGGTGCTATAACACTGCACACACTGATCTTTACATTGATCAATGGTTTCTCATAAGAAACCAGTGATCGATGATTCTGCCGCTTGACTGCTCCTGCCTGGATCTCAGGCACTGAGCAGTCATTCGGCGATCGGACACACAGGAGGCAGGTAGGGACCCTCCAGCTGTCATGTAAGCTGTTCGGGATGCCGTGATTTGGCCGCGACTATCCTGAACAGCTCCCGGAGCTAACCAGTATGGTTTCACTTTCATTTTAGACGCGGCGTTCAACTTTGAACGCCACGTCTAAAGGGTTAATAGCGCGTGGCACCGTGATCAATGCCGTGCGCTATTAGCCAGGGGTACCGGCCGTTGTTAGACGTGGCCCCGCGTTATAGATTGGGAGCGGACTCAGGACGTACAGGTACGCCCTGGGTCCTTAGGTTAATTGGCACTGACAAGGGGCTGGATTGCTTTTTAACTACTGATAGATTTTAGCTGTTTTGGCTTTCCATGCCTTTTGCATCTCCATTTCTGCATGCTTTTTCCCTTATTTCACATTAGTACCCATTATTTAATTTCTGAGCTTATTTGTATGTAAGATTTGCTTGGGTTGTTGCCACATCTGGTGAAAAGTTTACGTCAATAGCATCTTTGGAAATATATTTAGTGAGAAAAAGGGTGCTGTGTTCAATACTTATTTCACCCGCTGTACCTGTATTACCACAGCAGCCAGTCACTAGCCTCATTGAAATTGTTGAGGCCAATGATTAGCTGCAGTGGTGACCCTTATTTACGGCATGTCATCTCTCTGCAGAAAGGTAAAAGAATCCAGTGAGGATGGACAGAGCAATGCCATATGCCTCAGTGGGAATTAAATGCATCAGAATACTCTATTAAAGAATAAACAAATGCTCCAAGTCAGACAATCCATTTAACCCCACTTACATACTACTGCCTGCCAGAGCCATTCATACTATATATGTGGAACTTGAGAGCTGATAGGTCGCAGAAACTGGTGATACTTGATTTTCTTAGTGATTGAAATTTGTTTCTTTTTATTTTTTTTAGGAAAGAGACAAACAGTGTATCACAGCCAGCCATCAGCAGTAGTACCAGCACTGGGCCCAGCTTACTATTACCTTTAAGTGTAAACCCTCCTAGTTCGCCAACACCCAGCTTCAGCGACCCTAAACCCAGCCAGCCGCTACTAAACGGGCCACCTCAGTTCAACTCCACACCAGAGATCAAGGTAAATAAATCTGCTGCCTCTATAAAGAGTATAGGGCAATGTAAAAATATTTGTCATGGGGGGAAATGAAAAGAAAGCAATTGTGCAATATTTATATATTTTTTTTTTCGTTTTGTTTTTATGCAGTGCAGTTTATGACAAAACTGACATTCTTTTTTTTTTTTCTCTGTGGGTCAATATGATTTAAACAATACTCATGGTTACATGCTTTTCTGTTATTGTATTGCTTTTAAAAAGTCATGTTTAAAATGTCCCTATTCTGCCTCCTTATAACTTATTTTTCTGTATACACGGCTGTATGAGGGGGTGATTTTCTGTGCTTTGATCTGTAGACTGCCAATATCATGGATCAGTGCTATGCCTGTGCAATGAGCAGTAATAGCAATCAATAGCTTGCCATAAATAGTGGGGACTTGACTTTTTTTTTTTTGTGACTAAGCCCCTCCTCATTTAAAAAATAAACCACCCTCTTTTCCCATTCTAAAAAAAAATTAAAAGTAATCTATCTGGTATTGACATGTGCAAAAATATTTTAACTATTTAAAATATAATATTATTGATCCCTTAGGTTTTTTATTTGTATTTTTTTTATTTAACGCCGTCCAAAATAGCTGATTTCTAGTCACATCACATCCCAGAAAAAGAGACTAAAAGGTGATTAAAAAGTCTCCCATACTTTCAAAAGTGGTACCAATAAAAGCATCTCTGTATACAGGAAAAAAAGAGAATTTTAGGAGGGCAGGCTTCCATGTCAGTTTTACCGTAAACCAGTAAAAGGTAAACTCACCCTGAAGTTGCAAAATTGCGTTTTTCAATAAAATTTTCCACCACATAAAATATGTATTTTATTTTAATTTTTTTGGGTGTGTCATACATTTTATGGTAAAATGTAAAGGTTTCAATCCAATTGATCCTGCAAAAAACAAGCCTTTGTATGGGTCTGTGGATGAGAAAAATTCAGACCCAATGTCCTTAACCCCTTAAGGACCCGGGGTTTTTCCGTTTTTTTATTTTTATTTATTTTTTTATTTTTTTTGCATTTTCGTTTTTTGCTCCTTTCCTTTAAAAAAATCATAACTTTCAATTTTGCACCTAAAAATCCATATGATTGCTTATTTTTTGCACCACCAATTCTACTTTGTAATGACGTTAGTCATTTTACCCAAAAAACTACGGCGAAACGGAAAAAAAATAGACAAAATTGAATTCCATTACTACACAGTAAATTTTTCTGTAAAAATGACACCTGATATTTATTCTGTAGGTCCATACGGTTAAAATGATACCCTACTTATATAGGTTTGATTTTGTCGTACTTCTGGAAAAAATCATAACTACATGCAGGAAAATTAATACGTTTAAAATTGTCATTTTCTGACCCCTATAACTTTATTTTTCCGTGTATGAGGAAAAGTTTTTTTATCGGTACCATTTTTGTATTGATCGGACTTATTGATCGCTTTTTATTTTTTTCATGATATAAAAAGTGACTGTAGCAGTGTGGAGGATGAGGGGGGGGGGGCTGTAGCAGTGTGGAGGATGAGGGGGGGGGGGCTGTAGCAGTGTGGAGGATGAGGGGGGGGGGCTGTAGCAGTGTGGAGGATGAGGGGGGGGGGCTGTAGCAGTGTGGAGGATGAGGGGGGGGGGCTGTAGCAGTGTGGAGGATGAGGGGGGGGGGCTGTAGCAGTGTGGAGGATGAGGGGGGGGGGGCTGTAGCAGTGTGGAGGATGAGGGGGGGGGGGCTGTAGCAGTGTGGAGGATGAGGGGGGGGGGGCTGTAGCAGTGTGGAGGATGAGGGGGGGGGGCTGTAGCAGTGGGGAGGATGAGGGGGGGGGGGGCTGTAGCAGTGGGGAGGATGAGGGGGGGGGGGCTGTAGCAGTGGGGAGGATGAGGGGGGGGGGGCTGTAGCAGTGGGGAGGATGAGGGGGGGGGGGGGGCTGTAGCAGTGGGGAGGATGAGGGGGGGGGGCTGTAGCAGTGGGGAGGATGGGGGGGGGGGGGGCTGTAGCAGTGGGGAGGATGAGGGGGGGGGGGCTGTAGCAGTGGGGAGGATGAGGGGGGGGGGGCTGTAGCAGTGGGGAGGATGGGGGGGGGGGGCTGTAGCAGTGGGGAGGATGAGGGGGGGGCTGTAGCAGTGGGGAGGATGAGGGGGGGGGGCTGTAGCAGTGAGGGGGGGGGGCTGTAGCAGTGGGGGGGGGGCTGTAGCAGTGGGGAGGATGAGGGGGGGGGGAGGCTGTAGCAGTGGGGAGGATGAGGGGGGGGGGGCTGTAGCAGTGGGGGGGGGGGCTGTAGCAGTGGGGAGGATGAGGGGGGGGGTGCTGCATCCTCCACACTGCTACAGCCCCCCATAAATAAAGCCCTACCCTGAAAATAAGCCCTAGTGTGTTTTTTGGGACTAAAATTAGTATAAGACCCTGTCTTATTTTCGGAGAAACACTGTAAACAACTTATGCCCTTATAAGTGTCTGATTGTGGGAGGTCCAACCGCTAGGAATCCCTGATTTTCTGTGGATAGGGTAGAAGTTATGAAGTACAGGAGTTCCCCTTTAAACAAGCACACATGCTCATTATTTGTTTTATTTGCTTATAGATTTCCCCCCTTTTTTTCTTTAGGCACCTGAGCCTTTAAGTACACTGAAATCCATGGCAGAACGTGCAGCTATTGGAACGAACTTAGAAGATCCAGTCCCTGCTATCCATTTGGCTGACCGAGGTAAGAGTTTATTAAAGCTTTTAAAGGTTCATATTTTGCTAATAGGGTGGTTTTTTTTTGTTATGTTAAGAGGACATGACATTTACGGAATGTCTGCCCAAAACACGGACAGACATTCCTCAAATCTGCATGTTTTGTCAGCGCTAGGACTGCTCAGAAATGAGCGGTCTACATAGATGGTGATGCATTTTCGAGTGGAATCTGCAGAAATAATAAACAGGTTAATTGTTTCTGCTTAAACCGAAATCTGTGTTTTATGCCGCGTAAATTCCGCTGTGTGCTCAGTGCAGCAGAATGCCAGTGAAATTAGTGGGACCCTACTACAGCGGAATTTCCACTCAGAAAATTCCACCATATGAACATACCCATGCGTCATGTCATATTTCTGACACCTCATGTGGTGATATTCTTAGGCAGCATTTTTAATTCTGTGGTTTAAATATTAAAGCGTACCTTTAATTTCAGGTGACTTCAGGATAAGCTGTCCTTTGTGTGTACATGAGAAGCAGCATTATTTATGGCCATTTTCTAACTTGTTTATGGCATTTTAGCAGATTTCTGCTCTTAAGGCTTCATCTATAATTTGCAGTTCTCCTAGAGCTGGTGGTAGAGCCTAATGTCTACGGTGCCTCCCATACGCTGCACACACAGAGAAGGTGATCCTGCACTTATGTCTCTGCACAGCCTAAACAGCATCATCCACAGCATTAGCAGCATAAACTGTGTATAAAGCCCTGTAGTGAGATTTCTTGCTTATAAAGTTGCAAGTACTGTGTCTATTGCTTTGCAGCCTGTGTGTGTTCAAAGCACTTTGCTCTCTCATCTTCCTCCACCATAGACTTGTATTGTCTGTGTGGCAGGACAAAGCTGATCTAATTTTTAGAGTGGAGGCGTTAAAGGGGGGGGGGGGGGGGGGTAGATTTACTATGCAAAGTTTAAATGTCACTGCCTATTTAAACTATTTAGCTTTGGTAAAACTATGTGGAAAAAAAGTGCTGGGTTTGTTAATTCGGATTTTATTTTGACTACCTGATATTAGATTGTACGAAGTATTACAGCTCAGACCTGTTCACTTAAAGGGGCTGGAGTACCCCTTTAAATGGCACAGAGCTGGAGTGTACTACTAGCCAGAGCCTACTAAAAGTATGCAGCTGTGCCTGATAATGAAGGAGCAGAGGCACTCACCAGAGCACCACGTTGCCTTCCAATGGCTGATTTAATAGAGAATGGCCTATCCTACAGAAATGGGTGTTATCTGATTCTTTAAAATTTATGTTTTGAGTGCATGTATTTCCTTTTGTAGAAATCCTTATCACTACAACCACAACGCAACCTCCGGCCACTCAGCCATCAACTCAGCTTTCAGAAGTCAACATCCCTCTTTCATTGGGTGTGTGTCCTCTGGGACCAGTTCCCCTTACAACAGATCAGCTTTACCAGCAAGCAATGGAAGATGCAGCATGGCATCATATGCCTCACCCCTCAGATTCAGAGAGAATACGGTGTGTCTTCATGTTTACTAAAAACATATATTTATTTTTATACAAGCACATCACTCAGTGTTTCCTATATTGTGTTTGGGATTTTTTGGTAAAGGAATTGTTTAATTACTATACGTTTCAATGGCTTATTTAGTTGTCTGAAAACTGTATGCTAATATTTTTTAAAGGCAATACCTTCCGAGGAATCCTTGTCCGACACCCCAGTATCACCACCAGATGCCCCCGCCTCACTCGGACACAGTAGAATTCTACCAACGACTTTCCACAGAGACACTTTTCTTTATCTTTTACTATCTGGAGGTATGATACAATTGTGTGCTCATTCGCTTCTATTGTTAAGATAAATACAGAATAGTAGTAACATGCCATGCATAGTAATTCCACTTTTTTGTTGAGCAGGAAAGCTTTCATTACTAGTAAATCTAGGACTTTTAAGTTAGAGGGGTAGTCCAACGATGATGATGTATCCCCCTAGAAGTGTCTGATTTTAGGTACATGACCGGTGGGAAGATTAACCCCTGTACATGCTGTGGTCAAATCATGTGAGGCGTTTCTCTGCACCATTCATCCCATCTGTTTTCTGGCATCATTATTGCTGTATTTTGTTAATAATACTCTTCCAAAAAACTGAAAACATTCTCCATTCGCATATTGTTTTAGCTGGTCTTTTTAGTTTTGTTGTCTTTATTCAATAAACCTGTGGTGACACTAAATTGTTTTATGTGCCAAGGTAATAAAATTCATACTGAGCCACAGAATATGGCATAAAACACAACATAGATGGTGAAATCACATTTTATTTTTATTTTTACTTTTCCCATTACAAAGTAAAATTAATAAAAAATGAACCAATAAGATAGGAGCATGGCTTTAGGGGTCGTTCACACTAGGATGTAGTGAGAATTTCCCTACTAAATTCTTCTTTGGATCTGTGTCCATGTTAATTGGAGCAGAAATTATGAGGAGTCTGCACTTATTCTGCACAAAATAAGTCTTATTGACTTAGGGCTTTTAATACCGGATTTAGGTGGAAGATTAAACTTGTTTATTCTTCTGCTAGATTTCTGACTTTTGTCCGCAAGAAAATTACTGTGTAGACAGACAGTTGCTGAAATCCCAATGAAGTCAGTGGGAGTCTGATATAAGGTGGAATTCGTGTGGAATTCCTTGTGGACTCCACCATTCCTTTATGAATTATGAACATAAATCACAGGCCTCTTTAAAAATGAAAGCAAGCTGATTGGTTGCACCACTCTTCCTCTATACAGGTCTTGATAGATCTTCCCCTTTGTATGCACTTGTTTTTGTGTGGGGAAGTAGAGGACTTCAGATTTTTATAATTTTTCATATTTCCTTTGTGTGAACAGACCCTTAGAGGGAATCTGTAAGCTCTAGATCATGCTCAGGGATGAGGGGGTGGGGTAGGTTAATTTTTATGTTTTTTTGTAGGGTCACACGTACCATATTTTGCAGCGTATTTGCTGCTGCATATTTTTCTACCCATTGAAGTCAATGGGTAGCAAAATCAGTTGCGTATTTTGCTACTCATTGACTTCAATGGGTAAGAAAATATGCAGCAGCAAATTACGGCACATGTGACCCAACCCTCTAACTTTTTAATTTGTGTGGTGGTAATGTGTACTTGCACCAAGCTTATTAAATGGTTGCATGATGTGATAAATATGGTGCTACCGTAGTGTGTGTGTGTGTGTGTGTGTGTGTGTTTTTTTTTTTTTTTTTTTGTACGTCCTGGCTTGGCAATGGAATCACGGAATCTGCGGCAATGCGCATATTAAAATGATCGGATCGCCCGCAGCGCTGCCGCGGTGATCCGATCATCTGCAATGGCGGACGGAGGTCCCCTCACCTGCCTCCATCCGTCCCCCGGCATCTCCTGCTCTGGAGATCGAGCAGAGCAGAAGATAGCCGATAATACTGATCATTGCTATGTCCTATGCATAGCACTGAACAGTATTAGCAATCAAATGGTTGCTATAGATAGTCCCCCTATGGGGACATAAGTGTAGAGGGGAGAAAAAAGTAAAAAATAAAAAAAGTAAAATAAAAAAGTGAAAAATACCCTCCCCATCCCCCCCGCGTGCGTAAATTTCTGAACTATCAAAATATAATGTTAATGATCCCGTACGGTGAACGGCGTAAACGTAAAAAATTTTAATCCAAAAATGCTGTTTTTTTTTTTTTTTTTGTCACATTTTATAATAAAAAAAAAATAATAAAAAATGATCTAAAAGTTTTATATATGCAAATGTGGTATTGATAAGTACAGATGACGGCGCAAAAAATGAGCCCTCATACCGGCCTATATACTGAAAAATGAAAGTTATAGGTGGTCAAAATATGGCAATTTTAGATTACTGATTTTGTGCAAAAAGTTAGATTTTTTTTTTTTTTAAAGCGGTACAAAAATATAAAAGTATCTAGCCATGGGTATCATTTTAATCGTATTGACCCATAGAATAAAGAACACGTGTCATTTCTACCGTAAAGTGTATAGTGTGAAAACGAAACCCTCCAAAATGTGCAAAATTGTGGTTTTCATTTAAATTTCCTCCCTAAAAGAAAATTATTTTGGGTTCGCCGTACATTTTATGGTAAAATGAGAAGTTTCATTACAAAGTAAAAATCAAGCAAAAAACAAGCCCTTATATGGGTCTGTAGATGGAAATATAAAAGAGTTATGGATTTTAGAAGACGAGGAGTAAAAAAACGAAAACACAAAAATAAAATTGGCTTGTCCTTAAGGTTAAAATGGGCTTCAGTGCACCACTTTGTATGATTCCTTCTCCGGAACCCATGATGACAATTGTGGTGTGTTTGTTTATTTATTTTTTAACTGTTATGTAAGGGTGCGTTCACACTACGGAATTCTCGCGGAATTCCACGAGCAGAACTCTGCGAGCAGAATTTCGCGGTGTGAACTTAACCTTAGTTTGGGTCAGTGCGAAATTGTTCCGTGCAAAGAAAGAACACGTTAATTCTTTGCACGGATTCCATTGCAGTCAATGGTGATGGCTCCATGCCCCGCGGCCCTATCGCCAAAGTATCTTCGGCGGCGGCCGCCAGGAGGAAACTCCGCTCGCCGAATTCAGCGAGCAGAGATTCCGTAGTGTGAACGCACCCTAAGCCAGGTCTGGACTGATGTGGATTTGAGAAAATGCTTTGCTACTGACTATTCACCAAAAGTCGCATGACCACTGCAGAAAAACAACCTTACGTTTTGTCTACTTGTAAAGTTGCAAAAGTAACTGGGAGTTGTAGTTTTGCTGGGAGTTGTAGTTTTGCAACAGCTGGAGGCACCCTGGTTGGGAAACACTGATCCAGAGGCTCAGCACAACCATGATCTAGTGCTGACAAATTAAATTTATAGTAAATCTGAGATCCAGTGTAATAACAAATTGTAATGTTAGTGTTTTTGTTTTTTTTCCCCCCTCAGGGCACTAAAGCACAGTATTTAGCTGCTAAAGCTTTGAAAAAGCAGTCATGGAGGTTTCACACCAAATACATGATGTGGTTCCAGAGACATGAGGAGCCCAAGACAATAACAGATGAGTTTGAGCAGGTTTGTGATTTTTTTATTTTATTTATTGTCTTTATGGTTTCTGTACTTCATTTATTTTCCTTAAACTATTGATCTTGCTACTCACTAGTATCTTGGGAACGTCGTCATTTCACAAAAAAAAAAAACCTTTGGGGCAGACCTAATAAAGAACTGTTCTACACACTAGTGTTTAGCTAGTCTGTGGTGCGGGCCTTTTAATAAATCAGCTGCATCTAGGGCTTTCTGTGTGCCTAGAAGCTGGCGTAGATTTCAGGTTCTATTTACACTTCAGTAAATCCAGTTATGTCCACTTGGCAAGCACAAGGCAGTGTGGATACAAATTTGACTTTTTGAGGTCTCATGCCCCCCTTTGTGTTCTAGCTCATGGCAGTGTACTGTTTAGGGTGCTTTCACACTATAAAAATGCACCCGTTATGAATGCCCGTTATAAAAAATAGGGGAAATCGGCAGTTAAATGGCTGGTACAAAATCACGAATGACTATTAGAAAATCCCATTATAGTCTATGAGATTTTTCTAATAGCCGTTTTAACCCGTTATTGCCCGTTATTTTGTGACTGGCGAATGAACTGGAGAAATAGTGCCTGCATAACGGGTTAAAACAGCTATTAGAAAAATCCCATAGACTATAATGGGATTTTCTAATTGTCATTAGTGATTTTGTACAGGCCGGATAACTGCTGATTTCCCCTCTTTTTATAACAGGCATTCATAGCGGGTGCATTTTTATAGTGTGAAAGCGCCCTTAGGCTAAGTTCACATAGCTTTTTTTGTTATTTGCACATTGCTTATTTATATGAAAATTGAGCCTGCCGCTTAGTGGCATCTATTGTAAATAAACAACATCTGTTTAATGTTATCAGCCATGAGTTTTTCAATAATTTTGTTAAACTGATGCATTTTTAGCCTATGGGTGATGGAATTAAGCATATGTTTAGAAAGACTTCTAGGACTTTTTCAATGATAACTTACCCTCAGGATAGGTCATTAATAAGATTGGTGGGGGCACCTGGCATGACTTCTGATTGTTAGCTGAGCCCGCATACATGGTGAACTGTGCCAGAAGCTGACAGCTCCAAACATTGTGTGAGATTTATCAGAACTTGTGCAGAGGAAAATTTGACTAGTTGCCCATAGGAACCAATCAGATTGCTGCTTTATTTTTAGAGACCTTTTAAAATTTAAAGCAATGATTGGTTGCTATGGGCAACTGCACCAGTCTTCCCCCTAAGTTTTTGATAAATCTCCCCCATTGTTTACTGACTGTGCTGGATTACTGCAGCTCTGCTCCCACTGAAGTAAATGGGAGCCAAGTTGCAGTAACCAAAAATGGTCACTACAAAATATACTTAGCGATTTCCTCCTTGCTCTGCTAACACTGTATGCCGATGCTGCAGTTCTGGCAAACGACTGACCAGTGGGGTGCTGGCTGTTGGACCACCACCAGTCAAATATTGATGGACTATACTGAGGAAAATGCCATCAGTTTTAAAGTCTCAGAAAATACCTTTAAAAAAAAAAAAAATGTTAAGCTACAAAAGATATGTCTATTTTTTGTCATCTCTGCAGGGGACATACATTTACTTTGACTATGAAAAATGGGGCCAGAGGAAGAAAGAAGGGTTCACGTTTGAATACCGCTACCTAGAGGATCGTGACTTACAGTGACCTCTCTTGAACACGCTCAGCCTTCCAGTTTCACATGGGCAAACCGTGAATGGGGAAAAAGAGGGGAGGGGCAGAAGATGATTCTTCCGTCTCATTCCCAAGAAGAGTTGGGAGGAGGGGAAATTTGGACAAACACTTTAATGCATGCAGTTACAAAAAAAATCTATTAAAAATGGAATAGATTACGCGTGGTGGTGGAGAGAGGATGAGAACGTGATCAACAACCAACATCTCGCAACACCCTTGTGACTTTTCTGAAATTAAAGGACAAGAAGCAGAGTAAATTTTTAATGTATTTGGTGAAAATTAAAAAAACACAAACAAAATGAACAAAGTCTTTGCAAGTGGAAGGAAAAGCTATTCTTCCCCTCCTGGATATTGCTGCAGGTGGGAAGTTCTTGTCTCTCTACCCAGACGGGTTTCTACTGGCTGCCATTTGTTTTTGTTTTTCTCTTTAAAAAAAAAACAAAAACTTTTTGTTTTCTATCATTTGTCCTTTTTGGCAGATACTGGATCTTTTGTTTTGATAACAAGTGCATCAAAGTTTAAAGTGTTTTATTTTTTATTTTATTTTTTTCTCCCTTCCTTTGCCACTTACCCCTCCCGCTCCCATCCTCGATACACGTATCTGTACCGATGGAATTAATGGTATGGAAAGCTGGTTTAAAATATTTTTCGTAACCTATTTTCATTTTGGAAAATATTTATGAATAAATAGTTTTATATGATGTCTTCTCATGCAAGAATATTAATGTGGCTCAAGTTCTTTCTATATTTTGTTTACAGGGATTTCATTCAGAGGAAAATGTATTCCAAATTAGTCCACAAGAACCTCAGAAACACAAAGGGGGAAAAAACCCATAATAATAGTAAACCAAACCTCTGCTGCATTTGTGGTGGATACCTTTTCAACTTGAATTATTTTCTAGTGATGTTCTACTATATGTGTTCCCTGGATACAGCACACTGTGTACCAAAGCCATACTTGTCATTCATTAACTTTTATGAAAAACAATAACTATTTGGGGTTTTGTCTGCCTTACAGAACGTTCTTAACCCCTTTTGTTTTCCCTCCTCACCTTCTAAAAATCATAACGCTTTCAGTTTTCCACCTACAGACGTATATGAGGGCTTGTTTTTTGCGCTACAAACTTTGCTTTGTAATGACTTCAGTCATTTCACCACAAAATCTATGACTAAACCAAAAAACAATTTTTGTAGGACAAAATTGAAAGGGAAAAAAAAAAACGAACAGCACTTTGTAAATTTTGGAAGCTTCTGTTTCTACGCAGTGCACTTTCTACTAAAAATTATTTATTTATTCTGTAGGTCCATACGATTAAAATTAGGGATGTACCAAAATTTCGGCAGCCGAAAAAGATCAGCCCAAAATGCCCCTGTTGGCATTTTCGGCTGATGCATTTTCGTGCCGAAAATTTTGGGGAGCATGGCTTGAACGACACAGGGCGTATAGGTACTCCCTGGGTGCCAGGGACTTAGCGCATCAGAATGTGCCTGTTCGCCCTGAGTACCGCTGCGGCTATGATGCGAATGCAGTAGCTGCGCTCGCATCATAGCCCGTGGGTCCCGGCTGCTTTCGCTGATGTCCGCCATTAACCCCTCAGATGCCTTGATCATGGCACCTTTGGCGGGTCCGGTGGCTGACCTGATCGCCTGCAGCACAGCCGAGGGGATCAGATCAGTTAAGATGGCAGCCGGAGGTCCCCTCACCTGTCTCCTGTTGCCATCATGCGGTCATATGATCGCATCATGCAGTCAGCTAATCCGGAGATAAGCTTCATGTAGTGTTGGGTCACTGGGCTGCAGCAGGGGCGTGGAGTCCTCATAGTGTCCGTACTATACACCGACCCGTGTCTCCTCAGTCAGGGCTGGCGGATGAGCAGCTTCACATCTGAGTCCAGGAGCACCTGTGACATTGAGGGCCCTGGTGACAGATGAGCAGGGCGGCCTCTTTGACTCCTGTGCACACTATGAAGCTGATATCTGTGGCACTGTAGATTTGCACAGGAATGCGGCTCTGGGAGGTGACTACACAGGAGTGCTGCCCAATAGACTGCTATGGAGCCTGTCCACCCCAATCATGGATAAGCTTTACTAGAGACTAGAGAAGAGCATGCACAAGGCTCCTATGGTGGTGGAGGTGCTGGTGCACAAGGGACACAGTGGCCCCACGGCTCTACTGGGGGCCATGGTGGCTAAAACTAAACTGGAGAGACTGTTTGTGGCCCCTGGAGTGCGGAGGGTCAAACTGAGGGAGGGGGCAGTCAGGGACAGTTTGTTCTTACCCCCAGGTAATGGCACTGCAGCCAGTTGAACTGTAGGGGGCGATAGGGACTGATCAGTGTTTCCCAACTAGGGTGCCTCTAGCTGTTGCCAAACTACAACTCCCAGTTTTGCAACAGTTGGAGGCACCCTTGTTGGGAAACACTGCAGTACAAAATCAGGGTCCAGTCTGATAGGCCATTCAGAAGTCTAGGAGAGTTGGGTAGTAGCCTTCAGCTGTCCAAGCATGCTGGAAGTTGTAGATCACGGCGCAAAAAATAAGCCCTCATACATCCCCGTATACGGAAAAATAAAAAAAACTTTAACCATTTAGGGACCCAGAGCGTACAGGTACGCCCCGATGCCCTGGTCCTTAAGGGCATACCTGTATGCCCGTGGGACCAGGATGACTGCTGATATCTATCAGCAGGCACCTCCTGCAAACCCCTGGGAAGGTCCTGAGACCCCCATGTCGGTGATTGCCGGTCAATTCAGACTGGCGATCTGCAGCGATTAGGGGTCTCCGGTGACTCGGAAAATAAGGGGGATCGGGGCTGCTAAAGAAACCCACAATCCCCCTGAAGGGATAGGAATGAGGAGGCAGGGGTGCCACCCCTCCTATCCCTGCTTTTGGTTGGTCAGAAGCGACCGACCAATAGCAGATCCGGGGGGGAACAGATTACATGGAGTCCAGGAGAAATGGGACTACTTAAAAGACGCATTATTAAAGGCAACAGAAAACTGCATTAGAATTGTCAGTAAAAGCAGAAAAAAGGAAGAGACCATTGTGGTACTCAGCAGAAGTGGGCAAAATCATAAAAACCAAAAAGCTAGCATTTAGTAATTATTATAAAACAACCCAGAGCAATGAAGAAAGGGAAATCTACAAGACTAGGCAGAAAGAGGCCAAGCAAGTTATAAGAACTTCTAAAGCGCAGGCAGAAGAAAAACGAGCTCAGTCTGTGAAAAAAGGGGATAAGACATTCTTCAGATATATAAATGAAAAAAGGAAATTAAAACAAGGAATAACTAAATTAAAAACAAAGGAAGTTATGTAGAAGAGAATGAAGGGGTAGCCGACTGCCTTAATGAATACTTCTGTTCAGTTTTTACAGAAGGACAAGGACCTCCATTAGGGAGGAAGACTAATGAATTGTTTGATGCATGTGTCTTTACAGAGGAAGAGGTTCTACATTTGCTGTCTAAAGTGAAGACAAGTCACAGGGGCCTGATGGGATACACCCAAAATTATTAAGAGCTTAGTGTTGAGCTAACAAAACGGTTAACAGATTTATTTAACCAATCACTGGTAACAGGATTCGTCCCGGAAGATTGGAAATTAGTAAAGGTCGTGCTCATTCACAAGAAAGGTAGTAGGGAGGAATCAAGCAACTATAGGCCAGTAAGTCTGACATCCATAGTGGGGAAATTAATGGAAACCCTACTAAAGGATAGGATTGTGGAACATCTAAAATACCATGGATTGCAAGATGAAAAACACTGGGAGATCATGTCAAACAAATCTTATTGATTTTTTTGATTGGGTGACTAAAATAATAGATGGCGGAGGGTCAGTAGATGTCGCATATCTAGATTTTAGTAAGGCACTGTCCCACATAGAAGGCTTATCATTAAACTAGTCATTGAGCTTGGACTCCCATATTGTTGAGTGGATAAGGCAGGGGCTGAGTGACAAACAGAGGATTGTAGTCAATGGAGAATATTCAGAGCAAGGTCTTGTCACCAGTGGGGACCTCAGGGATCTGTACTGGGACCAATTTTGTTTAATATCTTCATTAGTGATATTGCAAAAGGTCTCAATGGTAAGGTATGTCTTTTTGCTGATGACACAAAGATATGTAACATGGTTGATGTTCCTGGAGGGATCCGAAGAAGAATGGTCAGAACTCTGGCAACTGAAATTTAATGTGGTTAAGTGCAAGATAATGCACCTGGGGCGTAAAAACCTTGGGGCAGAATATAGAATATTTGATACAGTCCTGACCTCAGTATCTGAGGAAAGTGATTTTGGAGTAATTATTTTAGAAGATTTAAAGGTAGGAAGACAATGTAATAGAGCAGCAGGAAACACTAGCATAATGCTTGGATGTATAGGGAGAGGTATAAGCAGTAGAAAGAGAGAAGTGCTCATGCCGCTGTACAGAACACTGGTGAGGCTTCACTTGGAGTATTGTGCGCAGTACTGGAGGCCGTATCTCCAAAAGGATATAGATACTCTAGAGAGAGTTCAGAGAAGATACTAAACTAGTACATGGATTGCAGGATAAAACGTACCAGGAAAGGTTAAAGGACCTTAACATGTATAGCTTGAAAGAAAGAAGAGAGAGAGGGGATATGATAGAGACTTTTAAATACATAAAGGGAATCAACTCTGTAAAGGAGGAGAGCATATTTAAAAAGAAAAACTAGCACAGGAGGCCATAGTATTAATCCCTTAATGACGTACGTCCTGGTGAGCTGGTACTTAACGCACCAGGACATACATTTACGTCCTAAGCATAACCGCGAGCATTGGAGCGATGCTCGTGTCATGCGCGGCAGGTCCCGGCTGATGCTAGCAAGGGACCCGCCGGTAACGCGGATGTCCGCCATTAACCCCTCAGATGCCGTGATCAATACAGATCACGGCATCTGCAACATCGCGGTCACTAAAATGATCGAATCGCTCGCAGCGCTGCCACGGCAATCCGATCATCCAGAACAGCAGACTGAGGTCCCTCACCTGCCTCCGCTGTCTTCCACGGGTCTTCTGCTCTGGTCTGCGATCAAGCAGACCAGAGCAGAAGATGACCGATAATACTGATCAGTGCTATGTCCTATGCATAGCACTGAACAGTATTAGCAATCAAATGATTGCTATAAATAGTCCCCTATGGGGACTATTAAAGTGTAAAAATAAAAGGGAAAAAAAATGTGAAAAATCCCTCCCCCAATAAAACGTAAATTGTCCCATTTTCCCTATTTCACCCCCAAAAAGTGTAAAAAAAAATAAAATAAAATAAAATTATACATATTTTGTATCGCCGCGTGCGTAAATATCTGAACTATTAAAATAAAATGTTAATGATACCGTACAGTGAACGTAAAAAACAAGTCCAAAATTGCTGCTTCTTTTTTATAACATTTTATAAAAAAACAAAAAAAATGTATCAATAAAAAGTATAGATCAGGGCGCAAAAAATTATCCCTCATACTGCCGCTTATATGGAAAAATGAAAAAGTTATAGGTCTTCAAAATAGGGGGATTTTAAACGTACTAATTCTGTTAAAAAGTTTGCGGTTTTTTTTTTTAAGCGCAACAGTAATAGAAAAATGTTATCATGGGTATCATTTTAATCGTATTGACCCAAAGAATACATGTCATTTGTACCATAAATTGTACGGCGTGAAAGCGAAACCTTACAAAGTTTGCAAAATTGCGGTTTTCTTTTTAATTTACCCACACATATAGTATTTTTTGGGTTGCGTTCTATGTTTTATGGTAAAGTGAGTGATTGCATTACAACAGACAACTGGTTGCACAAAAAACAAGCCCTCATACTAGTCTGTGGATGAAAATATAAAAGAGTTATGACCTTAAGGCCCAAATGGGCTGAGTCCTTAAGGGGTTAAATTAGAGGGGCAAAGGTTTAAAAGTAATATCAGGAAGTATTACTTTACTGAGAGAGTAGTGGATGCATGGAATAGCCTTCCTGCAGAAGTGGTAGCTGCAAATACAGTGAAGGAGTTTAACCCCTTAAGGACCCAGGGCGTATCCATATGCCCTGGCGTTTTCCGGTCCCTGCCGGGCAGAGATCGGAAGCGGATGCCTGCTGAAATGCTTCAACAGGCATCCAGGGCAAACGCCGAGGGGGGCCATGTCTGCCCCCCATGTCGGCGATCGCCGCAAATCGCGAGGGAAATCGTCCCTGCGATCTGCGGCGATACCGGGCTGATCGGATCTCTGGGACCCGACCGCCCAGTAATTTTGCATGATCCCAGTTGTCACAGACAGCCAGGACCATGCTGAAGGCAAGGAGCTTGGTGGCAAGCCTGCCACCTCCTCCTATCCCCTGCGATTCCTCGGTTAGCTAGCCGACCAATCGCAGGGGGGGGGGGGGGGGGGGCGCGGTTACTTCCTACCGCCCTGCCCTTGCAGAACTACAACTCATGCCTGGACAATTTTGGCATACTGGGAGTTGTAGTTTTGCAACATCTGGAAGGGCACAGATTGGGAACCACTGTATTAGTGGTCTGCAAACTGTAGTCCTCCAGATGTTGCAAAACTACAACTCCAAGCATGCTGGGAGTTGTAGTTCGGCAAGATCTGGCTCTAAAGATGTTGCCCAACTACTACTTCCAGCATGCCTGAGAATGTTTGTTTGGGAGTAGTGGTTTTGCAACAACTGGAGGCACACTGGTTGGGAAACATTGTCTCTTTCCTAACTCAGTGTTTCCCAACCCGTGTGCCTCAAGCTGTTGCAAAACTATAACTACCAGCATGCACTGATAGACTGTGCATGCTGGGAGTTGCAGTTTTGCAACTGCTGGAGGTTCCGCCCCCCCCCCCCCATTCACATGGGCAGGGGGCTTACAGTGAGTATCAGGCTGCAAGTCGCTGTAATCCCCCCCCCCCCCCCCCCGCGTCTGTACCCTAAAAACACTACACTACACTAACACAAAATAAAAAGCAAAAAACACTACATATACACATAACCCTACACAGCCCCCCTCCCCTCCCCAATAAAAATGTCTGGTATGCCACTGTTTCCAAAATGGAGCCTCCAGCTGTTGCAGAACAACAACTCCCAGTATTGCCGGACAGCCGTTGACTGTCCAAGCATGCTGGGACTATGTCCACCCCTATGCAAATCCCTAATTCAGGCCTCAAATGCGCATGGCGCTCTCTCACTTTGGAGCCTTGTCGTATTTCAAGGCAACAGTTTAGGGCCACATATGGGGTATCGCCGTACTCGGGAGAAATTGCCTAACAAATTTTGGGGGCTTTTTCTCCTTTCACCCCTTATGAAAAGGTGAAGTTGGGGTCTACACCAGCATGTTAGTGTAAAAAATAAAATAAAAAATACATTGTTTACACTAACATGCTGGTCTTGCCCTATACTTTTTATTTTGACAAGAGGTAAAAGGGGAAAAAAAAGCCCCCCAAAATTTGTAACGCAATTTCTCTCGACTACAGAGATACCCCATATGTGGGCGCAAAGTGCTCTGGGGGCGCACAACAAGGCCCAGAAGGGAGAGTGCACCATGTAAATTTGAGGTGATTTGCACAGGGGTGGCTGATTGTTACAGCGGTTTTGACCAACGCAAAAAAACCAAAAAAAAAAACACGTGACCCCATTTCGGAAACTACACCCCTCACGGAATGTAATGAGGGGTGCAGTGAGAATTTACCCCCCCCCCCCCCCAATGGTGTCTGACAAATCTTTGGAACAGTGGGCTGTGCAAATGAAAAATTTTGTACAGCCCACTGTTCCAAAGATCTGACAGACACCAGTGGGGGGGTAAATGCTCACTGTACCCCTTGTTACGTTCCTCAAGGGGTCTAGTTTCCAAAATGGTATGCCATGTGGGGGTTATTTTGCTGTCCTGGCACCATAGGGGCTTCCTAAATGCGACATGCCCCCGAGCAAAATTTGCTCTCAAAAAGCCAAATATGACTCCTTCTCTTCTGAGCATTGTAGTTCGCCCGTAGTGCACTTCTGGTCAACTTATGGGGTACCTGCATACTCAGAAGAGATGGGGTTACAAATTTTGGGGGGTATTTTCTGCTATTAACCCTTGCAAAAATGTGAAATTTGGGGGAAACACACATTTTAGTGAATTTTTTTTAATTTTTTTACATATGCAAAAGTCGTGAAACACCTGTGGGGTATTAAGGCTCACTTAATTCCTTGTTACGTTCCTCAAGGGGTCTTGTTTCCAAAATGGTATGGCATGTGTTTTTTTTTTTTTTTTTTTTTGCTGTTCTGGCACCATAGGGGCTTCCTAAATGCAACATGCCCCCCAAAAACCATTTCAGAAAAATGTACTCTCCAAAATCCCCTTGTCGCTTCTGAGCCCTCTACTGCGCCCGCCGAACACTTTACATAGACATGAGGTATGTGCTTACTCGAGATAAATTGGGCTACAAATATAAGTATACATTTTCTCCTTTTACCCCTTGTAAAAATTCAAAAATTGGGTCTACAAGAACATGCGAGTGTAAAAAATGAAGATTATGAATTTTCTCCTTCACTTTGCTGCTATTCCTGTGAAACACCTAAAGGGTTAAAACGCTGACCGAATGAAAATGAAGGGTTAACAAACTTTCTGAATGTCATTTTGAATACTTTGAGGGGTGCAGTTTTTATAATGGGGCCATTTATAAGGTATTTGTAATATGGAGGCCCCTCAAATCCACTTCAAAACTGAACTGGTCCCTGAAAAATTCAGATTTTGAAAATTTTGTGGAAAATTGCTGCTGAACTTTGGAAAATAGTACTTTTTGCTCCATGGATGAGAACTATAATTATAAAATTAGATCTAATCCTGTAAGTGGAATGCAAGGCTATCTTTCTAGCACAAATGAGGGTAGATGAGTACATAAGGATTCTCATACTAAAGACTGATCACAATTATGTTAAAAGGCTGCACGGCAAAGTATGTATCTGGCTGGCACAGCTAATTTACACAGAATTTATCCACTACTTAGGGTCACTGTTTGAATAGACCTTTGTAGACTATTTGTAGCAGCAAAGCACTTCACGCATTGTTGTTCCATTCAAGTGAATAGACAAAGCTACAGTACATTCCATTACCACTACAGACAGTACAGCAAATACTGCAGCCCCTTTATTCAGCTGATTGGTAGGGGTCTATGGAGTCAGACCCTTGCTGATCTAATATTAACCCCTTAAGGACCACAGGCATATGGGTATGCCCTGATGTCCTGGTACTTAAGGACCAAGGGCGTACCTGTACACCCATGGGAATTCCGTTCCCCGCCTGGAATCGTTCAGCAGGCACCCTGTGCAAACCCCCTGACACCCCCAGCAGCTCCCCCCCCTCCCCCATGTATGCGAAAAAAAAAGGATGATAGGCGCCTAGTCGGACGACACCTATCACTTGGGGGCAGCAGGATCGGGGCCCCCGGAGCAGAGACAGTGGCGGCAGGAGGAGGTAAGGCTGGCCTCCTGCTGACAGGATGATCTGGATAGGAGGTCGGGATTGGAGGTCGACATAGGAGGATGGGATGGTTGGGATAGGAGGTCGGGTTAGGAGATCGAGATAGGAGGACGGGATAGGAGGTTGGGATATGAGGACTGTTGGCAGTATGTAAGCAGCACGAGAAGGCGGGTTCCCCTGCGCGCAGACTCTGTAAAAGTCCTCAAAGGGTGTTGATCTTCAATTCCATGAAACAGCAGATGTAATGTTTCAGGTTGTTTGGATGCCCGTAGACTTTACCCAGAGCGGCCTCATTACTATAGGATCGTAAAAAGTAAATCTATGTTACCCCAAATTTAACACGAGCGAAGCCGCGGGCAAAAGCTAGTTTCTCTAGCGCTCTTCATTGGGGGACACCGAACTGATGAAGTATATGCTTTTGCCACTAGGATGCGCTGACACTTGGAAAAAAAAGGTTGGCTTCTCCCTGGCAGGATATACCCGCCCACTGGGAGAGAGGAAACCAGTTTTTTCTAGTGTCAGTTAGGTGCACACAGATCTGGAGCTCTCCAGACCTTATCTTCTTTATTATTTTCCTAGCTTTGGGCTAAAGTTTAGTTTTTCTCTCCTTTTTTATTTTTTCTAGCATTGGGCGACAGGAGCATGGCGCTGCCTGATCCCCCACATGCGAGCTAGGGGCACGGTGCATTGGAATGGGAATGACCCGTTAACCCCTCCTAGCCAACAACCAGCGCCTGGCGGTGTACCCTGGGTCCGGGTCCCCCATTCGCCCCTGTTTGCCATGTCGGCAAAAGGCGGGTGGCACTAGCTGGTCGAAGACTTCGAGGTGAGTATGTGGCGGTTGAGGTATAGACGAGCAATCCGCCCGGGACCGCCACTGTAGGTCCCTGTTGCTGGCGAGTTTGGGGTCCGGCCAGCAAAGGGTTAACCCCCTCTCCCCTTTATGCAACTTCGGCTGCATCTCCCATCTGGCGGTCCCCTCCCCCTAGCGGTTGGGACTCTGCTTTATTTGGGGGGCTTCATACTGGGGGTCCCTCGGGTTGCCTGGGGGGGGCTGGGTGTTTTACTTACGGTCCGGTGGAGGACATGTGCCACACCCGGGGTGAGCCTTCTCACGCCTATTCTGTTTGATGCCGACCGGACCGTGCGAGCGCAGGTGCGGCCGACACTCTGTCTTCCGGCGGCTCATGGCCGCCTCTCTGGGCCGCCGCGAGCAGGGTCTCCATTACGGGGCTAACTCCGCTCTTCTTCTTCCCCGTTCAGCGCGCGAGCCGGCGGTACCTCCCCTTCGGCTCGCGTGCTGCTGGGGGTGATTGTCCCGCCCTCCTTCCCTGTTCTGGCACGGGCGGCATCTGCAGGAGCTCGCGTCCCGGACCCCTATTAACCCCTTCCGGAGGAGCGGCGGCTTGGCGGGCACTTATGTGCTCTGCTCTGCGCCGTCGCTCCTCCAGGAGGTCTTGCTTCTGCCTTATGGGGCGTCTCACCTCTCGCGCCGACCGCACCGTGCGAGTGCGGTCGGCACCGTGTCTTCCGGCGGCGAGCGGGCTCTGTGGAGCTCTGCCGCCGGGGTCCGGGTCCCTGACGGCATGTGGCCGCCTCCCGGGGTCCTTTTCCATATTACGGCGGCTAGCTCCGCCCCTCTTCCCCGTTCAACACGCGAACCGGCAGTACCTCCCTCCCGCTCACGCGCTGCTGGGGGTGATTGTCCCGCCCTCCCTTCCTGTTCCGGGCAACGCGGGCACCAGTGCGGCTCCCATGGCAACTGCCGCAGGGGCTCGCGTCCCGGTTCCCCATTAACCCCTTCCGGAGCGGCGGCTTGGCAGGCACTTATGTGCTCTGCTCTGAGCCGTCGCTCCTCCTGAGGGTTTGTTTTCTGCCGCTACGGGCAGCACTTTCTGGGGGAGTTTTATTGGGGAACTGGGGTACAGGCCACATTCTCAGGTATATTTCAATAATAATTAAAAAAAAAACATTAGTTTTTCTTGGTCACTCAGACCATTTGTTGGTGTTTGGTTCCCTCTTGTGGCCAACACTTACAGTCTGATTTCTATTGTTGCTCATTTCATGGACCACATGTACACCGCAGAGGCGGGCTGTTACCTGGGACTTGTGTTCCCTTGGTGTAGGGGGTCCTGTTCCAGCGATATTTTCCCTTCCACCGCAATGAGCAAGTTCCTCCGTGCCCCTGGCGGACGTTCATGTTTCTTTCCAGATTCCTCATCTACCAGGTCTGCCGCCCACCCATCCTAGGGGTGTTCCAGGCATGTCATGCTGTAGTTTTCCCTTCCCCACGGGCTATAGCTTTTGCGGCTAGGGCTCCGGATACCCTCATCCGGCGCACAGTCCTCATGAGTATATTTCTTCATGTCATGGAATAGACCGGTTTTTCTTATGCGGACAGTAGTTTCGACTGTCCCTCTTTTTGGGGCTGCCGCTTCCACGGCTCTCCCTCGGTACCCCACTGCTGGTGCGAGGTGCCTTCTCTACCACCTGTCATACATTTTCAGCCGCTGTATCTGCGGCTGCAGTTCCGGTCTCTCACTGCTGTTGGAGGTGTCTGACTGAGCGTCCCATTGTCCATTATGGTCCCATGTCTCATGCCAGTAAGCCAGACAGTGGTCTGCATGGTTACCTACTCCGCTTGTCATACATCACACGGCTGGTGCATCTGCACCTGGTGTTTCGATACCTCACTACTGTATGAAGCGTCCGATGGAGTGTTCCATTATCTACTATGGACCCATACCAGTGGGCCAGACAGCGGTCTGCATGGTTTCCTATACAGACTGTCATACATCATATGGCTGATGTACCTTCTTCTGGTGTTCCGATACCTCACTACTATGTGAGGCGTCCGATGGAGTGTTCCGTTCTTTACTATGGACCCATACCAGTAAGCCAGACAGTGGTCTGCGTGGTCTCCTATACCGACTGTCATACATCATATGTCTGAAGTACCTACGACTGGAGTTCCTATACCTCATTACTGGGCGAGGTGCCGATGGGATGAGTTGTTGTCTACTTTGGACCCATACCAGTAAGACTGACATTGGTCTGCATGGTTCCCTACACCGCCTGTCACACAGCAAACGGCGGATATATCTGCAGCTGAAGTCCCGGTACCCCACTGCGGTGCGTGGTACAGACAGGATAACTCGCTGTCTACTATGGACCCATACCAGTAAGCCGGACAGTTCTCTGCATGGTTTTCCTGCAACCGCCTCTCACCCGTCACACGGATGACTTGCTGCAGTTGGATCTCTGGTACCTCTCTACTACGAGGTACAGGCGGACCGATTCCTTGTCTACATTGACCTGTGCCAGTAGTTCTTTGCATGGTTTCCCATACCTTTACTGGCTGGCGATTCTGCGGTTGAACTTCTGGTGCCTCTTTCCTGTGAGGTGCCCTATGGGATGTTCCCTTATCTCCTGTGGACCCATACCAGTGAGCCAGACAGGGGTCTGCCTGTGGGTCCACACCGCATCTTGTCCATCACTCAGCTGAGACATTTGCAGTGGGTGTCTCAGCGACCGCTTTCGTGCGGGTGCTGCCGGAACTACCCATCATCTGCTATTGAACCATTCTTGTTAGTCAGTCAGCTGTCTGCGTGGTTCCTACAACCGCCCGTTACCCATCACATGGCTGATGTTCCGGTACCTCACTACTCTGCAAGGTGTTTGTCGGAGGGTCTCACTGTCTCCTCTGGCCCATATCTGTACTGATCTACACTGCCTGGCTTACATCACCCGGCTGCTGTATCTGCGGAGGGAGCTTCGGTACCCTGCTGTTTTGCGTGGTGTCGACGGACCGGTTCAGGGTTTTCTCTGGACCCGTACCTGTTGACCAGGTGCTGGTCTGCATGGCTCCCTACGCCGCCTGTTTCACATCTCACGGCTGATGTATCCGTGGCTGGAGTTCTGGTACCTCCTATGGTGTTGGGTGCCTGCCGAATGGCTTGTTCTCTCCTAGGGTTCCATACCACTACGCCACACCGTGGTCGGCATTTTTCCTCTGCCTCCTGTCGCAGCTGACGGCTTGCGGCTGGAGTCTTGGTTCCCCACTGCTGTTCGTGGTATGCACGGAACTATCTCATTGTGTTCCAGGGACCCTATGAGGTTGACAGGGAGGCATCCCATGGCTCCTCTGCCTCCCTCCTATCTCCAGGAGCGGGGTTTCTGTCCATGTCTCCTTGACCTCCCCGCCCTCTAGCCTGTGTCTATGTAGCACAGTTACTGACTTTGTCTCTTCTATTCACGCTTCGGGCGTTGCCCTCGCTCAGTTAGTCTGTTGTCTACTCGTTTTCCGCTGCTATCGGTCCCTGACCTCAGGGCCGCAGCGAGCATAGCCTGTTTTTCCGTAACTCTCCACTGAGTGCGGGAACTGGGGTGAGGTCCCCACAGGTACGCAGGTTTGCTGTCAGTTGGACGTTCCTTCGGGACGTTCCTCGGGTACTGGGTCTTTCTCCTCCACCTGATCAACCGTTTGGTCGGACCGCACTCTAGTTCCCCACTTTATGTGGGGGGCTGACTGGAGTCATCTTGGGTGCTCGGGAATTCTATTCTTGTCGGCCAGTCGGTTTGCCACGTGGCTGTCTACTGACTCCAGTTATCTTCCATACATCTCCCACTCTATGGGCGGTAGTTCAGGTGACCCACTGCCAAGGTGTTGTTTTCAGTGCGTCTCCCGTGTCTCTCTATGGACTTTGTTCCATGCATCAGACTCTGAGTGGCAGGGTGTACCCTGTCCGACGGCAGGTATCTCTCTTCTCGCTGTGTTTTCTGCATGCGGGACTGGCCCTGCCCATGGTCCCTATGCCACATAGCCAGACTGTGTCTGCATGTTTTTCTAAACCACCTGGTCAACTTCCTCTTTACTTTGTGGCCGCGGCTGTTGTCCGATGTCCTTTTCCAGGGACAGTTCCGCTGTGTGTGTACCTACGGGTTCTTGACGCCCTTTCTCCCTGTGAGTCTACCTGTGTCTGCAGGTTTCCTGCGCTACATTCCTTCTTCCTTGGGATGTCTGCGTTTTTTTGTTCTTTGTGTGGTGGCCTTGGTACCCCACTGCTATCGTTGCCCCGCTCCAGTGTCCTGGCTTCCGCTCCCTCTGGGGTCTCCTGTTGCCCCTCTGGACAGAGTCGGGGGCTCTGTCCACCTCCCTCTTGTCCCATGGCCTTTCCACAGGGGGTGTGGGGATCCCGGTGCTTGGCACGGGTCCTTACTGGCTTCTGCTTCCGAGATGATGACGTCTCGTTGTTTCCCCCTTTTAGGTGGGATATTGGGGGGCCCTTGGCTTTTCTGTGGGTCCTCCTCAGAGTTTCTTCCTGTCTGGGCTGTGGGCTTGCCGGCCTTTGCGGCCTGGCTCTCTTCCACCTTTTTTGGTTTTTCTACTGCTGCTCACGCAGCCTGGCATCTCTCCTCTGCTGGAGGACTTTGTGCCATCCCCAGGGAAGGGTTAGTTCTTCTTTCCCTTTTTTGTCTGTGTCAGTGGTACCGCACTGACACCTAGTCCTCCGGGCACAATCCTTCCTGCGCCCAGACCCTGGGAGTCCCAGTTGGGCTCTCCTTTGTTCCCCCCCCCCCCTCCGTTCCCGTTCTGGCGGGATGTTTTTTCAGAGTTCTAGGGTCCACTGGATCTATGACTTCTGGTCCTTGGCTGCTGTGGCGTGCCTTCCTTTCAGGCAGCTTTTTCAGTTCACCCTTGGTGCTGGTTCCGATTTTGGGCTTGTGTTGTTTCGACCCACACCACCGCTAGCCCATCAGGCGGGGCGGTTTTTTCTCTACTGCACTCCTTCTCTTCTTCATTTTCCTTTAGGTAGTGGTCGTCCGGTGTCTTTTCGCGGACGTCTGCTTTTCCTTACTCCTCTGGGGTTGTTCGTTTTCCAGGTGACCCTGACATATCAATTTCTCGTCTGGTCCCCCCAGAGGTCGGCCTTTTCCTTGGGGTCCTAGTCCCTATTCTTGGTCAGGCGTTCTTCTGGGAGCTCAATTTCTGGCACTGGTCTGTCTCCGACCGGGGGGCTCGTCCACGGACGCCGTGGACTCTGGGGTTCAGTCTTGGGACTAATCCCTTCTTTCCGGTGGTTGTATTTTTCCCACCCTAGGAGACTGCTTTGGTACATCCCATCAGTTCGGTGTCTCCCAATGAAGAGCGCCAGAGAAAAGGAGATTTTTGTACTCACCGTAAAATCTCTTTCTCGTAGCTCTCATTGGGGGACCCACCCATTTCTTCTTCCTTTTTCCGGATTATTCTTTCCGGTTCTTGAGTTGTTTCTCTGGGATTCCTTTCTGGGGTTCTTTGGACGTATTTCTTGTTGGCTTCTCCTACTGCTTTGTGACAAAACTGGTTTCCTCTCTCCCAGTGGGCGGGTATATCCTGCCAGGGAGAAGCCGACTTTTTTTTCCTAGTGTCAGCGCCTCCTAGTGGTAAGAGCATATACCCCATCAGTTCGGTGTCCCCCAATGAGAGCTACGAGAAAGAGATTTTACGGTGAGTACAAAAATCTCCTTTTTGTATACTTTGAGGGGTGCAGTTTTTATAATTGGGTCATTTATGGGCTATTTCTAATATGAAGGCCCCTCAAATCCACTTCAAAGCTGAACTGGTCCCTGAAGAATTCCGATTTTGAAAATTTTGTGAAAAATTGGAAAATTGCTTCTGAACTTTGAAGCCCTCTGATGTCTTCCAAAAGTAAAAACATGTCAACTTTATGATGCAAACATAAAGTAGACATATTGTATATGTGAATCAGTATATAATTTATTTGTGATGTCTATTTTCATTGCAAGCAGAGAGCTTCAATGTTAGAAAAATGCTACATTTTCAAATTTTTCATGATATTTTGGAATTATTCACTAAGAAATTATGCAAGTATCGACGAAAATTTACCATTATGTTAAAGTAGAATGTGTCATGAAAAAACTATCTTGGAATCAAATTCATAAATAAAAGCATCCCAGAGGTTATTAATGCTTAAAGTGACAGTGGTCAGAGGTGCAAAAAATGCTCTAGTCCTTTAAGGGTTAATGGCCTACCTTGAGAATAGGCCATTCATTTTTAAGGAATGACTGTAATACTATTGAAAGAAAAACCTTGAATGGGTACTGGAAAACATTTTCTTTTAAATCAACTGATGCCAGAAAGTTAAAAAGATTCATAAATTACTTCTGTTAAAAAATAATCACAATCCTTCCAGTACTTATCAGCTGATGTATACTACAGAGTTTCCTGTCTGACCACAGTGCTCTCTGCCGACAGCTCTGTCCATGTCAGGAACTGTCCAGACCAGGAGAGGTTTGCTATGGGGATTTGCTCCTACTCTGGACAGTTCCTATAATGGACAGAGGTGTCAGCAGAGAGCATTGTGGTCAGACAGAAAGGAAATTCAAAAAGAAAAGAACTTCCTCTGTATTATACAGCAGCTGATAAGTACTGGAAGGATTGTGATTTTTTTAATAGAAGTAATTTACAAATCTGTTTAACTTTCTGGCACCAGTTGATTTAAAAGAAAATGTTGTCCTTTAAAGGGGTACTCCACTGGAATAGTATCATAAATAAAAAGTATCCCCTATCCGAAGGGAGCCCCAGTTCTCTAACACAGGTGCTCATCACGCCCCCTCCATAAAGCTCTATGGGAGAGCTGAAGATTGCCAAATGGCTGTCCCATAGAGATATATGGAGGGGGCGTGGCAGCTCCCGCTTTGGGCGGGGGTCGTGATGAGCTCCTGTGCGAGAACCAGGGCTCCAAACAGGAAATCGCAGGGGGCCCCAGCACCCCTATCCCATTCGCATAGGGGATACATTTTTGTTCATGATACTTGTCCTTTAACCCCTTAAGGATTCCGCCCATTTTCCCCTTAAGGACTCAAAACAATCTTCGTTTTTGCACTTTCGTTTTTTTCCTCTTTTCTAAAAATCATAACGCGTTCAATTTTGCACCTAGAGACCTATATATGGGCCTGTTTTTTGCATCACCAATTGTACTTTGTAATGACATTACTTATGTTATAACATAATCTGCGACAAAACCCAAAAAAATTATTGTAGAGTGAAATGAAAAAAACAAACACCATTTTGCAACTTTTTAGTGCTTCCATTTGTACGCAGTGCACTTTTCGGTAAAAATGACACCTTATCTTTATTCTGTAGGTCCATACAGTTACAGGGATACCCATTTATTTATTTTACTACTTAAAAAAAAAATTATAACTACATGCACCAAAATTAGAATGTTTAAAATTGTCATCTTCTGACCCCTATAACTTTTTAAAATTTTTTTATTTTTTGCGCCGTGGTCTGTAGTTTTTATTGGTACCATTTTTGTTTTGATGGGACTTTTTGAACACTTTTAATTAATATTCTTATGGTATATGATGTGACCAAAAATGCACAATTTTGGACTTTTTACGTGTACGCCATCGACCGTGCGGTTTAGCTAACCTTATATTTTAACAGTTCGGACATTTACACATGCGACGGTAACATTTGTTTTTTTTTTATTACACAATTTTATTTAAAAAATAGGAAAAGGGGGGTGATTAAAAAGTTTATTGGGGGGGGGGGGGGCAGCTTATTCACATTTTTTTTTTTTTTTTTACCATGGAGCAGTAGATCGTCGATTGGACGACAAGGAGGCAGATGAGGACCCTCACGTCGTCCAGTAAGCTGATCGGGACATCGCGGTTCTGTTGCCATAGTCCTGATCAGCTCCGCTGAGCTGCCGGGATAGTTTTACTTTCAGTTTAGACGCAGAGATCAACTTTGATCGCGGCGTCTAAAGGGTTAATGCTGGGCATCGGCCTGATCGGCGGTGCCCGGCGCTAGCCGTGGGTCCTGGCTGCACGTAGCAACCGGGACACATGGGGTTTAACCCGTACCCGGACTCTGGAACGGGGGAGCACCCGTATGCCTTGCGTCCTTAAGCGGTTAACTATGCTGAACTGGTGAATAGATGCAACTGTACCCAATAAGAGACCTCCCATCAGTGACATATTCAACAGAGTGAATGGATGATTAGTTCTGTATCACTGCTTTTTCAGGCTCTTTGAAATGGTGCAATACCCACTAATTTACCCAGTGAGAAGCCTGCCCTTGACACGCCATCATCAAACGCACTGGGAGAGATTTATCAAACCTTGAACAGAGGAAAAGTGGAGCAGTTGCCCATAGCAACTCAGATTGCTGCTTTCATTTTTCTTAAAGGGCCTTATAAAATAAAAGATGCAATCTGCCTGGTTGCTATAGTCAACTGCTCCACTTTTCCTTTGATAAATGTCCCCAGTTTATTTGGACAGTCATGAGTTAAGGTGAGGTACTGGTCTGGACTGAAGATAGCTACTTTCACCCATTTTAAAAGGACTTATCTAGGATTTGAAAACAGAACAAATTCTAAAAACAGCACCACATCTGTCCTCAGGCTGTGTGTGGTTACACGACTTGGCTCCATTCACTTCAATGTTACTGAGCTGCAATACCACACACAACCTGAGGATAGACATGGTGATGTTTATTTATATCCTGGAAAACCCCTTTAAAGAGTACCTGCCACCATGTAAAGACTGTATATTATATGTTGCTGGTGTGTTCCCCCTCTTCATTCGGTGTCCTCCGCAATTTTCCTTTTTCAATTTCATTAAGTATTTCTTTATTTATCTTCTTGTAAAGCTTGCTCACTGCTTGTGAGCTTTTTCAGGTGGGTGTTACCCGGCCGGTGCGAAGTCAGCTGAAGCCTGCCGGGTAAGGCTGGGTTCACACCACGTTTTGTTAACTACAGTTCCCGTATACGGCTGGGAGGAGGGGGGGGCTTAATCGCGGCGCCCGCACTCAGCCGTATTCGGGAACCGTATTTAATGCATGTCTATGAGCCGACCTGAGTGAACCGCAGCCTCCGGTCTGCTTCGTTTTCGGCCATATGCGGTTTCCCGACCGCAGGCAAAAACGTGGTCGACCGCGTTTTTGTCTACGGTCGGGAAACCGCATACGGCCGAAAACGAAGCAGACCGGAGGCTGCGGTTCACTCCGGTCGGCTCATAGACATGCATTAAATATGGTTCCCGAATACGGCTGAGTGCGAGTGCCGCGATTAAGCCCTCCTCCCAGCCGTATACGGGAACTGTAGTTAACGAAACGTGCTGTGAACCCAGCCTTAGCATGCACAGCGCTTGCTAATTGACAGACAAGGAGCTGCGCTGTGCTCTTCAGTGTCCCACCTGCACTGAGATTTCAGACTCATGCCAGGCCGGCCTGAGTCCGAACTCTATGAGCCAGGACATTTAGGGAGACCCCTAGTGGTCGGTTTTTAAAAGTAATCACGTTAGTTGTTTCTAATAAATTTAAAAAATATAAAAAGTTTTTGTGGCGACAGGTACTCTCAAGAGAGCAGCAGAATGTAAAGGGGTATTCCCACCTTGGACATTTATCAGGCTTCAGCCAAAGCACAATGAATTTTGAAGTGGCCGTGCGTGTCTCTCATAGAACAGGTACAGTGGTCCCTCAACAAACGATGGTAATCCGTTCCAAATGAACGATCGTATGTTGAGGGATCCGTGCAATGTAAAGTATAGGACAGTGGTCTACAACCTGCGGACCTCCAGATGTTGCAAAACTACAACACCCAGCATGCACGGCCAGCCAACTGTTGTCCGGGCATGCTGGGAGTTGTAGTTTCGCAACATCTGGAGGTCCGCAGGTTGAAGACCACTGATATTGGAGGTTATACTCACCTGTCCCCGCCGCTCCGGACTGTCACCACTTGTAACCGCTGCCCTGGATGTTGCGTTCTATCGCTGTCGCCGCGTCCCTGGGGTGTCCCCGACGCTCCGGCAAGGCCTCTGCTTCCCCGGCATTCTCGCTCTCCGTCGCTGCCATCACGTCGCTACACACGGGACACATTGGATGACGGGACAGCGTGCGCAGCGACGTGATGACAACGATGGAGAGCGCCGATGATGCAGGGGATCCCGAAGAGGACGCGTCGGAGCCCTGAGGACAGGTAAGTAATCATCAGCGGACCACATGGTGCACCGTAAACGGCTATCCGGTGGCAGCAGAAGCAGTCTGCGCTGCCTGATAGCCGTTTATGCAATGGCCCCAACATACAAAAGCATCGTATGTTGATGCTGCCTTCAACATGCGATGGCCTCTGAGAGGCCATCGTATGTTGAAATGATCGTATGTCGGGGCCATCGTAGGTCGGGGGGGTCACTGTATAGGCAACCTTCAGCACTGCAGATTATGGACTACATCTCTCCCATGATGCTCTTACAGCCAAAAAGTCATAGAAACAGCCAAACATGCTAGTCTAGCAAAGGGAGAGCCATGAATATGTGTGGCCACCTCTCCATTCATATTCTGCCTGGATGCCTCAGCTAGTAGTATAGGCATTTGGGGACCCTTGTTCTACAGAAAGGTGTGGGGCCCCATATCAGAAATACAAACCATATCCTGCAGATATGCCATAATTGTCTGGGTGAAGAATATCTCATTTACATAACGTTTAATAAAAATGCCAATATGGCACGGGAAAACCTCATCCATGTGATCTCATCCAATTATTAAGACTTTTTACATAGTAACCAACCGCGAATACATCAATCAGTTCTGTTCATACTGAGTTTGTTATCTGCCAGAGGACGATTTAGCAACTGATTCAGCAGAAGCCGCTGTCTTCGGACTGTCTGCCATTTGTCTGTTTATTGCCACTGTTCTTCTCGTACTTTAGGTTTTCGTGCCAACTGAGGGTTAAACTGAGTGTTGTAGCGCCTCTTTCTGTCATCCATCTCCTGTTCTGCAGTAGGCTGATCCTTTTTACCTGACAGCAGAGCTTCAGCACGCGCGCTCTCTGCAGCTTCTCTCTTCAGCCTCTCTTGTCTCAGCTGTTCAATTGATGGCTTTGGTGCACTATGTGGTAAAAGACAATGAAACCAGCAACCATTACTCCTCACAGCTGTGCAATGTAACACCTGAGCATTCAATTACGTCTACTTATTACTATTCATAGATGAAAACCGTTGGCAGAGAGAAGATGGGTATAACAATAAAAACACTCTGTTTTAGGGTACATTCAACATGTGCTGGCAAATGGGCATGTCCCAGGATAGTCATACTATGTTATCCAAAAAACAAGGGGTTTATTCATCCAGAGACACTTGTTTATAAAACATGTACAACTATTTACGGCTTGTTAGCCATTTTCAGTGCAAACTGTACAACAGATAGTGGAGATTCATCAAAACGTGTGCAGAGGAAGATTGGTGCAGTTGCCCATAGCAACTTGATTGCGTCTTTTCATTTTTATCACCTTAAAGATGAAGGATGTACCTCTACGCCCTTGTCCCGATCCCCTTCTATGATGCAGGCTCAGGAGCTGACCCCACCGGGACCCGCGGTGATGCCCAGCATTAACCCTTCAGTTTGTGCGATCAAAGTTGATCGCAGCGTCTAAAATAAAAAAAAAAAACTGGCAGCTTAGCGTAGCTGATCAGGACCACTGCGGTAAAACCACAGTGTATTGATCAGCTGAGAGGATGGTGGGAGGGCCCTTACCTGCCTCCTTGCCCTCCGATCGTTGCTCGGATGCTTCAGTCAGTCATGGCAGGCTGGAGCAGCAGAGCACCGATAACATTGATCAATGCTATGCTCTGGCATAGCATTGAACAGTGTATGCAATCAGAAAATTGCATGTAATCAGGAATGTGGAATTCCTATCGCCCTTAGCCCAGGACATGCAGTTCCGGGCACCGGGCAGGTGAATTTTTCCGGCCCTTAGCCCTGCTTCGGGCAAGCAGGGCCGGACCCGACGAGCACGGCGGTGCTCAGCAGTCTGTATGGAGCGGTTCCTGACTCCTGCCCACTCCGTACTCTGCAGCTCCCGGCTGTTTGCAGTAGCCGGGGGCCGCCGCTAATAGGCAGCATGCGGCGATCGCCGCCGCTGGCTATTAACCCTTTAGATCGCCACTGTCAAAGCTGACTGGGGTGTCTAAAGGGACACGTGAATGCTCCCTGGTGGGCTAGTGGGGTGGATATAGAGGTAGCCGGAGGGCTTGCCTCTGCTTCCCTGGTGTCCCGTGGCTGTGTCATTGATAGAGCCTGGCTGGACAAGGCTCTATCATTGAATCGCAGAGCACAAAGATCAATGGAGTTCAATAGAACTTTATAGATCTGTATGAGGAATCTAATGATTTCTCCTAAATGTCTAATAAAGTGTAAAAGACAAATTAACCCCTTCCATGTTAAAAGTTCAAATCACCCCCTTTTCCTATATAAAAACATGTAAACAAAATAAAAATAAACATATTTAGTATCGCTGCGTGCGTAATTGTACGAACTATTAAAATATAACATTATGTATCCCATACGGTAAATGGCATAAATGTAAAAATAAAATTAAAATTAAAAAAAAAACACAAAACCACAGAATTGCAATTTTTATAATATCTCAGAAAAAAAAAAGTTAAAAAGCGATTAAAAAGCCAGATCAATACAAAAATGGTACCGATACAAAACAGATTATGGTGCAAAAAATTAGCCCTCATACAGCCTGGTATGCGAAAAAAAAAAAAATTTAAAAAAGCTACAGGGGTCAAAAAATGGCAATAAAAAAAAAAAATAAAAAAGTTCAGAATTTTTTTTAAATTAGTAAAACATGACGGAAACTATACAAATCATTATTTTTTTTTTTCACATATATGTACAGGGCTGGGATGATTAAAAAGAACAGCACTCTCTTAGCTTCCTCGCACCCGAGCTCTGGTTCCTGCAGTGCATGATGTCACACGCCTTTTCAATCAGCAGCCACAGCGATGTCACACGCCCGCTCCGCCAATCAGCAGAAGAAGTGTGACATTACGTCCCATAACCTGGAATCGGGGATTGGAGCTCTGTGGTACTAGCAGCGGCGTAAAAGCAAGGAAGGTTCTTTTTAATCACCCCTCTCACTGCACATTCCAAACAGTGTGTCTCCAGCTGGTGCAAAACTACAACTCCCAGCATACCCGGCCAGCCAAAGTTGGAGACACAGTTTGGAAAACACCGACATACAGTATATGTAAAAAAACACGCTGCCCCCGACAATGTACATTTACAAGCACTGTGGCATCTCACGTACCCTTTCTTATCGTTTCCTTTCTCCTTTACTTTCTTGTGCTCCTTTTTAGCAGAGTGCTTCTTTTTCTCCCCCGTTTTCTTATGAAGATATTTCTCCATTTCATTCAGAGGATCTAGAATCCGTTTCAGCTTTTCATCCTTTCCCGGTTTATCTTTCTCCGTTTTGTCTTTTTCCTTCTGGTGGCGGGCAGGAACCTCTTGGTACCAGGGGCGACAAGTCTGGGCTTCTGCTGAACTTTGTCCCAGATACGTCAGAATCCCCAAAGCTTTTTCTTGACGTTCCTAGAATAAATACTTTAAAAATGAAAACCTTTTGTTTCCATAACACAAACTGTGTATTCGAGGAGCAGTACTGACCTTCTCTTTGCGTTTCTCCTCTTCATATTCCTTATTTCCACGGTTGGTCCCTTTGCCCTCCTCCACATCTTCAAAGAAATTGATGTGGCCAGACGCTTGGTATACTTCCACTGCGGAACGATCGGATGCCTCTGGTAAAGACAGGCGAGCCTTTTTCCGCAGAAAATCAGTACGAGCCTAAAATGCAAAGTGTTTTGTTTAGTTTTTTTGACACTGTGAATACATTAAAGAGTAACTGTCATGATCTTGTTACATTTTATAATCCTCCCAGTTCACTGCCCCCATCATGATAAACCACCCCCTGCCTTTATTTTTTTTTAGTTTTTTACCTTGAGATTGTTCTGTATTTTCTGCTCAGTCTGATTCACAGACTGGGAAGGGGCGTTCCTTAGCAGGCGTGACATCATATGAAGCCATACAGGGGAGAACTTCCTCCCTCACTCTGCTACACACACACCAAAGCAGTTCAGTGTGAGATGAGCTGTGATTGGCTAAGGCTCCACACACCCCTCAGCACTCCAAACAGCACTTCCTGTTTTTGGACTTCTGCCAGGCCAGCAGGTGTCCAAAGTCTGTGCAAGAGATTGGGGGAAAATGTGCTCTAGACAAGTAGGGAGACACCTAGTGGCATTTTTATTTATTTTTTTTATCTTTTTTAAACACGAATAAAACATAGAAAACTTCATATTTTTAAACAAAGTACATTAGAAAGATTTTTTATTTACCATAAGGAGTGCGAAATCTATTTTTAATGCGAGTGCCCATTTAATGAATCTTTCCTATTGTCCATGTTATTATTGTGACTCCAATTGGCACTAAATGAGGGGCCTAACATTTCCCTCTATATGTTAGTAAGATACACAAATGACCCTTATGATGCTCTTATAAAGTGCACATTACTTAAAAAAAAAATATATATATATATATATAAAAATCATACCAAAACTTTTGATTGGTCGGCATCTGACCGATCGCTAGAACAATCTAGGCGAGAAATGCGTAGCAAAGCGCTTCTCTCCCCCAGATCTCTGTGCCAGCGACCTATGGACCAATGTTACCCAAACAGGGTGTCTACAGCTGTTGCAAAAACTACAACTCCCAGTATGCCTTTTACAACAGCTGTAGGCATCGTGGTTTAAAGGGTTACTCCGCTCCCCAGCGCCCGCAAAATTCCACCTCTAACAGTTCCTGGGCGCTGTGTGCAGGCTTCTGTGACGTCACGGCCTGCCCCATCAATGAAAGTCTATGGGAAGGGGGCGTGATGGCCGTCTCCCATAGACTTGCATTAAGGGGGCGGGACGTTACGAGGGGGCGGGTGTGAACACAGAAGCCCGCACACAGCGTTCAGGAACTCAATGTTCCGAACGCTGGGGAGCGGAGTAACCCTTTAAAAACACAACCAAAGACTCATACTGTAAGTCCGTCTAACATAGTACGAGAGAACGCGCTTAGCCCCTCTTTTCTTTGACATGTCTCTACAACTAGTCAAAATTATTATTATTTTTTTTTTGTAATGACTGCCCATTTATTGACAGTGAATGAAGCCGTAGCTGAGGATGATACTCTATTCTGCTAGACAGGGCTTTCCTACCTAGTGTGCCTCTAGCTGTTGCAAAACTACAACTCCCAGCATGCTGGGAGTTGTAGTTTTGAAACAGCTGGAGGCACACTGGTTGGGAATTGTTTCTGCTAGTTCTAACTCCTATAATGAAAAAAAAAAAATTAAAGAGTGTTAAGTAGAGATGAGCGAACTTACAGTAAATTCGATTCGTCACGAACTTCTCAGCTCGGCGGTTGATGTCTTTACCTGCATAAATTAGTACAGCTTTCAGGTGCTCCGGTGGGCTGGAAAAGATGGATACAGTCCTAGGAAAGAGTCTCCTAAGACTGTATCCACCTTTTCCAGCCCACCGGAGCACCTGAATGCTGAACTAATTTATGCAGGAAAAGTCATCAACTGCCGAGCCGAGAAGTTCGTGACAAATCAAATTTACTGTAAGTTCGCTCATCTATAGTGTTAAGATCTCGACATTTGAGGAGAGGTGTCAGACAGCCACCCACCTATCGGCACCCACCTCTTGCTCTGCTAGCTCCGCCCTCTTCCTGCGCTGGCGCTCTTCTTCCGCGGCCTGAGCCTCATCTTTCCGCACCCGCGCAACGTTGTCCTTATTGCGCACATGCCAGCTCTTCTTAGGCAGGATATTCATCTTCAAAACCCGATGTCAAAAAGCCCCGGCCTTTCCCTTATAAGATGGCGATGAGCACTTCGCGGCCCCCGTAATTCCACAACTCTCATTTGTAGTATAAACGCGTCTTTGTCGCTCTCTATCACGAGCTATTCACTTCCTTACCAACCAAGCGTAAACGCGCCGCGAGAGTGACGTCATTAGGAAGCGCCTAGTTACTATTGGTAGAGCAGTAAAAAAAACATGTGACCAAGAAGGAGTCACGTGGGTCGACGTTTCGTTCCTATTGGTAGAGCAGTAAAAAAAAAAAAAAAAACGTGACCGAAAAGGAGTCACGTGGGCCGACGTTTACGTCAACTTCCCGTATCGGCCATGTTTGATTCTGGAATATCCGTGTTATGGCTGAGCTGTGTCCTCATATCGCTCAGTGAGCTGCATGACGCTGATTCTGCTTTCTAGAAGCTGTGTGCTTAGTGTGACGTAAAATCTTTAATGTTACGTCCCATGTATATAGGCTACAGCCTTTAAACATCAAATAGTGCATATGACCTCTTTAAGACCCCCAGACCTAGACTTAAAACCTAACACAGACCCCCTAAGCTAATAAAAACTCCAGAATAAATAGTCATTGGATGCACTAAACCAGCGGACCTCCAAATGTTGCAAAACTATAACTTCCAGCATGCCTAGCTAGCCAAAGGCTGTCAGTGCATGCTGGGAGTTTTAGTTTCACAACAGCTGGAGGTCCACAGTTTGGAGACCACTGCCCTAAAGTTATTCAGACCCCAGTATAACTACAGACCTCTTCAAGACAATTGGGGAGATTTATCACAACCTGTGCAGAGGAAACATTGACCAGTTGCCCATAGCAACCAATCAGATCGCTTCTTTCATTTCTCAGAGGCCTTTTCAAAAATGAAACAAGCAATCTGATTGGTTGCTATGGGCAACTGGTCCACGTTTCCTCTGCACAGGTTTTGATAAATCTCTCTCAGTGCCCAGAATAAATAATAAACTAATACAGTGATCCCTCAACTTACAATGGCCTCAACATACAATAGTTTCAACATACAATGGTCTTTTCTGGACCATTGTAACTTGAAACCAGACTCAACATACAATGTACGGACAGTCCAGATCTGTGAAACGTGTCAATGGCCGGAAGAACTGACCAATCAGAATGGGCATTCACTGGTAAAACACCTGTATTACTGAAGTGCATGCACTGAATTCCTGTCTGGTAGCGCCCCCTACAGTACAGGGAGGTATTACATGTTCTGTACACTTTACCTGTACCAGGGTTAGCTGCTCCTTTGGACACCAGGTGAGGACGGCTCCATATTTATTTTTTAGGACATTGTGTGTACTCTACAGGACCCCGAAGAAGCTCCTGTCCTCTCCATAGACCAGTGTTTCCCAAGCAGGGTGCCCCCAGCTGTTGCAAAACTACAACTCCCAGCATGCCCGGACAGCCTTTTGCTGTCCGGGCATGCTGGGAGTTGTAGTTTTACAACAGCTGTAGGCTCCCTGCTTGGGAAACACTGACACAGACAGTGATTTATAGCTCCCAGCAGATCTTTCTTACTTTTATATGTAAGGACTTGCTTTATCTGTATTAGTTATCTACTTATTTTTCTTTAATCCTGACTTTTTCCTATTTTTGGATGACATTTTGGTGCCTTTAGAACCAATTACCAGGTTTCTATAGAGTTCTGGTCTCAACAGGATGGCCTATCTTATGTCGATTTCATCATATGTCGGGGCCATCGTAGGTCGGGGGGTCACTGTATATGTAAAAGCAAAGCGTAATGTAGACATAACCTAAGCCGTGTGAGAAAATAGTGTATTATCAAGCTAATATATAGCACGGTTCCCTCTTAAGGAAAGAAACAAGGTAACTTCTCTGCTGTTTATCACTGGACAAAGCCCTCAAGGTACAGGTACAGCCGTCTGCTCATTATCCAGGGGATGGCAAGAATGCCACATTCATTTCCTTCGCTTATATGGAACATGTTGGCTGCCAGCTGGGCATCCCTGCATACGCCAATAGCAGCTGCATGTTCTAGAGCAGTATTTTCCCACTTGTGGTTTTCTAGTTATGGCAAAACTACAACTTTTACCATGCACTAACATGACAGTCTAAGACTGTGGCACTCTCCCCTAACCTTAAAGACACAGGGTATAAGTCAAGAGGCTGGAGGAACAAGGCTATAGGTAAAAAAAAACATTTTGTCCCCATGCTCTCTGGCACCACTGAAAATAGCAGAACAGCAACATAGACTCACGGCTCCTTCCAGTGATCGGCCATCAGCCTCAAGCCTGGAACTAAATAAAAAAAAAAATTGGGAGCAGCGAAGTGCTACCCATGTTACAGTGCTGCATGGGACCAATGGACCCACCAGGACCCATTGTAGTGCCGGTCCTGTCAGTACAGCTCACTGTGAAGGATGATGAATAACTATTTGTACAAATAACCATGCACATAATAGGTTTCAAGGCATTAAGACCTTTTTGTGATGCAGCAATGGTAATAGAGTACAAGAAGATTTATAGCTACTTATTGTTGTAGTCTGTATTTATTTTTTTACCATTGTTGCAGCTAAAGAAGAGATGTTAAAAGGAATCTGCAGAAAAGGATAGAGAGCAGATAGATAAAACAATTGATCGGCTATTCAACTCTATTTCCCAGGGTGTGAGGGTGAACCGAGATACCTCACTTCCCTGAGCTATCTGAGACATATAGTTTAGGCCCCAAACACTATCTCCCTTATTGTCAGGTCATGCCCTTCTTGATGGTGCATACGCAAACGTCTTTGGATGCCTTTATTTCTCCCGATTTTGGAGGGGTGGTCCAAGGTATGGAAGGCTGTACCCTGTTTCCCCGAAAATACACCCTACCCCGAAAATAAGCCCTAGCTGGATTATCAGGGTGGGCTGCAATATAAGCCCTACCCCGAAAATAAGACCTAGGCCGGTGGTCTTCAACCTGCGGACCTCCAGATGTTGCAAAACTACAACTCCCAGCATGCCCGGACAGCCGTTGGCTGTCCGGGCATGCTGGGAGTTGTAGTTTTGCAACATCTGGAGGTCCGCAGGTTGAAGACCACTGACCTAGGCAATGCCCGGGCTGCAAATATTAAAAAACAAACTTTAACTTACCTTCGTCATCCGTTCCCCCGTTGGGACGTCTCAGAGCCTTCAGCCTATCACCGGCCGCAGCGATGTCCCACCTCGGCCGATTATAGGCTGAGCGCATTGTCATGTGAGGAGCCGGCCGGCTTCTTACATGACAGTGGGCTCAGCCTATCATCGGCCGAGGCGGGACATCGCTGCGGCCGGTGATAGGCTGAAGGCTCTGTGACGTTCCCATCCCCAGGAAGCAGCAAGAACAGCGGAGGGACCATGAGGCCGGTTCCTTAGCAACGGGGGAACGGAGGACGAAGGTAGAGTTAAAATTAGTTTTTTAATATTTGCAGCCCGGGCACAGGAATACAAAGTACAAGTAGTGATAATTATTTGGCAGGGGGGGGAGAGAAGCTGTGCTCGCGGGTGACATACGATTAGTCTCCCGATGTGGGGTGCAGCGCTGGGCTGATAAACCGGTGGCGGGGGACGTTGGGGGGGGGGGGGGGCGCAGAGCTGCACCCATCACATGATGATGATGGGGGGGGGGGGGGGTAAATATCGTTAAATGTTGTTCAATGTACATACAGTAAATAAATAATCCCTACCCTGAAAATAAGCCCTAGTGTGTTTTTTGTGACAGAAAGTTAAAAAGATTTGTAAATGACTTCTATTTCAAAATCTGAAGCCTTCCAGTACTTATCAGCTGCTGTATACTACAGAAAAATTTGTGAAGTTCTTTCCAGCCTGACACCTCTGTCAGTTTCAGGGACTGTCCAGATTAGAAGTAAATCCCCATAGAAAACCTTTCCTGCCCTGGACAGTTCCTGACATGGACAGAGGTGTCAGGCCCTCAGAGAGTACTGTTGTCAGACTGGAAAGAACTTCACACATTTCTCTGAAGTATATCTGTAGTATACAGCAGCTGATAAGTACTAGAAAGGTTAGGATTTTTTTTTATAGAAGTAATATACAAATCTGTTTATCTTTATGGCACCAGTTGCTTTGAAAACATTTTTTTTTCCACCAGAGTTCCCCTTTAACAGTATTTTTCTTCCTTGGCTTCTGGCTTCACTCGGATACATCATCTGAATTTTGCCCTTTCAGGGTCCCTAATGGACTTTGTTGGTGGGGGGTTAGGGGATGTTCCTGTTTTGCTTACCCTTTTTTTTTGTCACGCTCTGGTTTGAGCCTTTGTCCCAAATGTCCTTTCTATTATGGTTATCCTATGTCATGTACATGCTAACATGTAGTGGTATTTGCCCGGCTTACTATTAATATTATAGTTTGAGAATCTAATAAAAATTTGTAAATAAATATATATATATATATATATATATATATATATATATATATATATTGATACCTGTTTCTTAGCTGATGGCTTTTTGCAAAGTTTTAAAATTAAGTATTTCTTATAAGCTCAAGAGTCACAGGGGCAGTGGGGGGCTGCAGTATGCATGCCTTCTCCTTCCCTGTCGTTCATGAATGACATGCAAGGCTCAATGCTGGAAGTCAAACCCTGTATATTAAAGGGGTATTCCGGGCAAAAACATTTTATACCCTAGGGGATAAGATGTCTGATCGTGGGGGGGGGGGGGCGCTGCTGAGGCCCCCCATGATCTCCCAGCAACATTCTATGCGGGTGCTGAATCTCCAGTTTCGTAAACCTCCGGGTTTCCGGGACTGGGGACGCCACACCCATTACGCCCCCTCCTATAGACATGAATGGAGGGGATGTAGCGTGACGTCACCTCCCGGAAACCCGGCGGTTTCCGAAACTGGAGATTCGGGTGCTGCAGGGAGATCGGGGGGGGGGGGGGGGGGGAATCTGAGCAGCAGGCCCCCCGCATCCCCCCCTAGGGGATAAAATGTTTTTGCCCAGTATCATTTGGTTTATCTGCCCATGCCTGCAGCTCTAAATATAATACAGAGCTGACAGATTCCCTTAAAGGGGTATTCCAGGCAAAACCTTTTTTTTACATATATCAACTGGCTCCGGAAAGTTAAACAGATTTGTAAATTACTTCTATTAAAAAATCTTAATCCTTCCAATAGTTATTAGCTTCTGAAGTTTTGAAGTCTAACTGCTCAATGATGATGTCACGTCCCAGGAGCTGTGCATGATGGGAGAATATCCCCATAGGAACTGCACAGCTCCCAGAACGTGAGTCATCAGAGAGCAGTTAGACAGAAAACAACAACTCAACTTCAGAAGCTAATAACTATTGGAAGGATTAAGATTTTTTAATAGAAGTAATTTACAAATCTGTTTAACTTTCCGGAGCCAGTGCGAGCACCGTGTTTAAGCCCCGCCCCCTCCTCCCAGCCATATACGGGAACCGTAAGTACAAGTAAGTACAGTACGTGGTGTGAAACCACCCTTACAAGGGCCGAAGGAAAAGAGTAGGCGAAGAGGCGAATACCCACACAAATTCAAGACAAAGACAGATCACGTCACCATCCAGTAACTTCGGAAGGAACAAATGTCCTACCAGGGGCTGTAGATATCCTCATATTGATCCACATCGCTGGGAGAAACCGACACCCGGCCCTCCATGTGCGGAATATGCAAATCAGTCCTCCAAGGTGGGGCACCTAGGAATAACTGTTTAGGCTGCTTGGAGTAGGTGTCTGGACAAGTATTTTTTGTTTTTAGACAGCGACATGGGAAACATATAGAGAACGACCACTTCAGGTTTTTGGGGGAATGGACACCCCTGAAACTTCAGACACAAGTTGACCACCTCCCAAAATGGTAGAAGTTTAGGACAACTCCATCAGATGTGCCTTATCAAAGGAGAAGGCATATCGTATTTTGGCATGGAAACATAGAATTTGTCAGCAGAATAAGTCCCTGGTCCTATCTTCTATGAAGGCCTTATGCCTATCCCATGCATGCTTAACCTGTCGTTATTTTGTTAAATTTTATAATCCTCCTAGTTCACTGCTCCCGTCATGATAAACCACCCCCTGCCTTTAATTGTATTACTTTTTAATTTTCTACCTTGATATTGCTCTGTATTTTTTGCCCAGTCTTAGTCAGATTTACAGACTGGGAAGGGGCGTTACCCAGCAGGGGGACGCACATTCCCGCACCAGGATGAGTATGCACGTCCATGGTTTTCGTGGGTGCTGCCCAGTGCACCCACGAGATTGCGGCAGGGACTCGGCTGTAACACACAGCCGGGACACTGCTGCACGGCCGGGACCGAAGTAATCTTCGGTCCCGGCAGTTTAACTCTTGCAGCCACAGTCGGAATTGACCGCGGGCTGTAAGTGTTTTGACAGAGGGAGGGAGCTCCCTCGGTCTTCCCTGCAGCACCCCGCAGTGCGATAGCGGGGTGCTGTGTGTAATTCCCGGCGGGTGGGGGCTGCCGGGGAACTTCGGTCACGGCAGTTTAACCCTTACAGCCATGGTTGGTCCATTTCAGCAGTATGTTACAGCCCCGCGTCACTGCTAGCCGACCAGGGACCTATCAGAGTGGTGCCTGGTTCAGCCAATACACTTGTAGGGGTGCGGTATTGTTATGACAGCTCTGATCCTTTTGCAGGTATGGGGTGGGTTCTATAATTCATATAATGATGCCCTGAAAGCCAAAGGGGGCTCCTCTCCTTCTTGGTCCTACCAGGCGGTCAGGCAACCAGATATGGCCTAAGTAGGGGTACTGCCAGCCCGGGACGAACAGTGTGATAAAATATGGGCGCATTTCCTCCATTTCAAAAGCGATTTACCAAAATGATGTCCCACAAATAATTTGTGGGAAAAAAAAGCTAATTGCAATTTTTTTTCCACTGACTTTCAAATAATTCTAGCCACACAATAAGGGCTCAACGTACTTACTTTTGCCCTAGGTGAATACTGTAGGGGGCGTAGTTTCGAAAATGGAGTCACTTCTGGGGGTGCAGTATTGTTCTGACAGCGAGAATGCTTTGCAAGGTGAAGTGCGACCTATCATTTGTATAATGATATCCTGAAAGCCAAATGGTGCTCCTCTCCTTTTGGGTCCCACCATGTGGCCATGCAACCAAATATGGCCTAAGCGGGGGTATTACCGAACATGGGACGAACAGTGTAATAAAATATGGGGCACATTTTCTACTTTTCAGATGCAATGTACAAAAAATATGTCCCAGAAAAAAAAAAAAAAAAATGAAAGAAAGAAAGAAACTTAAAATTTTCCCACTGACTTTGCAACCACTCCAGTCACACAAAAAGGAATCACAGTACTCATTTTTGGTCTAGGTGAATACTTAAGGGGGGTGTAGTTTCCAAAATGGGGTCACTTGTGAGGGTTCTATATGATGCATTTGTGAAAAAAAGCAAGTTTTGAATTTTTAACACTGACTTTGTAATAATTCCTGCCAAAAAACTATGGTGTTAAAATACTCACTGTACCCCTTAGTGAATACCTAGAGGGGTCTAATTTTTAGAATGAGGTCATTGTGGGGGGGGGGGGGGGGGGGGTTCCTATGTTCTACCACCTTCAAATTTCTGCTAACCTTGCATAGCACATGTACTTTTCACATTTTCAAGTTACATTTTTAATTAACCCTTAAAGGAGTAGTCCAGTGGTGACTCAGTGGTGGGCAACTTATCCCCTATCCTAAGGATAGGGGATAAGTTGCTGATCGCGGGGGGTCCGACCGCTGGGGCCCCCTGCGATCTCCTGTACGGAGCCCCGACAGCCCGTGGAAAGGGGGCGTGTCGACCTCCGCACGAGGCGGCGGCCGACACGCCCCCCTCAATACAACTCTATGGCAGAGCCGAAGCGCTGCCTTCGGCAATCTCCGGCTCTGCCATAGAGATGTATTGAGGGGGCGTGTCGGCCGCCGCTTCATGCGGGGGTCGACACCCGCTATCTGGGCGGAGAGCCGGGGCCCCGTACAGAGAGATCGCAGGGGGCCCCAGCGGTCGGACCCCCCACGATCTCAAACTTATCCCCTATCCTTAGGATAGGGGATAAGTTTTTCACCACTGGACTACCCCTTTAAGGACTCAGGGTTTTTCAGTTTTTGCACTTTCGTTTTTCCTCCTTACCTTTTAAAAATCATAACTCTTTCAATTTTCCACCTAAAAATCCATATGATGGCTTATTTTTTGCGTCACCAATTCTACTTTGCAGTGACATTAGTCATTTTACCCAAAAATTCACGGTGAAACGGAAAAAAATCATTGTGCAACAAAATTGAAGAAAAAACGCCATTTTGTAAATTTTGGGGGCTTCCGTTTCTACGCAGTGCATATTTCGGTAAAAATGACACCTTATCATTATTCTGTAGGTCCATACGGTTAAAATGATACCCTACTTATATAGGTTTGATTTTGTCGTACTTCTTGAAAAAATCATAACTACATGCAGAAAAATGTATACGTTTAAAAATGTCATCTTCTGACCCCTATAACTTTTTTATTTTTCCACATACAGGGCGGTATGAGGACTAATTTTTTGCGCCGTGATCTGAAGTTTTTATCGGTATGATTTTTGTTTTCATCGGACTTTTTTTTTTTTTTTAACATATTTTTATTCAAAATTTTCCAAATTTTATAAACATGTACACAGGGCATTCCCTGTGAAATAATGTGAAGTATAGATATATTAACCATATCAGCAAAACATATCACGATACAGCATTATCAAATCAATCGAGCAACCCGCATCACTCCCCCCATCCCATCCTAAGCCATAATCAAAACGCCAACCAGCGAAAACCATTCAGGAGATCATCATGAAACTGTAGGTGAGATCCCCCCGCATCGAATACCCAGAAGCCAACAAATAAATATAGATCAACATTAAACAGGGACTCGAAGCCTACCCAACGAGCCGGATATGGATCTAGTAAGATACCAGGTCGTATCTGTAAATGGTTGCATCAAAGAAATCAATTCCTCATTCGAATAAAAGGCCAGCATGGACGTTTTTCATTTCTTAAAAAACCATTTAGCCGATTTCTCTCTTGTCCTTAAAATTTCAAGGCGATCTAGTTTATCGGACTTTTTGATCACTTTTTATAAATTTTTTAATGGTATAAAAAGAGACCAAAAATACGCTTTTTTGGACTTTGGAATTTTTTTGCGCGTACACCATTGACCGTGCGGTTTAATTAATAATATATTTTTATAGTTCGAACATTTACGCACGCGGCGATACCACATATGTTTTTATTAATTTTTTTTATTTACACTGTTATTTTTTTTAAGGGAAAAGGGGGGTGATTCAAACTTTTATTAGAGAAAGGGGTTAAATGACCTTTATTAACTTTTTTTTTTACTTTTTCTTTTCAGTGTTATAGCTCGCAGAGACCTATAACACTGCACACACTGATCTCCTATGCTGATCACTGGCGTGTATTAACACGCCTGTGATCAGTGTTAATGGCGCTTGACTGCTCCTGCCTGGATCTCAGGCACGGAGCAGTCATTCGTTGATTGGACACCGAGGAGGCTTTTAAGGGCCCTCCCGGTGTCCTGTCAGCTGTTCGGGACGCCGCGATTTCACCCCGGCGGTCCCGAACAGCCCGACTGAGCAGCCGGGATACTTTCACTTCAGACGCGGCGGTCAGCTTTGATCGCCGCGTCTGAAGGGTTAATACAGGGCATCACCGCGATCGGTGATGTCCTGTATTAGCCGCGGGTCCCGGCCGCTGATAGCCACCAGGATCGACCAGATATGACCCCGCGGCATATCGCGGGAGCCGGCGGAGGACGTAAATATATGTCCTGCGTCGTTAAGGAGTTAAAAACAAAAGACTTGCTTTCAAAATAAAGAAGACATCTGAAAGTATATGTTTCATAAACTATTTGGTCAGAAAGTATAAATATTTGCAACCTATTAGTGTTAAAATATATATTTTTTAAATTTCATGATTTTTTGCATTGTAAAAAAAACTATAAATGATATCGGCTTACTTTTACTATGTACATGAAGGACAACTTGTGACAAAAAAAAAACAAAGTCAGAATTATCGTGATTGGCAAAACATTACCAGAGTTATTCTCTAATAAAGTCAGATATCCCCGACTTAAAAAAAAACAGGCCTGGTCTTTCAGGGGCGTACAGGTTTACTTGTGTTGGTCCTTAACCAGTTAAGGACCCAGGGCGTACTTGTACGCCCTGAGTCCGCTCCCGTTCTATAATGCGGGGCCACAGCCGGGACCCGTGGCCGGCTGCCGCGCGCTATTAACCCTTTAGACGCAGCATTCAAATTTGAACGCCGCGTCTAAAATGAAAGTGAAACCATGCCGGTTAGCTCAGGGAGCTGTTCGGGATAGCCGCGGTGAAATCGCGGCATCCCGAACAGCTTACAGGACAGCTAGAGGATCTCCTACCTTGCCTCCTGGTGTCCGATCGCCGAATGACTGCTCAGTGCCTGAGATCCAGGCATGAGCAGTCAAGCAGCAGAATCATCGATCAGTGGTTTCTTATGAGAAACCAGTGATCAATGTAAAAGATCAGTGTGTGCAGTGTTATAGGTCCCTATGGGAGCTATAACACTGCAAAAAAAAGTGAAAAAAAAAGTGAATAAAGATCATTTAACCCCTCCCCTATTAAAAGTTTGAATCACCCTTTTCCCATAAAAAAAAACTGTGTAAATAAAAATAAACATATGTGGTATCGCTGCGTGTGGAAATGTCTGAATTATTAAAATATATAATTAATTAAACCGCACGGTCAATGGCGTGAACGCAAAAAAATTCCAAAGTCCAAAATAGTGCATTTTTGGTCACTTTTTATATCATGAAAAAACGATCAATAAGTCCTATCAATGCAAAAATGGTACTGCTAAAAAACTTCAGATCACGTTGCAAAAAGTGAGCCCTCATACCGCCCCATACACGGAAAAATAAAAAAGTTATAGGGGTCAGAAATGACAATTTTAAACGTATTAATTTTCCTGCATGTAGTTATGATTTTTTCCAGAAGTACGACAAAATCAAACCTACATAAGTAGGGTATCATTTTAACCGTATGGACCTACAGAATAAAAAGAAGGTGTAATTTTTACCGAAAAATGTACTGTGCAGAAACGGAAGCCCCCAAAAGTTACAAAATGGCGTTCTTTTTTTCCAATTTTGTCTCACATTGATTTTTTTTTCCATTTCGACGTAGATTTTTGGGTAAAATTACTGACGTCATTACAAAGTAGAATTGGTGGCGCAAAAAATAAGCCATCATATGGATTTTTAGGTGAAAGATTGAAAGAGTTATGATTTTTTAAAGGTAAGGAGGAAAAAATGAAAATGCAAAAACGGAACCCCCCGGGTCCTTAAGGGATTAATGACAGTGCCCATTTAAACTCCTTCACTGTATTTGCAGCTACCATATCTACAGGAAGGCTATTACATGCATCCATGTAAAAAGTTTTCTGCTATAGCCTAGGGTTAAAGGGGTACAGTATTCCAGGCCAAAACTTTTTTTTTATATAGCTACTGGCTCCGGAAAGTTAAACAGATCTGTAAATTACTTCTATAAAAAAATCTTAATCCTTCCAATAGTTATTAGCTTATGAAGTTGAGTTGTTGTTTTCTGTCTAATTGCTCTCTGATGACTCACGTCCCGGGAGCTGTGCCGTTCCTATGGGGATATTCTCCCATCATGCACAGCTCCTGGGACGTGACATCATCATTGAGCAGTTAGACAGAAAACTTCAGAAGCTAATAACTATTGGAAGGATTAAGATTTTTTAATAGAAGTAATTTACAAATCTGTTTAACTTTCCGGAGCCAGTTGATATATAAAATTTTTTTTTTGCCTGGAATACCCCTTTAAACTCAAAGTATTGGAAACACATCTAAATGATTTTTTACTTTTGATCTACAGACAGTCTGCACCCTGTTCCAAATTATTATGCATATTCTATTTAAGTGTCACAAAGATTAAATATTGTGTTTTTCAGTTTAACTCATGGATGGCATTGTGTCTCAGGGCTCTTTTGATCACTGAAAACAATCTCGGACACCTTGGAAAAACTAGTAGGGAAAAACTACTAATGGTGGGAGTTCCACATTATTAATCAGAGCAATATGCTCTGCAAGCAATATGGGGAAGAAAAAGAATCTATATGCTGCCGAAAAGAGTGAAATAGTTCAATGCCTTGGACGAGGTATGAAAACATTAGATATTTTGCGAAAACTTAAAGGGGTACTCCGGTGCTTAGACATCTTATCCCCTATCCAAAGCATAGGGGATAAGATGCCTGATCGCAGGAGTCCCTCCGCTGGGGGCCCCCGTGATCTTGCACGCGGCACCCCGTTTGTAATCAGTCCCCGGAGCGCGTTCGCTCCGGGTCTGATTACCGGCGACCACACGGCCGACGGTGTGTGACGTCACGCTCCGCCCCTCAATGCAAGCCTACGGGAGGGGGCGTGATAGCTGTCATGCCCCCTCTCTTAGGCTTGCATTGAGGGGCGGAGCGTGACATCACACGGTGGCGGAGGCATGACGTCACACGCCGCCGGCCGTGTGGTCGCCGGTAATCAGACTGATTACAAACGGGGTGCCGCGTTCAAGATCACGGGGTCCCCAGCAGCAGGACTCCCGCGATCAGGCATCTTATCCCCTATCCTTTGGATAGGGAATAAGATGTCTAAGCACCGGAGTACCCCTTTAAGCGTGATCATCGCACTATTAAGAGATTTGTGGCTGATTCAGAGCACAGATAGGTTTGTGCAGATAAAGGCACATTGAGGAAGATTTCTGCCAGATCCATGCATCGGATCAAAACAGCAGCTGCTAAAATACCATTACATAGCTGCAAACAGATATTTGAAGCTGCTGGTGCCTCTGGAGTCCCACGGACATCAAGGTGTAGAATCCTCCAGAGTCTTGCAACTGTGCATAAGCCTTCTATTCAGCCACCACTAATCAATACTCACAAGCAGAAACGGCTGCATTGGGCAGAAAAATACATGAAGACTAATTTTCAAACAGAAATAAAAAAGCACAAACGGATGCGCTCCGTAGTGTAACACCAGGGTGTAATCGGTAACGCTATATGTGAACTGCGCTTACCACAAGGAGTTGTACTACAGCCAAGTACAACAATGGAACAATGTGTTTCATCAAGGTGTCTCTGCAGCTTCTTCCCGCTTGGATAAAAACATGATAAGAACAGACAATCTCCAGACAGCAAGGCGGGATGGATAGGAGCGCTGAGACAAGGTATAGATTTAAAATGGTTTATTTCCCATCATGCAACGTGTTTCACGGTCACCCGCTTCCTCAGGCATATTGCCTGAGGAAGCGGGTGTCCGTGAAACGCGTTGCATGATGGGAAATAAACCATTTTTAATCTTTACCTTGTCTCAGCGCTCCTATCCATCCCGCCTTGCTCTCTGGAGATTGTCTGTTCTTATCGTAATTTTCAAACAGTCCTGTTTACTGTTGAGTGCCGTGATGGTTGGTGGACGGCCACCCTGTTTCAACAAGGCTGCCGTGTCAGCAAGGCGGTGGTGGAGTCATTTTTGGGCCAGAATCATGGGAAGATAGCTGGTTGGCCCCTTTAGGATCCCCAAAGGTGTAAAGATGACCTCTGCAAAGTATGTGGAGTTTCTGACTGACCACTTTCTTCCGTGCTATAGAATGAAGAACTATGCTTTCCATAATAAAATCATCTTCATGCATGACAATGCACCATATCATGCTGCAAAGAATAACTCTGCATCAATGGCTGCTATGGGGATAAAAGGAGAGAAAGTCATGGTGTGGCCTCCATCCTCACCTTGCCTCAATCCGATTGAGAACCTTTGGAGCATCCTCAAGCAAAAAATCTATGAGGGTGGGAGGCAGTTTACATCCAAACAGCAACTCTAGGAGGCTATTCTAACATCTTGCAAACAAATTCAAGCAGAAACTGACATTTTCAATGGACGCAAGACTTTAGAAGCTACTATCAAATAAGGGGGCCTATGTTGAAATGTAACGTGACCTGTTAAAATGTTTAAAAAGTTAAAATGTTGTTAAAAGTTTGATTGAAATAGCTTTTGATTTCAGTAAATATGCTGCAAACACAACAAATGACAATTTTCAGTTCTTTACAACCTATAAAGTGTTTTGAAACATACTGGCCCTGATTTACTTTTGTAAACCCGACATGTTTTGTCGGGTTGTGCGCCAGATTTCCCTAAGAATAGGTAAACAGGTTTTTAAAAGTTCAGAAATTTTCCCATTTATCATGAAAAAAACATATATTTATATACAGGATTAGTTGGAAATACCTAAGCATTGGAGCTGTAAGCTCTTATGTACTCTTATGTCTGACAGTGAAATTAAACTTAGTTTTCCAAGAATAGTTGTAATAAAGACATAAAATAAATCAAAAAAATATATCCAGCTGGATTCACTCATGTTTCCTAATTTTGTAAATTGCAGTGTAAACAATAAAGGGCAGCGAGCAGTGAATTTGATGTTGTAAAAATCAATTAAAGAAAGTATATCAGAAAGCCAAATAAACCCATTTAAACCCCTTTAACATTTCAGTGAATTGTTTAATAAAGACAACTGCAGATTTGAAGCTGAGGATTTTGTGTAAACTAAATGACTGAACACAGCATCAAATCTGCAGCATCCAATATGGGCAGGATACTGTAGGTGTCAATAGGGCGTCTGTTACGCCGAGCACTCCGGGTCCCTGCTCCTCCCAGGAGCGCTCGCGGCGTTCCTTTCTCTGCAGCGCCCCGGTCAGACCCGCTGACCGGGAGCGCTGCACTGACATTGCCGGCGGGGATGCGATTCGCATAGCGGGACGCGCCTGCTCGCGAATCGCATCCCAAGTCACTCACCTGTTCCGGCCCCCGGCTGTCATGTCCTGGCGCGCGGCTCCGCCCCTCAGGGCGTGCGCGCGCCAGCTCTCTAAGATTTAAAGGGCCAGTGCACCAATGATTGGTGCCTGGCCCAATTAGCCTAATTAGCTTCCACCTGCTCCCTGTCTATATTACCTCACTTCCCCTGCACTTCCTTGCCGGATCTTGTTGCCTTGTGCCAGTGAAAGCGTTTAGTGTTGTCCAAAGCCTGTGTTCCAGATCTTCTGCTATCCACATTGACTACGAACCTTACTGCCTGCCCCGACCTTCTGCTACGTCTGACCTTGCCTCTGCCTAGTCCTTCTGTCCCACGCCTTCTCAGCAGTCAGCGAGGTTGAGCCGTTGCCGGTGGATACGACCTGGTTGCTACCGCAGCAGCAAGACCATCCCGCTTTGCGGCGGGCTCTGGTGAATACCAGTAGCATCTTAGAACCGGTCCACCGACACGGTCCACGCCAATCCCTCGCTGACACAGAGGATCCACATCCAGCCTGCCGAATCATAACAGCGTCTCTATTAACCTATTTTAGGCCGCAGGGTTAATGATAATGTAGGATGCTGGTTCTTTTATTAACTCTATATCAATTCAGACATACAGTAGATCTCTCTATTTACACAATTCTATGTAGACACACTTGATATAAACAAATAGTATATGTGGACAAGGTCCCTGAACTCTGCATTGGGAAAACTGTTCTCAGTTCAGGAAACTCATTTAATTTGTTTTTTTCTTCAATCATAAAATAAATAAAACACATAAAATAATGTATCATTATCATAGTCAAATATTCATATAGCTAAAATTGTCACCAGGATAGAACACCAACGCTTCCCTTCAGACCAGAGATGTATCGGCTTATGGACCCTTCTCAATCATGTGAAAAGAGGGAAAAGTAGACATGCACCCCATATTGAGGAATGGTGGGATAGTGTGCTAGATTCAAAGGGTTTTACCATGATCCACTTTCCACAGCAGTTAGGGTGAATGAAAATAAATGCAGACATGATTTATGACTTATTTTTTTGTCTCTGCCTTCTTTTTATCCTTTCTTTTTATCCTTTTTATCTTCTCTTTTTATCTTTTTTATCCTCTCTTTTTATCCATAGTGGGCTGAACTTTTAACGTTTACATGCTTTGCTTTGAACTTTGTAATCTTCATCGTGGTAAAGTTATCTCTTCTCTCCTCACATAGCATAAAGTGGGAGATTTATGATTGTTTTTAGAGCATTTTTTTTGTTTATGTTTTGGCGCAGTTCAGGCACAAGCAGCATATTTTGAGACTTTTATGCGCCTTTTGATATAGACAGTTTCATTCTTTTTGACCATGCAGTGGTCACGTATTTATCATTTGCGACTTTTGACAAAAGTTGCTATTGTACGCACAAAGGTACTTTTTTAGGCGCAAAGCTACACCACCTACCAGTAGGCGTGAGAATAATTTCTACCTTCCACAATTCAACCTTTAACCCCTTGTGGACGACAGGGTCCCACTCCCCTTCTATGACGCACTCAGGAAATGAACGCGGGTCATAGCTAGGTGGTCCTGGCGGCTATCTGCCACGAGGACCCATCTCTAATGCCAGACATCACCGATCACGGTGATGCCCAGCTTTAACCCCTTAGACACCGCAATAAAATTTGATTGTAACGTCTAGAATGCAAGTAAAAAATTTTCGGCAGCTCTGTGAAAGTAAGTAAAAACACCTAACCTGCCAAATTCTGGACCCGGGAAAGTGTCTACTTCCCTCCCTCACAAGAGTCTAGAAAAAGTGTATATGGTAGAGCTTTTCCCACCACAGAAGAGCTGCGCAAAATTCATAATCCTGCTGCACCATCTTGATAAATAAGATGCACGCTAGTCAAACCCACCACTCAAATAAACATGGGAAAATAACTCTACCGTAGACATTCTTTGATATATCTGGGCCACAGTGTTTTATAGAGAACAATATCCTTCGTTCTCTCCTGCCAAGTTAATTTAATGTTACATTATGGAAGTGTTATAATGTAGTGTAATATAGAAGCTGTGGCAGTACATAATGGGGGAAAAGTTGTTGAGTTGCCCATAGCAACCAATCAGATCGCTTCTTTCATTTTTCAGAGGCCTTGTTAAAAATGAAAGAAGCGATCTGCTTGGTTGCTATAGGCAACTCAGCAACTTTTCCTCTGGACAAGTTTTGATAAATCTTCCCCAATATTATGAGGTATATTTACCTCATCATGGCCAGTTAATATTCAGCCAGACTAACACATACACTTCTAGAAGGTTGTGATAGGCCAGTGTAGCTGCTGTATGCTGCGGTATATTTACTATGTGTGAGGAGAACTGAGCAACTGAGCATGTCTGACCAGAAGAGAAAACTGCCTACAGTACCTATCCCATGGCAACAAGTATAAAACAAGTGAGCATTCAGCCTATATTAGTAGGGCTGCCTTTCAAAAATGGTTGACTTCTGATACTTACTTGTAGTGGCAAATATGTCTCATTTCATATAAGTCATCAGTTTAGACCTATTTATTTTCATGGTAAACCCCCTTTAAAGGGGTACTCTGCTACAAACTGTTAAGAACGCTGGAGGCGGCGGCGGGAGCTCGTGACATCATAGCCCTGCCCACTCATGGCATCATGCCCCGCCCCCTCAATGCAAGTCTATGGGAGGGGACATGACTGCTGTCATGCCCCCTCCCATAGACTTGCATTGAGGGGGCATGACATGACATAATGAGGGGGCGGGGCTATGACATCACAAGCTCTCGGCGCCGTCTCCAGCGTTCGCTGCTCAGTGTTTGGAACAAACTGTTCCAGAGTACCCCATTAATGGGCAGCTCCAAATGATGTGGTAAATTGATCTACTGTACATTGTAATTGTAGGGTCTCTGTCTAGTGGTCCCTGCCATCTTCCTAGTTTTGCCTGGTATTGATGTTGTCCCTGCTTGAATATTTTTGTTCAAGAAATGCAATGGATTCAATCACATCTGCTGGCATTCTACAAGATAATATGAGATATCTGACCTTATATAGATTTTGAAAATGATGATAAAAATTGGAGCAATATTATTGATATGAAATGATTTGCTTCCACTATAGAAAGATAGCACATATTTTGGTGTGGGGCTTGTGGTGGTCTTTTACCTATATGAAAATTATGTTTTTTTGGGTTGGACATGGGGATTATTATTAATGCTGCTCTGTCATTAGACTCTTCAGCCTCCTCAGGGACCATCCGAGCTTTCTAGTTCCATAATGGATTAAAGCTACCGGCTCATGGGCTTCAAGCAATAACATTACAGTTATACTAATGTCAAACATGACTCCAACTCATGTTCTGTGCTATATGTGCAGGTTTGCTAAAAAAATAACATCCATCCACTTCAGATTGTTTATACTTGTGGACATCTTCATTGATGTTTTTGAATCTGTGTCTACTGGTACGCCTGATTCAGAAGTATCTTTCTACTTCTTTCCTATAAACCAAAAATACATAACAGGATTAATACAGCGAAAACGGGGAAGCTTTTGAGACTTTTATGAAGCACTACAAGCATTTTATTACCTTTGGTAATGTAGGTGAGGTAAATAGAAGATTTCTTACTTTTCTTATGGCTGTCTTTATTTCTGAATTACAAGCCCCACTGTAAATCAGAAAAGGGGTACTCCGGTGGAAAACATATATATATATTTTTTTAAATCAGCTGGTGCCAGAAAGTTAAACAGATTTGTAAATGACTTCTATTAAAAAATCTTTACCCTTTCAGTACTTTTTAGCAGCTGTATGCTACAGAAGAAATTCTATACTTTTTCAATTTCTTTTTTGTCTTGTCCACAGTGCTCTCTGCTGACACCTCTGTCCGTGTCAGGAACTGTCCAGAGCAGCATAGCTTTGCAATGGGGATTTCCTCCTGCTCTGGACAGTTCCTGATATGAGCAGCAGGTGTCAGCAGAGAGCACTGTGGACAAGAAAAAAAAGAAATTCAAAAAGTATAGAATTTCCTCTGCAGCATACAGCAGCTAAAAAGTACTGAAAGGGTAAAGATTTTTTTAATAGAAGTCATTTACAAATCTGGTTAACTTTCTGGCACCAGCTGATTTAAAAAAAACAAAAAAGTTGTCCACCGGAGTACCCCTTTAATCATGTGTCCTTCTCTCAGACTATATCAAACACTCATATTGTTTTCTGCATAGAGCAAAAGTCTGTCTCTCTATGTATTCCTATGAGAGTCTGATATAGAAAAAGGTCTTACAGCGCACACATGAGACACTGTGTGATACTACAAACAGCCCTAACAATGACAATTATCACTTTAAGATCTTTGTATTTTTTTAAACCCTGGAAAACCTCCTTAACCCCTTAAGGACTCAGGGTTTTTCCGTTTTTGCACTTTCGTTTTTTCCTCCTTACCTTTTAAAAATCATAACCCTTTCAATTTTCCACCTAAAAATCCATATTATGGCTTATTTTTTGCGTCGCCAATTCTACTTTGCAGTGACATTAGTCATTTTACCCAAAAATGCACGGCGAAACGGAAAAAAAAATCATTGTGCGACAAAATCAAAAAAAAATGCTATTTTGTAACTTTTGGGGGCTTTCGTTTCTACGCAGTGCATATTTCGGTAAAAATTACACCTTATCATTATTCTGTAGGTCCATACGGTTAAAATGATACCCTACTTATATAGGTTTGATTTTGTCGCACTTCTGGAAAAAATCATAACTACATGCAGGAAAATTTATACGTTTAAAAATGTCATCTTCTGACCCCTATAACTTTTTTATTTTTCCATGTATGGGGTGGTATGAGGACTCATTTTTTGCGCCGTGATCTGAAGTTTTTATCGGTATGATTTTTGTTTTGATCGGACTTTTTGATCACTTTTTATTCATTTTTTAATGATATAAAAAGTGACCAAAATACGCTTTTTTGGACTTTGGAATTTTTTTGCGCGTACGCCATTGACCGTACGGCTTAATTAATGATATATTTTTATAGTTCGGACATTTACGCACCCGGCGATACCACATATGTTTATTTTTTATTTTTTTTACACTGTTTTATTTTTTTTATGGGAAAAGGGGGGTGATTCAAACTTTTATTAGGGAAGGGGTTAAATGACCTTTATTAACACTTTTTTTAACATTTTTTTTGCAGTGTTATAGGTCCCATAGGGACCTATAACACTGCACACACTGATCTCTAATGCTGATCACTGGCGTGCATTAACACGCCTGTGATCAGCATTATCGGCGCTTGACTGATCCTGCCTGGATCTCAGGCACGGAGCAGTCATTCGTCGATCGGACACCGGGGAGGCAGGTAAGAGCCCTCCCGGTGTCCGATCAGCTGTTCGGGACGCCGCGATTTCACCGCGGCGGTCCCGAACAGCCCGACTGAGCAGCCAGGTCACTTTCACTTTCACTTTAGAAGCGGCGGTCAGCTTTGACCGCCGCTTCTAAAGGGTTAATACCGCACATCGCCGCGATCGGCGATGTGTGGTATTAGCCGCGGGTCCCGGCCGTTGATTAGCGCCGGGACCCACGCGATATGATGCGGGATCGCGGCGCGATCCCGCTTCATATCGCGGGAGCCGGCGCAGGACGTAAATATACGTCCTGCGTCGTTAAGGGGTTAAAGGGGTACTCCGCTGCTCAGCATTTGGAACAAAATGTTCCAAATGCTTAGAGCCGGTGCCGGGAGCTCGTGACGTCATAGCCCCACCCCCTCATGACGTCACGTCCCACCCCCTCAATGCAAGTCTATGGGAGGGGGTATGACATCTGTCATGCCCAATCCCATAGACTTGCATTGAGGGGGCGGGGCTATGAAGTCACATGTTCCCGGCGCCTGCTTTAAGCATTCGAAACATTTTGTTCCAAACGCTGAGCAGCGGAGTACCATTTTAAAGAACTTCAAGCTCTTTAGGTTTATCTGAAAGCTTACAGTGTTTAATGAGACCAGAAACTAATATTGAAAGACATGTAAATCCCAAATTAGAGATCTGCAATGGCATGATTTGGCTTGCATATTAGGGAAGTTATCATTCACACTGTTTTAGGTAGCTCTAAACCCTTCTTTGGACTTTACCTATTTTTTATTTTTCATATTATGTATCTCTTTAGATAGTGGACACTTACACATGTGGCAGGGAGTTCCATAGTCTCACTGCTTTTTCAGTAAAGAATCTCTGTAAATAACCCCAAGCTTGATAACCTGTCTTGGTCCTGTAATCCTTCCATACCATTAATTACCCTTGTTGCCCTCCTCTGCACCCTCTCCAGTTAAGGGCCGGTTCACACTAGGATTTAACTATAGGGGAACTGGATACGGCTGGGGGGAACAAAAATCGGTGCTCCCGTATCCCAGCCGGACCCGGACCATATCTAATTAATTTCAATGAGCCTACCGGAGTCAAACGGTGACTCCGGTCGGCTCATTTTTGCCCCATATCCAATTTTGTGACCGGACCTAAAACTGTGGCATAGGTGGTTTTAGGTCTGGTCAGAAAACCGATATGGGGCAAAAAGGAGCCGACCGGAATCACAGTTTGACTCCGGTAGGCTCATTGAAATTAATTAGATGAGGGCCGGGTCCGGCTGGGATACGGGAGCACCTGGTTTTTGCTCCCCCCAGTCTTATCCGGTTCCCATATAGTTAAATCATAGTGTGAACCAGCCCTAAGCCATATACTTATATACAGGTGCCTAAAATTGGACACAATGGCCCTCATTTACTAAGAGTGGAGTGTAGGTTTCTTTGTGGTTTTAATTCCCTACAATTTATTTACCACGGTATTTACTAAGGTTTCCCTACATTTTCCACTTTCCCTACATTTTGCTTTTTTTTTTTTACACATGCTCTGATCTGTAGGGTTTTCCTCACCTCAAATCCACCACATTTTATGTGGAAACCTTAGTAAATATGTTGGGTTTTTGTGAAAATGTCGGGAACACGCCCCTTTCGGAGACCACACCCCTTTCACTGGCGGCCACGCCCATTTTCCATTTTTCTTAGCAAAATGAAGAGTTAGTCGGGTTTTTTCCAACTCTGGCGCAATGTGAAAGAATCTGGCGCACAACCTGACAAAACATGTCGGGTTTGCAATTGTAAATGAGGGCCAATACTCGATGTGTGGTCTGACTATGTTCCTGTCATGGGCCTCTATGCCTCTCTTGATACATTCCATGACTTTGTTAGCCTTTGCAGCTGCTGCCTGGCACTGATCACTTAAGTTGAGTTTACTGTTCACCAATATCTTCAAGTCCTTTTCAGTAGTAGCTTCTTCTAATGTCTTATTATTTAGTACATATTTGTACTTTTTGTTTTTACAGCTCAAGTGTATAACCTTACATTAATCCACATTAAAGGGATATTCCAGGAAAAAACTTTTTTTCATATCAACTGGCTCCAGAAAGTTAAACAGATTTGTAAATTATTTCCAATACGTATCAGCTGCTGAAGTTGAGTTGTTATTTTCTGTCTGGCAACAGTGCTCTCTGCTGACATCTCTGCTTGTCTTGGGAACTGCACAGAGTAGAAGAGGTTTGCTATGGGGTTTTGCTTCTACTCTGAACAGTTTTTGAGACAGGTGTCATCAGAGAGCACTTCGACAGAAAAGAACAACTCAACTTCAGAAGCTCATAAGTACTGAAAGGATTAACATTTTTTTAATAGAAGTAATTTACAAATCTGTTTAACTTTCTGGAGCCAGTGGATATATAAAAAAAAGTTTTTTTTCCCGGATAACCCCTTTAAATTTAATTTACCATGTCTGTGCCCAAGCCTCCGGCCTGGTTACTCCAGTTTGTACACCTTGCTGTTCCACTTCATGCTCCCCACTGCACTGCCAACGCACAATGCATAAGCTTCTAAAAGCAGCAGGTATTCAGTATATAACATAAGGGAAAAACATAGAGATAATACATCAATGTGTTGACCTCTAACCCTGGGCATCAGGTCTCTTACATACACTTTAATAGCCATATAGTTGTGATTACCATTTGCAGTTGGTCTTTGAGTGCACTCACTAATTTTCCATATGAACTTCCAAGTGCCATGAGGTAAAACATGACAATACTGTAGGAGAGAATACAGGGATTTTATTAGGTAGAAGAGAAACCGAGGCTTCAATTTTAAATCCTCATCGAAGATTTTATTAACCTCACCATGAAAGGCAGAACAATGGTACCACAAATGCCTGTGAGGCAATGAACTGCAGGAACTCCCTTGCAACTGTTGGTAATGCCTCAACTGATGTGGAGATGGTATCCCAGATAGACACCTGGTTCCTAAAGGGACCGCAGGCTTTGGATGGAGTCATACTGGAAATAGAAAGGTAAAGACAATGTAACTCTGATCAATGATATAAAGACTTTCATGACTGTAATCACAATGTATATGGCTTGTCCAGAGATATATGTAGATATGTGCAGCTCAAAAGATAGATTGGAAAGTAGGGAACAGAGGTTAACTGTGAGCACTCAATACCCAAGGTGCTATGATATATACAAAATTATAAGAAAAAAGGGTACAGTCCTTAATGTTCTCTATAGGGAAAAACTGGAACACGGTGGGTATACAGTAATGGTAATAGTAGTGATATCAATGCTAATGATACTGGGAGTATAGGTAATACAGTGACCCCACGACCTACGATGGCCCTGACATACGATAATTTCAACATGCGATGGCCTCTCAGAGGCAGCATCAACATACGATGCTTTTGTATGTCGGGGCCATCGCAGAAACGGCTATCCGGCAGCGCAGACTGCTTCAGCGGCCACCGGATAGCCATTTATGGGACCCTGTAAGCTCCGGTGATGGTCACTCACCTGTCCGTGGCGCTCCAGGACGTCATCTTCGGGATCTCCTGCATCGCCGTCACTCTCCATCGTCGTCATCACGTCGCCACGCACGCTGTCCCGTTATCCAATAGGAGCGGCGTGCGTAGTGACATAATGGCGGCTATGAGGAACGACGATCCCAGGCAACAGACGTTGCGATGGACGGCGACATCCAGGGCAGCGGTGATGGCGGGGACAGGTGAGTACAACGTCCTATATTTAACATTGCACGGATCCCTCAACATACGATGGTTTCAACAAACGATGGTTCATTTGGAACGGATTACTATCGTATCTTGAGGGACCACTGTAGTATAATACTAGTTCTGGGGATGAACTTTCAGTGATGGTATAATTCAGAAAGAAGTGGAGGGAGTGCTGAGTATATAGAAAAAGAGGGAAAGAGGGAAAATGGAGGAAGGGGAAAGAATAAAAGAAATGGACAGAAATCAGAGTCGTACGAAAAGAGAGACATCTGACCCCTAATCGAGTACAACAAGTAAATATGTGAATTTATTACTAATAAAATACACGCGCGTATCGTAGGGCCCTTGTGATTCCCACCTAAAATCAGTACAAAAATTGAATAAAACAAGGTATAATAGCAATAGCCTTGACCAGAGCTTGTCCAAGCAATGTCCAGAGATATGTGATGGTCACTCTGGCAGGATACCCTTGAATATCGATCTCTATCATGTTTCATCATTGTTTTTACATTTTTATCCTTTGCCGTTTTAACTCGAACAAAAAAAGCTTAAAGGGGTTGTCTGACCAAAAAGCCAATTTTTTTTAAAACGTATTTATAAATGAACATATATTGGTAATTAAAAGTTTTTTATTATTTTTTATTTTTTTATTTTTACTTGTTTTACATGCTTTCCTTCTGCTTTTGACACACGGACTGCTCTATGTTTTCAGCCCAACTTCCTGTCTGGCCAGGACACTCTATCTGATTTCCTGTCCCAGAAACAGCACCACTCCTTGTTTGTGAGCGTTGACTGGTACTGCAGTCATTCTTACTCAAGTAAATGCTGATGGGTAATAGCAGTCACAGCCCATGGACAGAAGTATTACTGTTTCTGGAAAACTTTCTTTTTAATCCATACTCCCAGACATCCCCTCCATTACTGCTCCCACCTTTTACTTGTGCTTCCTTTATTTTATAAAAACACAGAAGAAAAGCCATAATGACAGCCATTGTATCACAATGAAACATCTAAATTGTAAGACATGAGGGGTCCTCATCATAGCAAGACCCTCTCCCCTTGAACCCCATATGGCCCTTACTGAAAGGATTAGTAATACGAATACAGAGAAAACTATTATGGAAATATTTGCACCTTTTTCTGTGTTTTGAACCCACTCCTGGTTTTGACTGACCAAATACTGTCTGTGAACCAGTGAAAGTTATTTTCTATATTTTTGGTAGTTGGCTTTTAACACTTTATAATCACACCAACCTTTGGCTGTATGAAGTATAGATTACATTTATGTTGGTCTTAAAGGGGTACTCCGCTGCTCAGCGTTTGTAACAAACTGTTCCAAACGCTTGAAGACGACACCGGGGGCTCGTGACATCATAGCTTTGCCCCCTCATGATGTCATGCCCTGACCCCTCAATGCAAGTCTATGGGAGGGGGCGTGGCGGCGGGCGGGGCTATGATGTCACGAGCTCCCGGCGCCGTCACCAGCGTTTGGAACAGTTTGTTACAAACGCTGAGCAGCGGAGTACCCCTTTAATAAAAAGATGCAAATCAAAGATTTATGTTCTTATTTATATCATTGAAAATCTGTTAGGCAGCTGAGGACATTTCTAAGCTAAATTTTAAAACTACTGTAAGGCTAGGACTCCACTGAGATTTTTGCCCTGCGATTTTTGTGGCATAAAAACGCCAGAAAAACTGCAGCAGTTTTTCATGCGTTCTTGTGTCTTTTTCTGGCTTTTTTTCTGGAGTTTTTACCTTTGTGTGGAATTTGCTGTTTTTGGCCCCTTTGGTGTTTTTTTTTACAAAATAGTTGGGTTAAAAAAATAATAATAAAAAAAGGATGCAGTAGGGATGTAAAAATGTATTTAACTAAATGTTTATTTTTTTATAACAACATTTTCATAATTTTTTTTTATAAAGTGTGTGCGTGTGTTTAACTTTTTTTAAAACATTTTTTATGTAGTACTACTGCTCCCAGCAGGGAACACACTGTTCCATGCTGGGAGTAGTAGTACCTGTACTATAGACATATCGCCCCGGGTGTCAGTCTGACACCCGATGCGATCGTCCATTATATAGCAGAGAAGCGGAGCGGCTCTGTACAGCGCTCGCATCTCTGCTCTATTCACATCACTGGCCGTTCATATTTTCCGCCCAGAGCTGTGATTGGCCGGATGGTTTCAGCCAATCACAGCTCTGAGGAAAAGATGAATGAGTGAGTGGCCAGCCCAGAGTATAGTGCAGAGCAGGGATGTGAGCGATGTATACAGCCGCTCCATCTCTGCTATAGACAGGACGATCACAGTGGGTGTCAGTAGTGACACCTGCTGTCATGTGTCCTTAAGCAGGCACTACTACTCCCAACATGGAGCACACTCTGCTCCATGCTGGGAGCTGTAGTATCTGCATTAATAGATAGATCGCAGCGAGTGTAACTTCTGACACCTGCTGCAATCTGTCTATTAATGCAGGTACTACAGCTCCCAGCATGGAGCAGAGTGTGCTCCATGTTGGGAGTAGTAGTGGGAAAGATCACAGCAGGTATCACTACTGACAACCGCTGTGATCCTCCGGTATAATGTAGGGATTCGGCCGGCGCTCTCCTATGGTCCCCTGCACGTTCCGATTTCCCACAGAGTTGTGATTGGCTGGAACCATCTGACCAATCACAGCTTTCTGCGGGAAATATGAATATGTGTATATATACGGCAGTGCAGGGGACCAGAGAAGAGCGGCCGGCCGCATCTATACATTATACAGGAGGATCACAACGGGCGATCTGTCAATTAGTACAGGTACTACTACTCCTATCATGGAACAGTGTGTTCCATGCTGGGCGCAGTAGTACTACCTAAAAAATATAAAAAAATAAAGTGAAAAACACGCACACACACTACATTTTTATTATTGTCGGCTACATTTTTATTGCCCTGCCCGCCCACATAAATTGATCCCTGTTTAAAAATTTATAAACACTTCGTAATAAAAAAGATGAATTTCGTTAGGTACAATTTTTTCCATCACTACTGTATCTTTTTTCTAATTTTTTTTTAATGGTACCCTACGAAATTTTAATAAAAAAGGTATCTCCATCACTTTTTTGGATCTCTAAAGTCCAAAAAAGAATTAAAATGCCACGATTTCAGGGCAAAAATCGCCAAACTAGGTTTTGTCCGGCGTTTTGAAAATCCAGCCTCTGAGCCCCAAATTGCTGAAAAACGCCAAAAGGCTTAAAAAAACGCCAAACAGAAAAACCCCAATTGAATCTGGCATTTTGCAGCTTAGTATTGACTTGCAGCTAACATCTGGAAGCTGCGTTTTTTCACTGAAAAAACGCTGTGGGGGAAAATTGGCATTTTAAATGGCTTTTTGCAAAAAAAAAAACCTCAGTGGAGTTCCAGCCTCAGAGGCACATAAAAGTAAGAAAAAGTCACAAAATGCTTGTGCAAAATGTGGCATGTGCAAAAATATGTGACTTTTGTACTGTAGAAGGCTGGGCTGATAAAATTCCCCCCTTATGTATTTATTATTCTAATACTTACGAAAATATGCTATACAGAACTGGCACCCAAGATACAGCAAGACCAAGGAGCAATACCAGCAGGAAAAAGAAGTTTGCACTGGATGCTCGAAACGTGCGATCGGCTGGTCGGCAGTTGCTGAATAGTGTTACCTATAAAGACATTAATTGTTATTAGCGGTTTCCTATCACAATACTTCTGGCTGATTCCACCACTTCTCTTCCACTTTACAGTAGAAAAATAACTCTTACCTTTTTCATATAAAATATTATAAAGTATTTTATTGTGTTTAAGAGAGGAAGAAAAGGGCAGAAAAAGGTTCCGATCCAGCAAACTGTCTGACCATAGATAATGTCCAGCACAAACGGGGGGACCAAAAATTCCTGCTGGCCCCAAAACTGGATAAGCTTACATGAACAGTGGTCAACTATCATCCTGCAACAAAAACAGATAAGAAAAAGACTTATGTAAATATGTATGTAATAAGGGTGGACACCGCGCACACATTCATGAAAATGTATGTTCTGGCCAGTCTTACTTTCGTGGGAAGTCCACCAGTAGTATCATCACCAAGACGGTGAGGAAATCAAAGATCAGCAGTTTATACATCTCCTGACCGACCCGTGTCTCCCAGCACTGCAAACACAAGATCAGAATGAATATGTTGCTTGTTTGAAAGTAGAGATGAGCGAAATTACAGTAAATTCGATTCGTCACGACCTTCTCGGCTCGGCAGTTGCTGACTTTTCCTGCATAAATTAGTTCAGCTTTCAGGTGCTCCCGTGGGCTGGAAAAGGTGGATACAGTCCCAGGAGACTCTTTCCTAGGACTGTATCTACCTTTTCCAGCCCACCGGAGCACCGGAAAGCTGAACTAATTTATGCAGGAAAAGTCAGCAACCGCCGAGCTGAGAAGTTCGTGACGAATCGAATTTACAGTAAGTTCGCTCATCTCTATTTGAAAGTATAAACTTAGTCTTAGAATGGTCCATGTTTATCACAGTAGCGCATGCTGCTTGATAAATGTGTCAGAACTTTGGACTTACTTTTATAGAAATTGAGTTTATAGTCTATGGGGGACATGTATCAAAGATTTTACCCCTGTTTTGTGTGTATTTTTTTGCGCAAAATTTTGCGCAAGCCCTTTTTTTGCGCAATTTTTTTGCGCACGTTTTGGTAGAGCATGTCCTCCAGATGTGGCTGAATCAGGGTACCTTGGAGTGACATCTATAGTACACATGGATTTATTAACTGCGTACTTTTTTTTACACCAAAAATTTTGCCACAAGAGCTGGTTTTTTTGCGCAAATATAAGCCAACTTGGACTTAACGTAGCAAGATGCTCTAAATCATTGATTCTATTTTCCAAAGAGTGGATTTAGGAGATTACTATATTTACCCGCAATTTATGAAGCTCATTGCACTTGATTGATAAATTTAGCACTTCTGCACATAATTTAGAATTCGGGAAAAGGGGTAAAATGCTTCTACCATACACAAATAATGATACATGTCCCCCTATGTATACATTTTGGTCACATCTTAAAGGGGTACTCCGGTGAAAACCTTTTTTCTTTTAAATCAACTGGTGGCAGAAAGTTAAACATATTTGTAAATTACTTCTATTAAAAAATCTTAATCCTTCCAGTACTTATAAGCTGCTGAATGCTATAGAGGAAATTCCTTTCTTTTTGGAACACTGATGACATCACAAGCACAGTGCTCTCTGCTGACATCTCTGTCCATTTTAGCAACCATGCATAGCAGATGCATAGCAGATGCATAGCAGATGCATAGCAGATATATGCTAAGGGCAGCATGGTGGCTCAGTGGTTAGCACTGCTGCCTTGCAGTGCTGGGGACTTGGGTTCAAATCCCACTAAGGACAACAATAAATAAAGCATTGTTATTATTATAATAACGTCAGCAGAGAAAACTGTGCTTGTGATGTCATCAGAGAGCATTCCAAAAAGCAAAGAATTTCCTCTGTAGTATTCAGAAGCTAATAAGTACAGGAAGGATTAAGATTTTTTAATAGCAGTAATTTACAAATATGTTTAACTTTCTGCCACCAGTTGATTTATTTAAAAGAAAAAAGGTTTTCACCGGAGTACCCCTTTAAGCCACATCCCTTTCCTTTTAAAGCATACCCTTTTCAATTTAAAATTAATCAGCAATGTCATGCCCAGAGCTGCAGACATGGGCATACAGTGATCCCTCAACTTACAATAGTTTCAACATACAATGGTCTTTTCTGGACCATTGTAACTTGAATATAATGCTATGGAATCTGTGAAACGTGTCAATGGCTGGAAGAACCGACCAATCAGAATGGACATTTCACTGGTAAAACCCCTGTTGTCCTAAAGTGCATGCACTGCCTGGTGTCTGGTAGCGCCCCCTACAGTACAGGGAGGTATTACATGTTCTGTACTACTCTTTACCTGTACCAGGGTTAGCTGCTCCTTTGGACATCAGGTAAGGGTGACCCCATGTTACTTTTTTTTTTTAGGACATTGCCTGTACTGGACAGGACCCTGAAGAAGCTTCTGTCCTCTACATAGACCAGTGTTTCCCAAAGAGGATGCCTCCAGCTGTTGCAAAACTACAACTCCCAGCATGCCCGGACAGCCTTTGGCTGTCCGGGCATGCTGGGAGTTGTAGTTTTGCAACAGCTGGAGGCACCCTGGTTGGGAAACACTGACATAGACAGTAATTTACAGCTCCCAGCAGATCTTTCTTACTTTTATATGTAAGGACTTGCTTTATCTGTATTAGTTATCTACTTATTTTTCTTTAATCCTCACTTTTTCCTATTTTTGGACTACATTTTGGGGCTTCAGAACCAATTACCAGGTTTCCATAGAGTTATGGTCTCAACATACGATGGTTTCAACATACAATGGTCATCCTGGAACCAATTAATATTGTAACTTGAGGGACCACTGTATAGCTGAAATTAAAGGAGTAGTGTAGTGAAAGATACCTTATCCCCTTCACAAAGGATAGGGGATAAGTTATGGATCACGTGGGGGGTCCGAGTGTTGGGACCCCCCACAATCTCCTGAACGGGGCCCCGGCAGTCTGCTGGTAGGGGGTGTGCCGACCTCGCACGGAGCGGCAGCTGACACGCCTCCTCCATGTATCCCATAGAGATACATGGTGGAGGCATGTCGGTCACCGTTTCCTGCGGGAGTTGATACGGCGGCTTCCACAGACTGCCAGAGCCCCATTCAGGAGATCGTGGGGGATCCCAGCGGTCAGACCCCCCCATGATCTATAACTTATCCCCTATCCTTTGCATAGGGGATAAGTAATTTTTCACTGCACTACTCCAAAGGATAGGGGATAAGATGTCAGATCGCCGAGGTCCCGCTGCTGGGGAGCCCCGGGATCCCTGCTGCGGCACTGCGCTATCATTACAGCACAGAGCGAGATCGCTCTGTGCGTAATGACGGGCGATACAGGGGACGGAGCCGCGTGACGTCATGGCCCCGCCCCTCGTGACATCACTGCCCGTCCCCTTAATGCAAGTCTATGGCAGGGGGCGTGACGACCGCAGCGCCCCCTCCCATAGACTTGTATGGAAAGGGGCGGGCCTTGATGTCACGAGGGGGCGGAGCCATGACGTAACGATGCTCCGGCCCCTGTATTGCGCGTCATTACGTGCAGAGCGAACTCGCTCGGTGCTGTAATGATAGCGCAGTGCCGCAGCAGGATCCCGTGGCTCCCCAGCAGCGGCACCGCGGCGATCTGACATCTTATCCCCTATCCTTTGGATAGGGTATAAGATGTCTAGGGGCGGAGTACCCCTTTAAGGACTTCCAATTTTCATTTTTGAGCTTTCATTTTTTCCTCCTCCCCTTCTTAAAATCATAGGGGGAGATTTATCAAAACCTGTCCAGAGGAAAAGTTGCCCAGTTGCCTATGGCAACCAATCAGATCACCTTTCATTTTGCAGAGGCCTTGTTAAAAATGAAAGAAGCGAGCTGATTGGTTGCTATGGGCAACTGGGCAACTTTTCCTTTGCACAGGTTTTGATAAATCTCCCCCATAATGCTTTCAATTTTGCACCTACAGACCCATATATAGGCTTTTTTTTTCTTGCGTCACCAATTTTTCACTTTATTCTGTAGGTCCATACGGTTACAAGGATACCCAATGTATGTAGGTTTTATTTTATTTTCCTACTTTAAAAAAAATTTACTACATGCACCAAAATTTTTATGTTAGTTATTATGTTATTAATATCTTCTGACCACTATAACTTTTTATTTTTCTGCATACGGGGCTGTATGAGTCTATGGGAGGGGGTGTGATGGCCGCCACACCCCCTCCCCAGGCTTGCATTGAGGGGAAGGAGCGTGACATCACGAGGAGGCGGAGCCGTGATGTCACGATACTCCGGCCCCTGTATTGTGAGTCATCACGCATGGAGCAAACTTAGCTTCGTGCAGTGATGACTGGGGGGGCTGCAGGAGAGATTGTGGGGGTCCCCAGAAGCGGGACCCCCGCGGTCAGACATCTTATCCCATCTCCTTTGGATAGGGGGTAAGATGTCTAGGGCGGAGTACGCCTTTAACCCTGGGTCCTGGCTGCTGCTAGCAGTCAGGACCCACCACGTGGGAAGCATGCTCAGCTCGTAAGCACGCTTCAAACCCCAGTAACGGGACCAGGGCGTACAGGTACACCCTGCGTCCTTAAGTACCAGTATGCAAGGGCTTGCCCATACTCCCTGCATCCTTAACGGGTTAAAAATTGAAAAAGCTATTTGATTGGTTGCTATGGGCAACTGCTCCACTCTCCCTTTACACAGGTTTTGATAAATCTTCCCCCATTTGTTGTCCTTTTTTCCTGTAATTTGTCCTTATCACTTACATTACTGTAGTCATAATTGTATCCGCACATCTCACACGGTGTTTTGTTGTCCATGTTTTCACAAGTAATGTTGTTCCACAGAGAGTATAGCAACATTCCTAGACTGGCCAGCCGCAGAAATACGCACCTATAAAAATTTAAATAATTTAGCAATCTGTCAACCCTGCATATTGCATGTTATTGCAGTTTCAGGAACTCAAAAGTTGAGCTCTAGTTTAACAAAATGTATTTGTAAAGTATTTTATTTCACTTATATCTTCAGAAAAATGGACATTTATTGCATGGGGGGTCTTCAGTTCTGTACTAACCTTATTAGTGTCAGCCTTATTTCCATGCTGAGCGTATACTTCTCCCACTTGATACTGATATTAAATAACAGCGGTAGAAGGAAGTTGGCAGCAGTGATGACGATTGAAGGCAGATAACCAGCCAGAAGTTCCAGGATAAAGTTACCCTTCACTGATTCCTGTAAAATACATAAGGTGTGATCCTCAATTATTTCTTAAAGGGGTACTCTACTGGCCAGCGTTCAGAACTAAATGTTCCGAGCGCTGTATTTGCGCTGCCGGGGTTGGCCACGCCCCCTTGTGATGTCACGGTCACGCCCCCTCAATGCAATGAAGAGGATTGGGTCTGCCTCTCCTGAGTCTGATCGAGGTCTTCAGCAGGAAGCAGCAAGGTAATGGGCATTATATATACATACCTGTGTGAAGAGGAAGAAGGGCGGAAGTGTGCCCTGGCAGACACCATATGACGTTGTGCCTTCCGGGCCACGCTCCCTTTCTCCCTAGCTCACGGCAGGAATTTGAGCAGATGCTGGGATGAAATTTTTTTATTTATAGGCGGTTTTGGGTACAAATGAAGACAGGGATAGAGTCAGTGAGAGTCAGGGACAGATGGGGAGGGGGGATTAGGGACAGTTTAGTTGATGATAGGTACTCTTTAAGTTCAGAACGCTGGCCAGTGGAGCACCCCTTTAATACTTTCCTACCCATTCTTCATTAAAAAGGTTATGATTTGATCTTATTATGATAATATGACCTTATTATATACAGGAAAAAAATTAAACTCGGTCGAATTGTAGGTAGTGTCACCAATCTACAACAAAAACCAAGCTGTGAAGAGGAAGAAGGGAGGAAGTGTGCCCCGGCAGGCATCAGATGATGCGACTCCCAGGCCACGCCCCCTTTCTCCCTAGCTCACGGCAGGAATTTGAGCAGACGCTGGGGATGAAAAATGTTATTTATAGGCGGTTTTGGGTACAAATGAAGACGGGGATAGAGTCAGTGAGAGTTAGAATTTTTTAGCAATTTTTTTTACATATGTATTCAGACCCCTTTATATGACACTTAAAGGGGTATTCCAGGAAAAAAAAATTATTTTTTAATATCAACTGGCTTCAGAAAGATAAACAGATTTGAAAATTACTTGTTCTTTTCTGTCAGGCAACAGTGCTCTCTGCTGACATCTCTTCTTGTCTCGGGAACTGCACAGAGTAGAAGAGGTTTGCTATGGGGATTTGCTTCTACTCTGGACACTTCCCAAGACAGGTGTCATTAGAGAGCACTTAGACAGCAAAGAACAACTCAACTTCAGCAGCTCATGAGTATTGAATGGATTAAGATTTTTTTTATAGAAGTAATTTACAAATCTATTTAACTTTCTAGAGCTAGTTGATATATATAAAAAAAAGTTTTTTCCTGGATAACCCCTTTAAAACTTAGCTCTAGGGGACTCCCATTATTCTTGATAATCTCTGAGATGTTTCTACATCTTAATTGGAGTCACCTGTGGTAAAATTAGTTTGATTGGATATGAATTGGAAAGACACAGCCCTGTCTATATAAGGTCTTACAACTGACAATGCACATCAGAGACAAAAATTAAACCATGAGGAGGAAATAATTGCCTGTAGAGCTCAGACACAGGATTGTGTGGAGGCACAGATCTAGAGAAGGGTACAAACACATTACTGCAGCACTCCACAATCTGGGCTTTGTGGCAAACTGTCCAGAAAGAAGCCTATCCTAAGTAAAATGAAACATGAATGAGATTGCAAAAAAAAAGCATCTAAAGGACTTTTAGATTAAGAAACAAGATTCTCTGTTTTGATGAAACCAAGATTACGGTATATGGAGCAAAGTACAAAGATATTCTTAATAAAAACCTGATCCAGATTACTCTGGACCTTAGACTAGGCGGAAAGGTCGCCTTCCAGGAACACAATAATCCTAAGCACACAGCCAAGACAACACAGGACTGGCTAGGGACAACTTTGTGAATGTCCTTGAATGTCCAGAAAAAAGAAATAAACAAATAACCTACACCACCAGCCGCACACTAATGATTTGCTAATGCTAAATAACTACTAACTTAAAAACTGACCACAAGACTAAATTAAATGACAACTTTATTTTACCATTGTATGTATACAAAAGACAGTGGCGTTGCGACCCGGGTGCGGGGGGTGCGGCCCGCACCGGGTGACACCAACCTAATGGGGTGACACCAAGACGCTCCGCAGCACCCACACCCCCTCCCCAGCTACACTGACACCCCCCTATGTGCCCGACCGGCCTCCCATCCGTCAGCACACCCCCCCCCTGTGCTATGTGTGCTGTGCGCCCGTCCGTGAGCAACCCCCCCCCCCCCCTTCAGTGCGCCCATCCGTCATCACGCCCCCCCTCACCTTCACCAGCACTGTGCCCGGCCTCCGCTCCCACGTCTGCGCCGGCCTGACGTCACACCGCATGGCCGCGCAGGGGGACGTCAGTTACGTCACTCGCATTGCGCCCGGTGAGAAGGAGCGCTGCGCTGGATGGGTGAGTGTGTGTGCCTCCCCTTACAAACAGTAGTCAACTACCAACAACCCCTCCCTCTACCCTTCTCAAAAAAAAAAAAAAAACACCTCATAGCAGAAGGGGAGAAAATTAAACTTGGCTATTTATATACAGTCTTGTGGTCAGTTTTCTAAGCAGGTGACCCAGCTAGAGCCCTGACTTGAACCCATTCAAAAATCTCTGGCTTCTCCATTGAACTTGACAGAGCTTGAGGACATCTGCAGGGAAGAATGGCAGACAGGTCCTTCCACTAAGTACTGAGTGAAGGGTCTGAATACTTATGTTAAATGCAATATTTTAGTTTTTTTTTTATTTATTACATTTGCAAAGATTTCTAACATTCTGTTTTCACTTTGTCATTATGTATTGAGTGCAGTATGATGTGGAGAATATGTGAATATTTTTTTATTTTAGCACAAGGCTGCAGCAGGGTCTGAAGACTTTCCAAATGCACTGTACTGTGTTTGCCAAATGTACAGCTGCAACATATGCCATTATAAAACCACATAGTTGTGTACATCATTCATAGGCCTCTATGATAAAAAATGAGCATATGCCTCAGTGAGGCTAAGTTTCTACTTGTTCCTTTGTTCCCCAGGGCATTTTTTCCATTGAAAAACCCCTGTGGATAGATGTTAGCTGTAAATCAATGAAAAAACGCAAAATTATTTTTCCACTTTGCATTTTTCAGTTTGCCATTTAAAAAAAAATCCTTTTGGCGTGTTTTTCACTCTTTTTTTTGGCGTTTTTCAGCTCCTTGGCGGTTTTGCATAGTCGCAGCATGTTGAGCCTATGGTGTTTTTTTCCCTGAAATTGTTTTTCTCCCATTGAAGTCAATGGGAGCAAAAAAACGCTAAGAAAAATGCCATGTGGGTTTTAACTTTGGCGTTTTTGCAGGCAGTTTTTATTCTTTTTTGAACTTTAGCGATCCAAAAAAGTGATGGAGATACCTTTTTTTTTTTAAATAAAATTTCGTAGGGTACCATTAAGAATAATATATTAAAAAGATTCTGTAGTAATGGAAAAAATTAATTAGAAGAAAGTCCAGCTCACTCCTTACGCCCGTAGCGCCAGGACTGGCGTGGGCAACGCCAACAGACATGTTAGTGCAAATGAACAGGATGTCCAGCGCAGATGAAGGAACTAATTCTTTATTGCATAAAAGCTTCAGTACAGAGAGGACATGACAAAGTGACGCATTTCGGTCCTAACAACGGACCTTAGTCATTAATGAAATTTGTCTTTTTAATAACATTTTTATTAATTTTTAAACAGGGATCAATTTATGTGTGCAGGCAGGGCACTGAAAATGTAGTTTTTGTGTGGTTTTCACTTTTTTTTTTTTAGTAGTAGTACCTGTACTAATTAACAGATCACCAGGGTCCATTGCCATCCATCTGTATAATGTATAGATGCAGCCGGCCCCTCTTCTATGGTCCCCTGCACTACTGTATATATACACCTATTCATATTTCCTGCAGAGAGCTGTGATTGGCCAGATGGTTCCAGCCACTCAGCTCTTTGTGGGAAATATGAATAGTTGTATATATACGTCAGTGTAGGGGACCATAGAAGAGCGGCCGCATCTATAAATTATACAGAAGGATCATAGCGCGTGTCAGGAGTGACAGCCGCTGTGATCTTTCCTTAAAGGGGTATTCCAGGCCAAAACTTTTTATTATATATCAACTGGCTCCGGAAAGTTAAACAGATTTGTAAATTACTTCTATTAAAAAATCTTAATCCTTCCAATAGTTATTAGCTTCTGAAGTTGAGTTGTTGTTTTCTGTCTAACTGCTCTCTGATGACTCACGTCCCGGGAGCTGTGCAGTTCCTATGGGGATATTCTCCCATCATGCACAGCTCCCGGGACGTGACATCATCATTGAGCAGTTAGACAGAAAACTTCAGAAGCTAATAACTATTGGAAGGATTAAGATTTTTTAATAGAAGTAATTTACAAATCTGTTTAACTTTCCGGAGCCAGTTTATATATATAAAAAAAAGTTTTGTCTGGAATACCCCTTTAACTGCAGGTACTACTGCTCCCAACATGGAGTGCACTCTGCTCCATGCTGGGAGCTGTAGTTCCTGCATTAATAGACAGATTGCAACAGGTGTCAGAAGTTACACTTGCTGTGATCTGTCTATTAATGCAGGTACTACAGCTCCCAGCATGGAGCAGAGTGCGCTCCATGTTGAGAGTAGTAGTACCTGCAGTTAGGGACAGATCACAGCGGATGTCATTCCTGACACCCGATGCGATCGTCCTATCTATTGCAGAGATGCAGAGCGGCTTTCTCCTGTGCTCCACATCTCTGCACTATACTCCAGCTGGCCGTATAGAGCCGCTCCACATCTCTGCTATATTATGGAAGATCGCATCGGTTGTCAGGAGTGACACCCGGGGCGATATGTCTATAAGTACAGGTACTACTACTCCCATCATGGAACAGTAGAGAGTAGTAGTACTACCTACAAAACTTTAAAAATAGAGAAAAAAAATTGAAAAAAACACTTTATTAAAAATTTTAGAAAATTTTGTTATAAAAAAGAAAAATTTAGTTAATTAAATTTTTTCCCATCCCTACTGCATCCTTTTTTTTTGGTACCGTACAAATTTTGAAAAAAACACCAAAAGGCACCAAAAATGCAATTTCCATTCAAATGCAAAAATGCCAGAAAAAACATCAGATACAGGAAATTTTCACACAAAAAAATGCAGGAAAAAAACAAGTGAAAACTTAGCCTTTGGAGTTTGACATATGTACAAAAAGTTTAATAAAAGTGTAAAAGAATGTAAAAAAAAGTGTAACATTTTTTAAAATACATTTATTAAATAAATATCATAAAAAATAAAAATACATAATGTGTTGGATCACACGGCGCAAATCAGCAGCATATTAGTAACACCTTTTCTTCATTCTGTAGGTCCATACGATTAAAATTATATCTTATTTATATAGGTTTGATTTTGTCTTACTTCTGTAAAAAATTTACGAAAATTAATCTGTTTAAAATTGTCATCTTTTGACCCCTATAATGTTTTTAGTTTTCTGTGTACGGGGTAGTATGAGGGCTAATTTTTTGCACCGTGATCTGAAGTTTTCAGCGGTACAATTTTTGTATTGATAGGATTTTTTGATCGCTTTTTATTCTTTTCATGATAAAAAAGTGACCAAAAATAAGCTATTTTTGACTTTGGAATTTTTTTGTGAATATGCCATTGACTATGCGGTTTAATTAATTATATATTTTTATAGTTTGGACATTTCTGCACATGGCGATACCAAGTGTTTAGTTTTATTTACACAATTTTTTTTTTAAATGGGAAAAAGGGGGTGATTCCTAATTTTATTAGGGAAGGGGTTAAGTGATCTTTATTAACTTTTTTTCACTCTTTTTTTTTTGCAGTGTTATAGCCCCCTCTAGTGGCTATAGCACTGCACACACTGATCTGCTACACTGATCATTGCCATGCATTAACATTGCAATGATCAGTGTTATCAGCGGTCGATTGCTCAAGCCTGGATTTCAGGATTGGAGCTATCAATCGCCGAACGGACGCGCCGGAGGCAAGTAATGGACCCTCCGCTTGCGTTCTAGCTGATTGGTACATCGCAATTTCACCCTGATGGTCACGATCAGCCCAACTGAGCTGTCAGGATTGTATTTTTGTTTCTTTAGACACAGCAATCAAATTTGAACATCATGTCTAAAGGGATAATAACGCACAGCACAACGATCGGTGCAGCACACTATTAGCCCAGGGTCCCGGATTTCATTAGCCGCCGGGACCAACCCGCTATGATGCAGCCACCTCCACGTGGTGGGCTCTGGGTCACTTGATATTTTCTGCACAATTCAAGGAAAATTTCCCAGGTTAAAAATGAAGTTCGTACTGGAGATAGAAGATAATGTCCATTCCGCATTAAATTTTGCACGTGATTTGTCCTAATGGGTGGTTGACTTTTGCAGGGTATTAGGATTCAATCAAAGACTAAAGTGGAAAAATGAGTCAGTTGACCTAAATCCCATTGAAAATACATGGAAAGATTTGAAGATCATGATTCATAGAAGAGGCCCACGGAACCTTCAAGATTAGTTTCCCCATACAGGAGGCTTCTTGAAGCTGTCATTACCAACAATGGCATAAAATATTAAATAAATATCAGTAAGTGTGTTCAATAATTTTTCCCTTTCATTTCGCACCATTAAAGAGTACCTCTCCTGAAATTGTTAAATTTTATAATTTTCACAGTTCACTGCCCTCATCATGATAAACCACCCCCTGCCTTTGTTTTTATAATTTTTTTGTTTTCTACCTTGATATTGCTCTGTATTTTCTGCTTAGTCTCAGTCAGATTCACAGACTGGGAAGGGGCATTTCCCAGCAGGCTTGACAGCGTGAAAACAAAACCATCCAAAATTTACAAAATTGCGGTTTTCTTTTTAATTTCCCCACTCAAAAAATTGTTGGCTGCACCTTACATTTTATGGTAAAATTAATGAAGGTATTTCAAAGTACAGGGTGGGCCATTTATATGGATACACCATAATAAAATGGGAATGGTTCCTGATATTAACTTCCTGTTTGTGGCACATTAGTATATGTGAGGGGGGAAACTTTACAAGATGGGTGGTGACCATGGCAGCCATTTTGAAGTCGGCCATTTTGAATCCAATTTTTCAATAGGAAGAGGGTCATGTGACACATCAAACTTATTGAGAATTTGACAAGAAAAAACAATGATGTGCTTGGTTTTAACGTAACTTTATTATTTCATGATTTATTTACAAGTTTCTGACCACTTATAAAATGTGTTCAATGTGCTGCCCATTGTGTTGGATTGTCAATGTAACCCTCTTCTCCCACTCTTCACACACTGATAGCAACACCATAGGAGAAATGCTAGCACAGGCTTCCAGTATCCGTGGTTTCAGGTACTGCAGAATGGAAAAAACAAAAATTGGAATAGGACCCTCAGTTTACGCAGAAGACTTTGTTCAGTGATGAGGCAAACTTTTATGTGAATGGTGAAGTTAACAAACAAAACCACCGCTATTGGTCTGACACTAACCCATATTGGATAGATCTCTCTAAGACTGTTGGAACACAAAAATTGATGGTATGGTGTGGTATATGGGGTACAAAGATAGTGGGGCCATTCTTCATCAATGGAAACCTCAAGGCCACTGGATATGCGAAATTGCGACATGATGATGTGTTTTCCTCTTTATGCGCTGAAGCTGGCACGTTCCCTGAGTTTTTCCAGCAAGATGGTGACCACCACATTATGGTTGTCAGGTCCGAGCATTCCTAGATGAACAGTTTCCTGGAAAGGGGATTGGTCATCATGGGCCAGTTGAATGGCCCCCAAGGTCTCCTGATCTGATCCCCTTAGACTTTTATCTTTGGGGTCATCTGAAGGCAATTGTCTATGCTGTGAAGAAACGAGATGTGCAGCACCTGTAACTACGGATACTGGAAGCCTGTACTAGCATTTCTCCTGCGGTGTTGCTATCAGTGTGTGAAGAGTGGGAGAAGAGGGTTGCATTGACAATCCAACACAATGGGCAGCACATTGAACACATTTTATAAGTGGTCAGAAACTTGTAAATAACTCATGAAAGAATAAAGTTACGTTAAAACCAAGCAAATCATTGTTTTTCTTGTGAAATTCCCAATAAGTTTGATGTGTCACATGACCCTCTTCCTATTGAAAAAACAAAAGTTGGATTCAAAATGGCCAACTTCAAAATGGCCACCATGGTCACAACCCATCTTGAAAAGTTCCCCCCTCACATATACTAATGTGCCACAAACAGGAAGTTAATACAACCAACCATTCCCATTTTATTAAGGTGTATCCATATAAATGGCCCACCCTGTACAATTGGTCGTGCAATAAACAAGATCTCATATGGATCTGGAGATGGAAAAATAACAGAGTTATGGTTCTCAGAGGGCAAGGAGTTAAAAACAAAAACGTAAAAATGAAAATTTCCTGTGTCCTCATGCCGAAAATGGGCTGTGTCCTTAGAATTGTTAGCAAAATCCCCAGTATATAACTCTGCATAGTGTAAGTAATGTACAGTACACAACAATTACCATGGATACACAGACACGTGATGTCATCTGCTGTGACATCATACATCTAGGAGACTTTCCCCAGGGTAGAATCCAATCCCTAACACTTATTTCCTCGGTTCGGTGGTGAACTTGTTTTCCCACTAGACCTGCACAATTTTGCAAATTTAAAGAAGATTTTGTCATTCTAAGGCAAAGGGATACTGTAGGGACAGACGCCATGAAGCTAAGAGGTAGGAATCATGAAAACTTCAAAAATTACAGTTTAATAATGGATTTTACATGAAGTAAATGTAAAGTTAATATAGTAGAGTGCAGTAAAGTTAGTGATGTTCTCTTGTACAATCTATCCTGGATGCCTTTAAGTCTCATACAGCCATTGGGTAAAGTTTTATTCGTGTGATAAGAAATTATTTTAGTCTGTGAATCGATGTTAGAAATATTTTGTCTTCTAAACGCAAAACATGGCAAAACTATTTTGATTGTAGTGGAACAATAGTTATTGTCTTGACCATACTGTGATCCAGGATATCTGATAATCTAGCGAATGCCCAAAGAAATATTGAAAGTTTGATGTATAAACTACAATAAATAAATAAATAATATATATATATACACATACACATGCAGTTATGTTTACGCCCTTGAAATTTTTCAAGAAAATGAAGTATTTCTCAGAGAGAAGGATTGCAGTAACACATGTTTTGCTATACACATGTTTATTCCCTTTGTGTGTATTGAAACCAAAAATAGGAGGAAAAAAAGCAAATTGGACATAATGGGGGAGATTTCCTAATCTAGTCTATTCTGGGTATGCTTATAGACCAGCGTATGTGGTAGTCTCCTGTCTATTGTGCTCCTAATTTATCAAAGGTCTCACAGCCCTTGATAAATTCTGTGCTCAGACTTCAGGGTCTACAGCTTAAACTGCATTTAGACCTGCTCCAACATGGTCTGACATTTCAGCGTATTTTGGGCAGATGCGACTTGTCGCACAAAAGTCGCACTTGATAAATTCAGCACCAATGCATTTTCCAATGCATTTCCGTCTAAAATAGACTTGCATGCATCATGTTCTAAAAATCCTCTACAGCAAAAGTCTCAGAAAAGTCGGACATATTTAGACTGCGACTTTCTGTGCGACAAATTTAGACAGGAAAAACCAGTCTAAATCCTTTGATAAATCTCCCCCAATGTCACCAAACTCCAAAAATGGGCTGGACAAAATTATTGGCACCCTTAACTTAATATTTGGTTGCACACCCTTTGGAAAAAATAACTGAAATCAGTCGCTTCCTATAACCATCAATAGGCTTCTTACACCTCTCAGCCGGAATGTTGGACCACCCTTCCTATGCAAACTGCTCCAGGTCTCTCTTATTGGAAGGCGCCTTTTCCCAACAGCAATTTTAAGATCTCTCCACAGGTGTTCAAAGGGATTTAGATCTGGACTCATTGCAGGCCACCTCAGAACTCCCCATAGCTTTGTTGCCATCCATTTCTGGGTGCTTTTTGAGCTTTTTGATGTTTGGGGTCATTGTCCTGCTGGAAGACCCAAGATCTCGGATGCAAACCCAGCTTTCTGACACTGGCTGTACAGTGCGACCCAAGATCTGTTGGTAATCCATAGATTTCTTGATGGCTTGCACACATTCAAGGCACCCAGTGCCAGAGGCAGCAAAACAACCACAAAACTTCATTGAACCTCCACCATATTTCACTGTAGGTATTGTGTTCTTTTCTTTGTAGGCCCCTATTTACCCTTTAGACGCGTCGTTCAAAGTTGCACGCCACGTCTAAAACGAAAGTAAAACCTTCCCGGCTGCTCATTGGGGCTGATCGGGACCACCGCAGTGAAAATGCGGTGTCCCGATCAGCTAGGACGCGAGCGGAGGGTCACTCATCTTCCTCCGGCGCGTCCGATCGGTGATTGATAGCTCCAAGCCTGAGATTCAGGCTTGAGCAATCGATCTCCAATAACACTGATCAATGCAAAGCTATGGCTGGCAACAGTGCTGGCAATCAGTGTATGCAGTGTTATAGCCCCCTATGGAGGCTATAACATTGCAATAAAAAAGTGTAAAAAAAAAGTTAATAAATGTGATTTAACCCTTTCCCTGATAAAAGTCCAAATCACCCCCCTTTTTCCATATAAAAAACCATGTAAATAAAAACAAATATAAACATATGTGGTATCGCCGCGTGCGTAGATGTCCGATCTGTAAAAAAATATAATTAATTAAACTGCAGTGTCAATGGCGTACGCGCAAAAAAAAATTCGATAGTCCAAAAAGCGATCAAAAAGTCTGATCAATACAAAAATGCTACCGATAAAAACTTCAGATCACGTAGAAAAAATTTTCCCTCATACCGCCCCATACGCAGAAAAATAAAAAAGTTATAGGGGTCAGAAGATGACAATTTTAAACGTATAAATTTTCCTGCATGTAGTTATGATTTTTTCCAAAAGTACGACAAAAACAAACCTATATAAGTAGGGTATCATTTTAATCGTATGGACCTACAGAATAAAGATTAGGCGCCATTTTTACCAAAAAATTTACTACGTAGAAATGAAAGCCCCCAAAATTTACAAAATGGCGTTTTTTCTTCAATTTCGTCGCACAATGATTCATTTTTCAATTTTGTGGGTAAAATTACTGATGTCACTGCAAAGTAGAATTGGTGGCGCAAAAAATAAGGCACCATATGGATTTTTAGGTGCAAAATTGAAAGGGCCATGATTTTTAAAAGTTGAGGAGGAAAAAACAAAAGTGGAAAAACTGAAAAACCTGTGGTCCTTAAGGGTTTAAACACAAATAAAACATAGAAAATGTCATTTTTTTTTAAAACAAAGTACATTAGAAAGATTTTTTATTTACCATACGAAGTGCAATAGCAAAAAATTTTTTAATGAGAGTGCCCATTTAAATATAACTTAACACCTTAACGACCATGTACATGTATACAGGTCCAGGGTTTATACACGTTCCCGCACCTGGGTGAGTATACACATCCATGTTCTCGTGGGTACTGCCGAATGTACCCACAAGATTGCGTCAGGGACTCAGCTGTAACATACAGCCGGGACTCTGCCACATGGCCGGGACCAAAGTGAACTTCGGTCCTGGCTGTTTAACCCTTACAGCTGTGGTCAGAAGCGACCGCAGCCTGTAAGTGGTTTGACAGAGTGAGGGAGATCGCTCTGTCTCCCCAGCAGCAACCGACAACATGATTGCGGGGTGCTGTGTGTAATCCCAGACAGGCGGGGACCTGCCGCACTACCGGGACCAATGTATACTTCAGTCCCGGCAGTTTAAGCCTTACAGCTGTAGTCGGAAGAGACCGGGAGCTGTAAGGCTAAGTTTCCACTTGTTTTTTTTTAGTGTTTTGCCCAAAACGGCCCCCATGCGGCCAGCTGTAAATCAATGAAAAAATGCACTCTTTTTAGGCGTTTTTCAGCTCCTTGGCGGTTTTACAAAGTCGCAGCATGTTGAGCCTATGGCGTTTTTTTTGCCCTGAAATCATGGCATTTTTCTCCCATAGAAGTCTATGGGAGTAAAAAAAATGCCAAGAAAAACGATATGTGGGTTTTAACTTTGACGTTTTTCCAGATGGTATTCTTTTTTGGACTTTAGCTATCCAAAAAAGTGATGGAGATGCCTTTTTTTTAAATAAAATTTCGTTGGGTATCATAAAAAAAGAAAAAAGATACAGTAGTGTTGGAAAAAAATTTATTTAAAGAAACTGTAGTGTGTGTGTGTTTTTCACTTTTCACTTTTTTTTCTTTATTTTTAAAATTTTTAGGTAGTACTGCTACTCTCAGCATGGAACACACTGTTCCATGATGGGAGTAGTAGTTACCTGTACTAAGTGACAGATCGCCCCGCGTCCGTTGCGATCCTTTTGTATAATTTATAGATGCGGCTGACCACTCTTCTCTGGTCCCCTGCACTGCCGTATATATACAACTATTCATATTTCCCGCAGATGGTTCCAGCCAATCACAACTCTCTGTGGGAAATATGAATAGGTGTATATATACGTCAGTGCAGGGGATCGTAGAAGAGCAGCTGGCCGCCTCTATACATTATACAGGAGGATCACAGTGGGTGTCAGGAGTGACATCCGCTGTGATCTTTCCTTAACTGCAGGTACTACTGCTCCCAACATGGAGCACACTCTGCTCAATGCTGGGAGCTGTAGTACCTGCATTAATAGACAGATCGCAACAGGTGTCAGAAGTTACACTCGCTGCGATCTGTTTATTAATGCAGGTACTACAGCTCCCAGCATGTAGCAGAGTGTGCTCCATGTTGGAAGTTGTAGTACATGCAGTTAAGGATAGATCACAGCGGGTATCACTACTGACACCCAATGCGATCGTCCTATCTATTGCAGAGATGCGGAGCGGCTTTCTCGTGCGCTCGCATCTCTGCACTATCCAGCCGGCCAGTGATATAAATAGAACATCACTCATTCATACTTCCCGCTGAGAGCGGTGATTGGCTGCAACCATCCGGCCGATCCGGAAAATAGTGATGTTCTATTCACAACACTTGCCGGCCAGAGTATAGTGCAGTGATGCGAGCGCTGTATAGAGCAGCTCCGCAGGAGTGACACCCGGGGCGATATGTCTATTAGTAAAGGTACTAGTACTCCCATCATGAAACAGTGTGTTTCATGTTAGGAGTAGTAGTACTACCTAAAAAAATGTAAAAGTAGAGGAAAAAAAGTGAAACACACACACACTTTATTAAAAATTTATTAAAATTTCGTTATAAAAAATAAAAATTTTGTTAAATAAATATTCTCCCATCCCTACTGCATCCATTCAAATGCAAAAACACCAGAAAAAAACTTCAGACGCAGGAAATTGCACTGGCATTTTTTCTGCCGTTTCTTTCACACACAAAAAAAAAACTCAGGAAAAAAAAATAAAAAAACAAGTGGAAACTTAGCCTCAGTTAGCTCAGTTTTTGAGCCAAAGCCAGAAGTGTATTCAAAAGGAACAGGACATATAAAGGAAGAACTTACACTTCTCCTCCCTTATGGATCCACTTCTGACTTTGGGTCAAAAACTGCAGTGGCAGTATTCCAAAAACTGCCAGAAAAACTACCAAGTGGAAAAAAGAGCCTTAGGGTAATGTCAGGAGGCATTAGAGGCTATGAGCACAGCATTCAATATTCACAAAGGTTGTGTCCTCGAATGTCGCAGGAATTTCTACATTTTGAGGTTTCACATTTTCTGTAATATGGGAGTATACCCTACTTATAACCTGCAATAAATGAACATTCTAAACATGTAATATGCCCATTCTCACCGATTCAAGCAGCTTCTGTGATTCTTGTGTAGAGCGATAGATACAATAGAAAGCGCCACATATGAGGCCGATCACAATGAAATTGAGGAAGACTCTGATCGAGTAAATACCAATTCTTTGACCCATGGTACGTTGTGCACGGAGATGCCTCATTTTTTCCTCTTCAAGAGTAACCTGGATGGATCATAAGTATAGTTATTGAAGAAAGAGACAGCTTTCAGCTTATAGCTGCATATCACATACTAAAGGAACAGCGATGACAGTTATTTTGTTATTATAACCATCAACATATTAAATAGGCTGTCCACCCCCCAAAAATTTACTTCTTAGCCAAGGTGATAATAAGACAAAACAAAACATACTCACCTGGCAGATCCCCTGCTACTACTTTACTGTTCTCTCCCCATGCCACTTACTGCTGCCCCCTGATTCCCGTGATGCATCAATCCTGCAGGAACTGTCTGCTCATCCAATCACTGGCCAAGACAGATCACCATTGTGGTCAGTGACTGGCTGAGCAGCCAATCCCTGTTGGGTCTATGCATCCTAGGAACCAGAAATCAGTGGTGAAAAGGAGCCCTGAGAAAAGCAGCAGCAGGGGATCACGGCAGGTGAGTATGCTTACTTTTTTATTTAATTATCACCATTTGTTTTCATAAACTAAAACACCTGTTTAAGCTTGCTTCATAACCTGTTGTTCATGAATTACATGATATCATTGTTAAACCAGGTCCACAAGAGTGGGAACCACTTTTACTTAGTTGCTGTCCACTTTGGCTCTTAGAGGGTGGTCAAGTGCAGGACCCCCCCCCCTCCCCTTATGGCATCCTTATGTCCTAATAGAATGTATGGAAAGGAGAGCTTTTAATTAGTTGTTTTCACATTAAAATATTGTATGACATAAGCTAGGCTTCGTAAGCTTAGTTTATCCATCCTATTAGATGTCCTTAGATATCCACTTGTAGAACATAACAATGGAGTGATGCTGCATGAGCTAAATTGTACTCAGCATAGAAATAAACTAAACTACAGCACACAATGGTAACATAACAACTGAGCAGCTACTGTCATGAGCCACCCAGAAACTCGTATGTAATACTCCATCTGCCACTTTCAGTGGCCACTAATATTTTGGGAGATATACTAAGCAAAATATACCAGAATGATGGCTTTATTGGTGTTTTAAATGTTTCGAAAAGTCTCTAGAAAAGGGAGTGTGGCTAAGAGAAGTCGAGCCTGTTTCCACAGTCAAATATCTGCTAGGAAATTCCGCTTGAAGCAGAGTCCCATTGTTTTCAATTGACTTCTACTGCACGGTTCACACTTGGAAATTCAGGGTTTCTGACCCACTAAAAGAATTACCATCACGGCCGCCCGCTCGAAGCGCTCTAAACAAAATGTTAAGAACGCTGGAGCACGGGAGTACCCCTTTAAAGTCAAGGCTTGAAACGGATCATAAATAAAGGGCAGGTATAAAAAGTGCCTTTAGGTACCCTTATGGATGTCACCTATGTAAAGTTTTCAGCTGTCCACTGACATATTGGCCCTCATTTACTATTGCAAACCCGACATGTTTTGTCGGGTTGTACGCCAGATTCTGTCACATTGCACCAGAAATTCTGTCTGCACCAGATTTTGCGCCAGAATTTGCGCCAGAATTGAAAAAACCCCGACTGACTCTCCATTTTGCAAAGAAAACCTGAAAAGGGGGCGTGGTCTCCGAAAAGGGGCGTGTTCCCAACATTTTCACAAAAACCCAACATATTTACTAACTAATAAGTTTTCCACAGAAAATGTGGTGGATTTGAGGTGAGGAAAACCAGACAGATCAGAGCATGTGTAAAGAAAGCAAAATGTAGGGAAAGTGGAAAATGTAGGGAAACCTTAGTAAATACCGTGGAAAAAAAATTGTAGGGAATTAAAATGCATAAAGAAACCTACACAACACTCTTAGTAAATGAGGGCCATAGTTCCAGGATTTTCCTCTGCCCTTTAACTCCTTAAGGATGTAGGGTGTACCTGTACGCCATACGCCCTGCCCCGGTGTTTAAAACGTGGTCATGCCGTGACCCGCATCACACGGGTCGGTCCCGGCTACTCATAGCTGGGACCCTGGGCTAACAGCGCGCGGCATCGATCGTTGTGCCGCGCACTGTTAACCCTTCAGACGCGGCGATCAAAGTTGACCGTCGTGTCTGAAAGCGAAAGTAAACGCTTCCCGGCAGCTCAGTCGGGCTGATCGGGACATCGCGATAAAATCGCGATGTTCCGATCAGCTGGGACGCAGTCGGAGGTCTCCTTACCTCTCTCCGCAGCGTCTGATCGTCGATTGATTGCTCCAAGCCTGAGCTACAGGCTTGAGCAATCGAGCCCCTATCTGACTGATCCATGCAAAGCTATGGCTTTACAGGGATCAGCATAGGAGATCAGTGTGTGCAGTGTTATAGGTCCCTATGGGAGCTATAACACTGCAAAAAAAAAGGGGAAAAAATAAGTTAACAAAGGTCATTTAACCCCTTCCCTAATAAAAGTTTGGATCACCCCCCTTTTCCCATAAAAAAAAAAAACTGTGTAAATAAAAATAAACATATGTGGTATCGCCGCATGTGAAAATGTCCGAACTATAAAAATATATCATTAATTAAATCGCGCGGTCAATGGCGTGCGCGCAAAAAAATTCCAAAGTCCAAAATAGTGAATTTTTGGTCACCTTTTATATAATGAAAAAATGATCAAAAAGTCCGATCAATATTAAAATAGTACCGATAAAAACTTCAGAACACGACGCAAAAAATGAGTCCTCATACCGGCCCGTACAGGGAAAAAAAAAAAAGTTATAGGGGTTAGAAGATGAGAATTTTTAACATATAAATTTTCCTGCATCTAGTTATGATTTTTTCCGAAGTACGACAATATCCAACCTATATAAGTAGGGTATCATTTTAACCGTATGGGCCTACAGAATAAAGATAAGGTGTTATTTTTACCGAAAAATGCACTGCATAGAAACGGAAGCCCCCAAAAGTTACAAAATGACATTTTTTCTTCAATTTTGTCGCACAATTAATTTTTTTTCCATTTCGCCGTGGATTTTTGGGTAAAATGACTAATGTCACTGCAAAGTAGAATTGGTGGCACAAAAAATAAGCCAACACATGGAATTTTATGTACAAAATTGAAAGAGTTTTTATTTTTAGAAGGTGATGAGGAAAAAATGAAAATGCAAAAACTGAAAAACCCTGCGTCCTTAAAGGAATAGTCCAGTGGTGACCCAGTGGTGAACAACTTATCCCCTATCCTAAGGATAGGGGATAAGTTTGAGATCGCAGGGGGTCCGACCGCTGGGGCCCCCTGCGATCTCCTGTACGGAGCCCCGACAGCCCGCGGGAAGGGGGCGTGTCGAGCTCCGCACGAGGTGGCGGCCGACACCCCACCTCAATACAACTCTATGGCAGAGCCGAAGCGCTGCCTTCGGCAATCTCCGGCTCTGCCATAGAGATGTATTGAGGGGGCGTGTCGGCCGCCGCTTTGTGCGGGAGTCGACACCCGCTATCTGGCCGGAGAGCCTGGCCCTCGTACAGAGAGATCGCAGGGGGCCCCAGCGGTCAGACCCCCCGTGATCTCAAACTTATCCCCTATCCTTAGGATAGGGGATAAGTTTTTCACCACTGGACTACCCCTTTAAGGGGTTAAAGCAATTTCTGGTATTGGCACATGTGCTGCGCACAACCTATTATATGGCAGTACAGTGCAGTGAGAGGACATGAAATAGGGACGGACCTTTAGCTCGTAGCGAATACTTCTCTGCTTCAGCTTTACAATCTTTTCATCTTTGAAGCAGAAATCCCAGCCTGCGAGAACTTTATCTGTGTAATTTGCCATTGATGAATTTTCTGTTATCAAACTCTGCTTGAAACCTTGAACTGATCTGAAGAAACAAAGTGTATTAAACATAAGGCTTAGTGTTAATATCAGGTTGTAGGCTCAAAGCATCGCCACATGCACACAGCCTTTAGGGTGGCACTAGTATGTAGGCACAATGGGGGGTATTTATCAATTTTGCCTGTTGACAGTTTTTTTTACCCTTTTTTTTCACTTTGGTTTTCGTGGACATGCTCCAAATTTATCATTTGGTGCAAGTTGTTAGTAATTTTGGCGCAAATGTTGAAATCAGCTGTTCACAGCGCCTTTTACACAGAACTTACCCCCACAGAGGACGCGTATTTTACCCTGTAGAGCGGCCATTTCGGAGTCCCTCCTGCAGTATATCAGCAAGCGACATGAGTTATTTTCTTTTGTGGGGTTTATAGCCACCATGTGAAATGGATTTTATTTTCTACTTGGGTAGTTTTTTTTTTTTGTTACTTTAGTGCAGTGGTCTTCAACCTGCGGACCTCCAGATGTTGCAAAACTACTACTCCCAGCATGCCCGGACAGCCAACGGCTGTCCGGGCATGCTGGAAGTTGTAGTTTTGCAACATCTGGAGGTCCGCAGGTTGGAGACCACTGTTTTAGCGCTTTACCTTTCCTGAACCTGTGCGGCCATGTCCAATGCTGTCTCAACGGAGGGTGAAGGTCGCTCAGAGACAACTATGTCGCAGGACAGTATTGAGCAGCCCTGGAGGCGTCGCTGCTTTCACAAAAAAATTTTTTTAATGTATTTTGACGCCTTTACATTTTCTGACATTGCTATGTGTGTTTTCCATGTGCAAAATTTCTTGGCGGTGATTTGTGTAAAAAAAAAAACCTGAAGACGCAAAGATCGATTGGCGCAAATGATGAATTACTGACTAAAGTTAAAATCACACACAGGACCGTGTGATTTTGATAAAGATGTAAAAAAGACAGTGGAGAAAATGCACCAAACTTTGGCGCAAAAAGACAGAGCGCCAAAGTCACGTTAAAAAAACCCACATAAATCCTTTGATAAATACCCCCCAGTGTGAACCTCACTGTAATAAACTATACTTTAGAGCATTCCATTATGTTTATTCTCAAAGATTCATACAACATATGTGAGTAAAAAAAACCTTAGTAATTAGAGGCTATTGGAGGTGAAGTATAGGTTCATATAGGTCTGTGGTTGTTATATTACAGATCCACACCACTAAATCCTACAATATGCGATGTACTTAAAGGAGTAGTCCAGTGGTGAACCCAGTGGTGAACAACTTATCCCCTATCCTAAGGATAGGGGATAAGTTTGAGATCGCGGGGGGGTCCGACCGCTGGGGCCCCCTGCGATACCCTGTACGGAGCGCCGACAGCCCAAGGGAAGGGGGCGTGTCGACCTCCGCACGAAGCGGCGGCCGACAAGCCCCCTCAATACAACTCTATGGCAGAGCCGAAGCGCTGCCTTTGGCAATCTCCGGCTCTGCCATAGAGATGTATTGAGGGGGCGTGTCGGCCGCCGCTTCGTTCGGGGGTCGACACCCGCTATCTGGCCGGAGAGCCTGGCCCCCGTACAGAGAGATCGCAGGGGGCCCCAGCAGTCGGACCACCCGCGATCTCAAACTTATCCCCTATCCTTAGGATAGGGGATAAGTTTTTCACCACTGGACTACCCCTTTAAAGGGGTACTCCGGTGGAAAACATTTTTTTAAATCAACTGGTGCCAGAAAGTAAAACAGTTTTGTAAATTACTTCTATTTAAAAATCTTAACCCTTCCAATCCTGTAAGTAAATGATATGTCCGAATTTGATACAATAATATTATTTATTAATTTAAAGATACAGTGCCTGCTGGGAATAATATTATTGTATCAAATTTGGACATATCATTTACTTACAGGATTGGAAACATTAGGAATCAATATAATTGGATTTTGCATTTCATTATTATTTTTTCAGGACTTTATTTTTACAGGTTATTCCACTATAGGACTGTATATATATTTTTTTGGCAATATTATTATTTACAGGTTTATTCCTATGCATTTTCTTTGCAGGTTTTGTATATGATTTTTACATTTAACAATTTGTATAAGGGTGAACCGCAGTAATATATTAGATCACTATTTCTTTAAAGAATTGTATTAACAAATTCTCTTAAAGGGGTATTCCAGGAAAAAAACTTTTTTTTATATATCAACTGGCTCCAGAAAGTTAAACAGATTTATAAATTACTTCTATTAAAAAATCTTAATACTTTCAGTACTTATGAGCTTCTGAAGTTTAGGTTGTTCTTTTCTGTCTAAGTAATCTCTGATGACACGTGTCTCGGGAACCGCCCAGTTTAGAAGAGGTTTGCTATGGGAATTTGCTTCTAAACTGGGCGTTTCCTGAGACACGTGTCATCAGAGATTACTTAGACAGAAAAGAACAACCTTAACTTCAGAAGCTCATAAGTACTGAAAGGATTAAGATTTTTTAATAGAAGTAATTTACAAATCTGTTTAACTTTCTGGAGCCAGTTGATATATATAAAAAAAGTTTTTTCCTGGAATACCCGTTTAAGTGAGCCTATTTACTGCAAGGGCCCTGCGGAGGCGCAACTTTTAGAGAAATTTGATATTAATATTTTATTATTGTATATTAAATAGTATATAAATTGCAACTGGCTTTATAAATTACACCAGGTGAGACACTGAGGACTGATCTCTTTGTTTTGATAGTAGTAGTAACCTGCAGGCCTGCATAGAATGTAAAATTTGCCACCATTGGTCCACAAACCTGCCAGCAGATTTCATTTGACTGCAGCAGTTCAGGCACAGGCTACATAGAAAAGCTTGCATCTTCTGACAGTACTAGGAATCTTATATTCTTAAAGGGGTACTCCGGAGGAAAACTTTGTTTTTTAAAATCAACTTGTGCCAGAAAGTTAAACAGATTTGTAAATGGCTTCTATTAAAAATTCTTAATCCTTCCAGTACTTCTTAGCGGCTGTATACTACAGAGGAAATTCTTTTCTTGTGGGATTTATTTTCTGTTACGACCACAGTGCTCTCTGCTGACAACTCTCTCCATTTTAGGAACTGGACGAATAGAAAGTGACTGTGCTCGAAGTTAAAGGGGTATTCCAGGAAAAACATTTTTTTTTTTTTTTTATATATCAACTGGCTCCAGAAAGTTAAACAGATTTGTAAATTACTTCTATTAAAAAAATATTAATCCTTTCAGTACTTATGAGCTTCTGAAGTTAAGGTTGTTCTTTTCTGTCTAAGAGCTCTCTGATGACACGTGTCTCGGGAACCGCCCAGTTTAGAAGCAAATCCCCATAGCAAACCTCTTCTAAACTGGGCGAGACACGTGTCATCAGAGAGCACTTAGACAGAAAAGAACAACCTTAGCTTCAGAAGCTCGTAAGTACTGAAAGGATTGAGATTTTTTAATAGAAGTAATTTACAAATCTGTTTAACTTTCTGGAACCAGTTGATATATATATAAAAAAAAGTTTTTACCTGGATAACCCCTTTAAATGGATACTGGGTCTCAATAATTGTAAATAAATATATACAAAAATTGTATTTATTAAAAAAAATCACAATACATACAGTTGTTGAAAATATATCGATGTTATATATGTATATATAGCTGTCAGAGATGAGCGAACTTACAGTAAATTCGATTCGTCACAAACTTCTCGGCTCGGCAGTTGATAACTTTTCCTGCATAAATTAGTTCAGCTTTCAGGTGCTCCGGTGGGCTGGAAAAGGTGGATACAGTCCTAGGAGACTCTTTCCTAGGACTGTATCCACCTTTTCCAGCCCACCGGAGCACCTGAAGGCTGAACTAATTTACGCAGGATAAGTCATCAACTGCCGAGCCGAGAAGTTCGTGACGAATCGAATATACTGTAAGTTCGCTCATCTCTAATAGCTGTCTATAAAAGCTACATGGCCCTTGTGGCTTACTTCAAGCTATATGATGACGAATAAGCAAGTTATAAAATACAATAAAGCATAAAAATAGTAGAATACAATATATCGAGGACTGCTGCTGATTAAAAATGCAATTCTTATAACACTATATAGCAGTGGTCTTCAACCTGCGGAATTCCAGATGTTGCAGAACTACAACTCCCAGCATGCCCGGACAGCCGTTGGCTGTCCGGGCATGCTGGGAGTTGTAGTTTTGCAACATCTGGAGGTCCGCAGGTTGGAGACCACTGCTATATAGAATTGATGCAATAGTCTCTAATTAGAGCAAAAAATTTTCAAATGTCCAGTAATCCGGCAAAATGACCTGCAGATGCTTTTAATCCAGCAAAAAAAAAAAAAAAAAAAAGTCTTTTAAAAGTAATTCAGTAATGTAACTGCAGAAATGTTACTACAGTGATCCCTCAACTTACAATGGCCTCAACATACAATAGTTTCAACATACAATGGTCTTTTCTGGACCATTGTAACTTGAAACCAGACTCAACATACAATGCTATGGAATCTGCGAAACGTGTCAATGGCTGGAAGAACCGACCAATCAGAATGGATATTTCACTGGTAAAACCCATGCATTCCTAAAGTGCCTGCACTGACTGGTGTCTGGTAGCGCCCCCTACAGTACAGGGAGATATTACATGTTCTTTACTCTTTACCTGTACCAGGGTTAGCTGTTCCTTTTTGGCATCAGGTGAGGGCGGCTCCATTTTCCTTTTCTGAGGACATTGCGTGTACTGTACAGGACCCTGAAGAAGCTTCTGTCCTCTACATAGACCAGTGTTTCCCAAAGAGGTTGCCTCCAGCTGTTGCAAAACTACAACTCCCAGCATGCTGGGAGTTGTAGTTTTGCAACAGCTGGAGGCACCCTGGTTGGGAAACACTGAAATAGACAGTGATTTACATGTAAGGACTTGCTTTATCTATATTAGTTATCTACTTATTTTTCTTTAATCCTCACTTTTTCCTATTTTTGGATGACATTTTGGTGGCTTCAGAACCAATTACCAGGTTATAGTTATAGTCTCAACATATGATGGTTTCAACATACAATGGTCGTCCTGAAACCAATTAATATTGTAACTTGAGGGACCACTGTACTGTATAACTGTTCAGTGATGTTTTTAGAGGTCTTGCAACAATGTAACTGCACAAGTGTTACAGCGGCGCTATGCACCCATGTCCGGCAAGGAAATAATTGTAACTGGGTTTTAGGAGTGAATAACAAAACGGTGGTGCTGTGCACCTCTCACCTCTCCCTCCAATTGCAAGCAGGAGCCAGGAGTGTAGATTGCGGCCGTGATTTTCGCAGTTCCTAGAGTCGGCGGCGCAACTCCGTTAGTCTGGGCTGTATGAAGCCGGCTCTGCCTTGGTGCAGGTACAGCAATTATACTTACAACTACTGGAATTGTCAGCGCAACTCCGATGTGGCGGTGCTGTAGTGCTGTCTCCTTAAAGATCCGTGTAGGTCAAGTTCACGGTGATGGATCTCTGCTCTGCAGCAGATAAGGGTAACTTCAGCATCCACGTGTAGCAATTGAGAACGAGGAGCTCGCAGATAGACAGAGTATTATCTGTCAAGTAAGATTGGAGCAAGTGGCAATTGCTCAACAGCAGCAGACCTCACTAGATAGTGATAATGTCTTAAGTATAAGGAGGCTGGACGCATTTCAGGATCGCCATAGATTCTTTCCTCAGCAGCAAGGGTAAGATATCAATATCAGAATCATATCTTACCCTTGCTGCTGAGGAAAGGATCTATGGCGACCCTGAAATGCGTCCAGCCTCCTTATACTTAAGACTTTATCACTATCTAGTGAGGTCTGCTGCTGTTGAGCAATTGCCACTTGCTCCAATCTTACTTGACAGATAATACTCTATCTGCGAGCTCCTCGTTCTCAATTGCTACACGTGGACGCTGAAGTTACCCTTATCTGCTGCAGTGCAGAGATCCATCACCGTGAACTTGACCTACACGGATCTTTAAGGAGACAGCACTACAGCACCGCCACATCGGAGTATAAGGAGGCTGGACGCATTTCAGGGTCGCCATAGATCCTTTCCTCAGCAGCAAGGGTAAGATATGATTCTGATATTGATATCTTACCCTTGCTGCTGAGGAAAGAATCTATGGCGATCCTGAAATGCGTCCAGCCTCCTTATACTTAAGACATTATCACTATCTAGTGAGGTCTGCTGCTGTTGAGCAATTGCCACTTGCTCCAATCTTACTTGACAGATAATACTCTGTCTATCTGCGAGCTCCTCGTTCTCAATTGCTACACGTGGATGCTGAAGTTACCCTTATCTGCTGCAGAGCAGAGATCCATCACCGTGAACTTGACCTACACGGATCTTTAAGGAGACAGCACTACAGCACCGCCACATCGGAGTATAAGGAGGCTGGACGCATTTCAGGGTCGCCATAGATCCTTTCCTCAGCAGCAAGGGTAAGATATGATTCTGATATTGATATCTTACCCTTGCTGCTGAGGAAAGAATCTATGGTGATCCTGAAATGCGTCCAGCCTCCTTATACTTAAGACTTTATCACTATCTAGTGAGGTCTGCTGCTGTTGAGCAATTGCCACTTGCTCCTATCTTACTTGACAGAGTACTAATAAGTACTGGAAGGATTAAGATTTTTTAATAGAAGTAATTTACAAATCTGTTTAACTTTCTGGAAAAAATTGATTAAAAAAAAAAGTTTTCCACCAGAGTACCCCTTTAAAGAGGGGCTGGGGGTTTGAAATATGTTGTCTAGGATTAGAAATCAGATTTATCATTCTGCCTGAAACACAGTAACAACCAATCACAGCACAACTTTCATATTTTAACATGCTCTTGTAAAGTGAAAGTTGAGCTGTGATTGGTTGTAATGGAAAAAAACAGACAATTAGGGTTTCAGGCTGATTGATAAATATGGGCCAGTGCATGGATGGTGTCTGCTATTGCAGTATAGGCCTATTCCCTTGAATAGGCTCTTGTGTCGTACTTCTATTCTTACCTGGTCACTGTCCACAGCAAACTGAGAAGAAAGTAAACCAGAGTTGTTACAAGATAGGCTAGAGGAATATTATAAGAAAAAGAAGCCAAATTCACAGACATCTTCTTGTAGAATCCATAAAACATGTAAGTTAACTCCATAAATCCCTGGAAGAAAGTGTAAATGTAAAAATAGTAAAAATCATAGAGGAAGATTGCAGCAAGACACCAAATAACAGATTTTTTACTTCTATTCATTTTGATCTAGGTTACTGTGGTGTCCCGGTACAGGACTTGGTCCTGACCCATTGTCTGAAGTCCCCTCAGCCAGAGTCCCTCCATGCTAGTAGGGCTCTCCTGGAGGGCTAACCCCTAGTCGCCTCATATAAATGTGTATTAACGTATACTGGTGTATATATTTATATATTTAATTATAGTAAACCTATGTAACGTGCCTTTAAATAAAATTATGTTATGCTAAGGTTCAAGGACCTTTGGGTCAAGTGACATACCCATAGTTCCTTAGGTCAGGACTGACAGGTTTGCAGAACCAATGAGCTTTGTACCTGCCCCCTTAATATATAAGGGGCTGCTGCCACTAAATTCGCTCTTAGTTCCTGGTTGCAAAGCAAGCAACATCTCTCTTGTTCCTGGTACTTAAAGAAAGCACATCTCAGCACAATTCTACAATTCAAGCCAGGCCTGAAGCCTAAATCTTCCACAGCTACTAAACCGTGAGTTATCCAGCTCAAAACTACCAAATCCTATGTGACTTCTGCAACTCAAAATTACCCTAAAGTCAGTAGCACAGTGGCTAGCAAATCTAAGCTCATTTACCTCAGAAGTCCCAGCAAACCTTTGAGGAGCCTGTACCATGGTCCTCTTACAAAAGACTGTTTTGTTACCTGCAGTTGCATAAAATATGCAGTAAAGTTTATTCCGGTTTTCATCAATATCCGTTGTGGACATTCAATTATTTCTCCCTACCGTTTCTGGGACAGTTGGCGGTAGGACCATTACCCTAAAGAAACCGCATCCTGGTGTCACGACAACTAAGGGTTAATCATATAACCTACACTACCACTCCGCAATACCCCAGACACCATCACTCCTCCAGGCTACCACATAACTTTTTGGTGTCACGAACAGGATTCGGGTGTGTGCCTACAGCTGTTCAGCCACCATTACTAAAGCAATAGTACTCCCCCTATCAAGAAATGTGTTATATGGACTGTTTGAAATTTTCGCATGCTGCAATCATCATTGTGCACAAAAGTGTACGGGACTTTGCTATTGAGATTGTGCTTCACTGGTGCACAGGAAAAAGTAAGGGGGGAGGCGAAAATTGTTTTGCTGTGAAAATGTGCAAAATCCGCAGTGAAGCCATGCTCCATGCGAAAATGTCCCGCGCTGCTCCGCGACCCGTCCCTGGGCGTGGACATCAAGTACACGTGCTGATGCCGAGGTGGAACTTTAATCTTCTGATGATGTTCGCCGGGGACGGGAAGTCAGAGCTGCACTGATGACGTCCTTCCGGCCGGCAGCCATTTTGTGGAAGCCTCACATAAAAGAAGCCCTGCAGCGTGACCTCTTCAGTCTGGAGATAGAAGCAAGGAGTACAGACATGGCGGAGCACAGTGCTACACGTGGTGTGAGCATCAAGATGGCGCCCGAAAAGTTGTCACGGCCGCAGCGCAACGCTTTCAAGACTTGGCCGATCGTTTGCAGCAGTTGTCCATCAGCACCGAAGGGCCCTGCGACCTACCACCTCTGCCTGAGGACAACGAGTGGCCGGCTACCCCAAAAGGGGGATCACCTGGGACATCGCCAGCAGCACCACCGTTGAGACTGTCCCCTCACCATCGGACATGGGGGTCCTGGGCTGAGATCCCAACGGAGGAATCAGATGTGAGTACTCTTGCTGAAGCCGCTTTCTCCTCCTCATCTAGCCCAGAGCCAGAGATCCCCTGCCGAGTGCACGCCCACGCTCACCCCCTCTTCCAAAATGGGTGTTCGGGGATGAACCTGAGTTAATCCAATATATGTGGGACCATGTTTTCCCCCATCCTGGGAAGTCCCATCCACCGGTCCCCACAGCCCAGAGAGAAAGGGCCTGCAGGGAGGCTGAAACTGCTGAAATTATAGAAAAGCTGAGAGCCCAGCACAGGGAGCGTTATGCGCCAAAGAATCTCCCCTATGAAGTGAGGGTAGAGCAACAAAGGGATACCAATCAGCTGGAGGCCCTTTATATAAGAATGTGGGATTACCCCCGAGAGGGTGAAGCACTGCTAGAGCGCCGACGCGCTACTGTCATTAAATTTGACAAGGCCAGGGATTTGGTACCCTCCAAGATTGCAGGCATGGGGGGAACATCCTGGTGAACCGGAGGGCTGTGCAGCGGGACTACCTGCCCAGAAAGTACCACTCATTGGAGACAGGGGAGATAGTTGAGTACACCCCATTCAAGAGTCTGCGGGGAGAATGGGCCACAGCAGTTACAAGGCCCAAGAACCCGACTCAACTCCCCTTCGCCTATTTTCCCTCTGATGACTGGGAGGGGGATCCGTTTGGACTCAGGCCGACAAGGCTACCCACAACAGCCTGTGGAGAAGAGGAAATAGTCAGCACCCTCATCATGGATCACAAAAACCAGCCAAGGTTCCACCATGATGTCTCCACATCTGAAGATGTGCCCAGGCCTACTCCTCCTGAGGAGGTTTGGCCTAACCAGTGGGCACCAACCTCACAAGTAGTATTTAGCTACACAAGGGCCATTTCTTTCCTAGCAGCCTCCCTTGTCTGACTGGGAGAGCATGGTAAGGGTGCTGTTACACCTTGTTCACACTGGTGTGGTGCTGTGCAGCGTCCGTTGCTGCCGTGGCGCCGTGTCTGTGGGGAGGTGCGACCCATAGACTGGTTTGAGTGGCATTGGAGCCGCTCTGCCAGTAAGTCATTTCCCACCCGTGGGCACTGGTGTCACGGCGGTGGTGGTCGCCGCCCAGTGCTACGCCATTTTATGCTGGGGACGTTAGGGACCCACTCTAAATAGGTGACCCGTCCCTGGGCGTGGACATCAAGTACACGTGCTGATGCCGAGGTTGAACTTTAATCTTCTGATGATGTTCGCCGGGGACGGGAAGTCAGAGCTGCACTGATGACATCCTTCCGGCCGGCAGCCATTTTGTGGAAGCCTCACATAAAAGAAGCCCCGCAGCGGGACCTCTTCAGTCTGGAGATGGAAGCAAGGAGTACAGACATGGCGGAGCACAGTGCTACACGTGGTGTGAGCATCAAGATGGCGCCCGAAAAGTTGTCACGGCCGCAGCGCAACTCTTTCAAGACTTGGCCGATCGTTTGCAGCAGTTGTCCATCAGCAACGAAGGGCCCTGCGACCTACCACCGCTGCCTGAGGACAACGAGTGGCCGGCTACCCCAAAAGGGGGATCACCTGGGACATCGCCAGCAGCACCACCGTTGAGACTGTGCCCTCACCATCGGACATGGGGGTCCTGGGCTGAGATCCCAACGGAGGAATCAGATGTGAGTACTCTTGCTGAAGCCGCTTTCTCCTCCTCATCTAGCCCAGAGCCAGAGATCCCCTGCCGAGTGCACGCCCACGCTCACCCCCTCTTCCAAAATGGGTGTTCGGGGATGAACCTGAGTTAATCCAATATATGTGGGACCATGTTTTCCCCCATCCTGGGAAGTCCCATCCACCGGTCCCCACAGCCCAGAGAGAAAGGGCCTGCAGGGAGGCTGAAACTGCTGAAATTATAGAAAAGCTGAGAGCCCAGCACAGGGAGCGTTATGCGCCAAAGAATCTCCCCTATGAAGTGAGGGTAGAGCAACAAAGGGATACCAAACAGCTGGAGGCCCTTTATATAAGAATGTGGGATTACCCCCGAGAGGGTGAAGCACCGCTAGAGCACCGACGCGCTACTGTCATTAAATTTGACAATGCCAGGGATTTGGTACCCTCCAAGATTGCAGGCATGGGGGGACCATCCTGGTGAACCGGAGGGCTGTGCAGCAGGACTACCTGCCCAGAAAGTACCACTCATTGGAGGCAGGGGAGATAGTTTAGTACACCCCGGTCAAGAGTCTGCGGGGAGAATGGGCCGCAGCAGTCACAAGGCCCAAGAACCCGACTCAACTCCCCTTCGCCTATTTTCCCTCTGAAGACTGGGAGGGGGATCCGTTTGGACTCAGGCAGACAAGGCTACCCACAACAGCCTGTGGAGAAGAGGAAAGAGTCAGCACCCTCATCATGGATCACAAAAGCCAGCCAAGGTTCCACCATGATGTCTCCACATCTGAAGATGTGCCCAGGCCTACTCCTCCTGAGGAGGTTTGGCCTAACCAGTGGGCACCAACCTCACAAGTAGTATTTAGCTACACAAGGGCCATTTCTTTCCTAGCAGCCTCCCAGTCTGACTGGGAGAGCATGGTAAGTGTGCTGTTACACCTTGTTCACACTGGTGTGGTGCTGTGCGGCGTCCGTTGCTGCCGTGGCGCCGTGTCTGTGGGGAGGTGCGACCCATAGACTGGTTTGAGTGGCATTGGAGCCGCTCTGCCAGTGGGTCGTTTCCCACCCGTGGGCACTGGTGTCACGGCGGTGGTGGTCGCCGCCCAGTGCTACGCCATTTTATGCTGGGGACGTTAGGGACCCACTCTAAATAGGTGACCTTGACGTGGCGAGTGGGCTTGTACTTTTTGATCAAAAATGTATACTAACAACCTGTTAGTTTTTGATATTATGCTGAGAAGCAATTAGATCATTATACAAGATTGTAGATGTGCGACCATGTCTGTTTCTTCTACCTGAATTCACCAACCTCACAAGTGCCTAGGCCTACTCCATGCCCGGAGGTTTGGCCTAACCAACAGTCACCAACTGAAGGAGGTAAGGCCGAATCAACCGGCACCAACCGGAGTTCCAGTGGCCTCAGCAGCTGCCATTAATTTTGTAGTAAGTGTAAACCCCTCTGTGTCGCAGTCCAAGCTTACTAATATTGTGTGGGACACTGCCATCAGCCCCATGAAGGGGTACCCACCTTGCTCTCTTCGTTTCATGTTCAAGAGGAGAAAGAATCCTGGCAGGTGAGGGTGGGGTTCCAGAAGATCCCACATGTAAAGCTGCTGATATCTTGTTTTGCTTGTTATTAACTATCTGGTACCCAGTACCTTTGTTTCCCTGACAGACTATGCTATTAAGTAACCTGTTCAAGAAAGGTACCTGGCAGGACTATGCCATGAAGAGTTCCTGGTTAAGCAATGCAACCACTCAAGCTTTTGCCCGGCCCCTGGCCGAGAGACTCCTGGTTCTGGGAGATTCCTAAGTGTGTGTCTGGCCTTGGTAGCAGCCGTGTTAAAATATGGACTCTTAGCACAGGTGGACTGTTGATCCTTGTGTGACTGTTTGCTGTACAGATCCATAGAGTAATATATTTTCTGTGTGCTAAAGATTTGCACTTATACAGCAGGTGAAAGTACCTGAAATTTTTTGTCTGGTTAAATAAAAGGTTTATGGTAAAAGGTTGAATAAATGTAGGTGTTTATTGTACAGGAACCTCAGTTTCTGTACACAAGGTAACATTTTCTTTCAGGTGTTATAGTGGTTATTCCAAGGTGCCCTCCCAGCTCCTCTAGGAGTAACATTTGTGCCACTCTCACTGACACCTAATGGGAAACATTCCCATAAGATACCAAGACTGACTTCATCCAATATCATGTACACATAGTACATCTCATAACTTCCACTAGTGTACTTCACAATAAACTTCAGTACACCTAATGCAAAAATATATATCTCACACAATACAAAACTTAAGCTTTAGGGACTGTGACATGCTATATTGCAGTTCCATACCACTGTCTATGCACTAATGTGTTCTTTTGTCTCCTACATGTTCAGGATGCTCTTCCTGGCCAGAAGATGCTCCTGTAGCTCAGTAAAATGCACGTATCCAGAAAGGTAACAGTATACAAGTGTTGTCTAGTTAGAGTTCTAGGGGTAAGAGTGTAGAACCAATATACCCTAGTAGCTAAGGCATTGGTCAGAGAGCTTCAGGCAAACTAATCCGAAACAAGTGTATAATTTAGGTAATGAATATGTTGTATAGTGAAAATGCTGTATAAAACAAAATAATAATTGAGATTATTATTCTGGTATGTAGAAACATCCAAGTCATTATACATACTTCTAGTCGAATAATAGTCTATTTGTCAGTCAAGAAAAAAAAAAAGAAAATTAATGCATAGTCAATAGATGCATAATAAAGTAAAGTAAAATGGTGATACTAAAAGGATCTCTAGATAAGTCTATACTATCCTGTTCGTGAATTCATGGTTCACCACATCACAATAAGTTATTACTAACATGTTTTTCCTTTTCCAGAATCTCCCCTCACCAGTTCATCCTGAATCCAGCAGCCAGACTTTTCTTTCTGCCCAACCCGTTCCCTCTGCCATTAACTGCATTGATGTCCATTCACTTTAGAATACAATATAAGCTCCTCAATCTCACCATAAAGCTCTCCACAGTACTTCCCTACATCCGCACTCTCACCTGTCTTCAAATCTACCCATGTACTATGTCCTGTCAACGATCCAAGATGAATCTTCTCCTGTCTTCAAGACTTTTTGCGCCATTTATCTGGTATTCAGTTCTTAACACTTTTAAACATTCCCTATGAATGCATCTTTTTAGGTAGGCATATGATATTTCAGGATGGGCCCCCAATCCTAACAATTTGCAAGGGATTGGGGGCCCATCTGGGGATATTTGGGACAGATGTCCTGGATCCCTCAAGTGCATGGCTTTCAACTGTGTTGCACACATAGTTAAAAAAAAAAAAACACTGAGCCCGCAACAGGACAGAACCAATGGCTCCCTGTCCTATCATACAGCTTGGACTTCAGTTGCAGGCAGAGTCTCTGTACAAACCTTCCTGCACTGGGAGCTGAATGTCCGAGCCAGATTTGCAGGTCTAATGATCCAACTCATAGCTCATTGCTCATATCAAACTAACCAAGGACTAAGCCATTAAATGTCATAGAATAAACATACTGTCTATGTTTATACTCACCGTTCCCATGAGGATGTCCATAATATAAATGTAAAATCTCTGTAGTCCTTGTGGATTCGGATTGTACTCAAAACACTTATCTAGGAAGAAAGAAGAAAGAATAACTTGAAGACCACTCCTATCGCATTATATTGTAAATGGTCTACCCTACATCAGGGATGGATATATTAAGGAGCCCTGAGGTCAGGGGTACTTTTAGCTAAAGGGGTACTCCCGTGAAAACTTTTTATTTTTTTAAATCAACTGGTGTCAAAAAGTTAAACAGATTTGTAAATTACTTCTATTAAAAAAAATCTTAATCCTTCCATTACTTATTAGCTGCTGAATACTACAGAGGAAATGGTTTTCTTTTTATAACACAGAGCTCTCTGCTGACATCATGAGCACAGAGCTCTCTGCTGACATCTCTGTCCATTTTAAGAATTGTCCAGAGTAGGAGAAAATCCCCATAGAGAACATATGCTGCTCTGGACAGTTCCTAAAATGGACAAAGATGTCAGCAGAGAGCACCGTGCTCGTGATGTCAGCAGAGAGCACTGTGTTCCAAAAAGAAAACCATTTCAGACCCTAAAAAGTACTGGAAAGATTAAGATTTTTTAATAGAAGTAATTTACAAATCTGTTTAACTTTCTGGCACCAGTTGATTTAAAGAAAAAAAGTTTTCCATGGGAGTACCCCTTTAAAGGGTAACTCAGGCAAAACGTATACCTTCTGTTATGCATTGATCCTTGATTTTTTTTTTACCTGTTAAGGACCCAGGGCATACCTGTACGCCTTGAGTCCGCTCCCGATCTATAACGCGGGGCCACGGCGTGGCCCCGCGTCATAGCGGGTCGGGCCCGGCCTCTAACAACGGCCGGGACCCGTGGCTAATAGCGCACGGCATTGATCGCACTGCCGCGCGCTTTTAACCCTTTGGACGTGGCGTTCAAAGTTGAACGCCGCGTCTAAAATGAAAGTGAAACCATGCCGGTTAGCTCAGGGAGCTGTTTGGGATAGCCGCGGTGAAATCCTACCTGCCTCCTCGCTGTCCGATCGCCGAATGACTGCTCAGTGCCTGAGATCCAGGCATGAGCAGTCAAGCGGCAGAATCATCGATCATTGGTTTCTTATGAAAAACCAGTGATCAATGTGAAAGATCAGTGTGTGTAGTGTTATAGGTCCCTATGGGATAACAATGATCAGTATAAGAGATCAGTGTGTGCAGTGTTATAGGTCCCTATGGGAGCTATAACACTGCAAAAAAAGTGGAAAAAAAAGTGAATTAAGATCATTTAACCCCTCCCCTATTAAAAGTTTGAATCACCCCCCTTTTCCCATAAAAAAAAAAAAAAAACAGTGTAAATAAAAATAAACATATGTGGTATCGCCGAGTGCGGAAATGTCAGAATTATTAAAATATATCGTCAATTAAACCGCACGGTCAATGGCGTGTGCGCCAAAAAATGCCAAATTCAAAAATCATTGGTCAAAATGAATAAAAAGGGATCACGGCGCAAAAAATTAGCCCTCATACCGCCCCATACGCGGAAAAATAAAAAAGTTATAGGGGTCAGAAGATGACAATTTTAAATGTATTAATTTTCCTGCATGTAGTTATGATTTTTTCCAGAAGTACGACAAAATCAAACCTACATAAGTAGGGTATCATTTTAACCGTATGGACCTACAGAATAAAAAGAAGGTGTCATTTTTACCGAAAAATGTACTGTGCAGAAAGCCCCGCTGGGTGAAACGCGTTGGAGGTCTGGTGGGTAACTGGGGAGCGGAGGGAGTTCTATTGATTCATGCCCCTATTACATGTGGTTCTCATTGCGATCCGCTTTTGTGTGCTTTTTCAAACATATTGGTCTTATCTATCTATTTTGCTTGTTTTTGGCACTTTAATCATGTGATTTGCACTGCAATTGACAAGTGCATATTTATTATTTTTATGAGGCAATGTTGCCCTTATATGTGCCTTATGTGTATATAATCTCTTCAATTTCACTTTGATATACCTGTCTTTTTGCACCATTGTTTAGCACACCTGGACTATATATATATATTTTTTACCCCCTTCTTTGTCTCCCCCTGCTCCCTGGTTCCCACTTTTGTTTGTCCACGCTGTGTGTGTATTTTTACATGTCTTTGAATTATCCTAAATAAAATTTATTTTATTTTATACACGGTCCGCTTTCAAGTGGTTTCTTTTCCCCTTTTTTGGTTCTATATCATGAAAAAATGAATAAAAAGGGATCAATAAGTCCTATCAATGCAAAAATGGTACCGCTAAAAACTTCAGATCACGGCGCAAAAAATTAGCCCTCATACCGCCCCATACGCAGAAAAATAAAAAAAGTTATAGGGGTCAGAAGATGACAATTTTAAACATATTAATTTTCCTGCATGTAGTTATGATTTTTTCCAGAAGTACGACAAAATCAAACCTACATAAGTAGCGTATCATTTTAACCGTATGGACCTACAGAATAAAAAGAAGGTGTCATTTTTACCGAAAAATGTACTGTGCAGAAACGAAAGCCCCCAAAAGTTACAAAATGGCGTTTTTTTAATTTAAATTTTGTCTCACATTGATTTTCCGTTTCACCATAGATTTTTGGGTAAAATGACTGATGTCATTACAAAGTAGAATTGGTGGCGCAAAAAATAAGCCCTCATATGGATTTTTAGGTGAAAGACTGAAAGAGTTATGATTTTTTAAAGGTAAGGAGGAAAAAACGAAAATGCAAAAACGGAAAAACCCTGGGTCCTTAAGGGGTTAATGGACCTCCAAGCCATGCACTACCCCCTTATCATAACACAATACATCAGTTTTACCCAGGATGTTCCCATAATATTCACAAAAATTGAACACAAAACTTAAGGTTTGACCTTTTTTGTAATGTTATATGATTGCTTAAACTAACCTTATGGGCGAACACATTAACACAATATCATGTTTGCCTTTAATGAAAGCCTTAGTTCCTGGAACTATTACAGAAGAAATCTTGCCTATAGCAACCATTCACAGCTACATTTAATGAAACCAGAACAGTTAAACTCCTTGCTGCATTTGGACATAGATGTACTTCCTTTTGGCACTGCCTTCCCACTGAGTGTATAGTTACATCTAGTGTGGACAAAGGAGCTGTGCCAACCTGTGTCTGCTATGATATGCACATTACATCAATTCCAAGCCCAACTGTTTAACACCCGGTCAATAGCATTGGTGTAACTAGGGGAGGGCAACTGGGAAATGTGCCCCAGGTTCTGACTGCTAGGGGGGGTCCACAAAAAAATCACTTTGCCTTGGTCAGTGTATTTACATACAATAAAATGAGCCTTTGCCCCAAGTGAAAGAAAATCAAGCATTGGCTTTGGAGTCAGTATTTTTTTTTTTTTGTCCCTTTTAAATTAATTTTATTTCCAATACAATTACACATACCATATATAAAATCACATTTACATTTTTCTTTGTCTATTGACAATATTTCAGAAAAATTTTCCTTTTACCCCTCCCCTCCCGCCTATACATTTCTCCAATCTGGTTCCAGTGCCCTGTCCGACCCTCGTCATCTAAATACACCTTTAGCCTTATCTAATACTACCTCTCCTCCTCTTCCCCACCTCCCTCCCCCCTAAATAAACCTTCCTATCATTAGTACCAATCAGGCTAGAAAAGTAACATTTGTCTCCTCTCCCCCTCAAAATCCAACTTTCGGTCCAGATCCAACCACACTGCTCATTTTCTCTTTCTCTCTCCCAGTCAATGTTTACCTTACATTTCATCCTTCAATCCCCCTTTCTTCCCCCCCCCCTTTTTTGGAGTCAAAATTATGTAGGTGGCTAAAGAAAGGAAAATGGATCCCTCTGTCAGTCCCTTGACTTTCAGAATACAGTGTCTTAAATGTGAAAATGTTCCTGCAGTCCTGAAGTTGTTAATGACAATAATTTTTTTTATAATTCAATTTGCAAACTCACTTGCAGAGTTTAAAACTTACCACTAATGTTAAAAATGGGAAAGGTCTGTTGTAAACCCAGTTCATTAAAAGCGATGTTGGGAATCACAATGAATCCAGCAATAAGGAGGAATGTAACAAAGTTCATGAGCACCAAGAACCTCAGGAAAGTGAAGTATGACTGTATTCCAGTTCCAAATTGACCTGTATAAGACAGAAATTAAAAACATATTCATGAAAGACGATTTTTTTCTACTAAGTTATATCATTATTTTAAAGCTGTACCCAGGCCCTGCTGCCACATGAAAAAAAAAAAAAAAAAAAAGAATATTCTAAATTATACATGGTAGATGCAAGGTCCTGTTTTTGTATGGCGGCCCTGACCCTTGCTGAAGCCAGCTCTCTTTGCCTTCCTGATCCGGGATATCATGAACTTTATCAGATAACTACACTGCTCAAAAAAATAAAGGAAACACTAAGATAACACATCCTAGATCTGAAAGAATGAACTAATCGTATGAAATACTTTCATCTTTACATAGTTGAATGAGTTGACAAGGAAATCACACAAAAATGATCAATGGAAATCAAATGTATGAACCCATGGAGGTCTGGATATGAAGTCACACTCAAAATCACAGTGGAAAACAACACTACAGGCTGATCCAACTTGGATGTAATGTCCTTAATACAAGTCAAAATGAGGCTCAGTTATGTGTGTGGCCTCCATGTGCCCGTATGACCTCCCTACAACGCCTGGGCATGCTCCTGATGAGGTAGAGGATGGTCTCCTGAGGGATGTCCTCCCAGACCTGGACTAAAGCATCTGCCAACTCCTGGACAGTCTGTTGTGCAATGTGGCGTTGGTGGATGGAGCGAGATATGATGTCCCAAATTTACCAATTTTGGTGTTCTCTGGCAAATGCTAAACGTCCTGCACGGTGTTGGGCTGTAAGCCCAATCCCCACCTGTGGACATTGGGCCATCATACCACCCTCATGTTTCTGATCGTTTAAGTGGACACATGCACATTTGTGGCCTGCTGGAGGCCATTTTGCAGGGCTCTGACAGTGCTCCTCCTGTTCCTCTTTGCATAAAGGAGGAGGTAGCGGTCCTGCTGCTGGGTTTTTGCCCTCCTACGGCCTCCTTCACATCTCCTGATGTACTGGCCTGTCTCCTGGTAGCGCCTCCATGCGCTGGACACTACGCTGACTCTGATGTCCCAGTGCGGGATATGTTCCTACAGTCCTGTCTGGTTGAGTATCTGTACGTCCTCAGGGCTCTCCTGCAGTGTTCCCCCATAATGTGATTAGGTTGTATATTAAGTGTAAAGGCCCTTTGAAGTGGGTCACGTGATTGTTAGTCACATGATAATGTTGTCACATGTTTAAGTCATATGTTTGTTACCCAGAGAGAACCAGGTGACCAGTTGACCAGCATTTGGCCTATGGGCTCCTTGCTGGGGGGGGGGGGGGGGGGGGGTACTACATTCTCTCTCTTTTCTCTCTTGTGTTTCACTTTCTGACGAGTCCAGTCCAGACGTCTCAGGGTCAGTGACCAGCACATCTGGAGGCCTCAACCTAAATTGCAGCCACAAGTCAGTAAGTCAAGTCAAATGTAGTCAGCATGGCCTGCACCTATAGTGAGATGGGGTCTGTGATCACCACCTGCAGAATCACTCCTTTATTGGGGGTGTCTTGCTAATTGCCTATAATTTCACCTGTTGTCTGTTCCATTTGCACAACAGCATGTGAAATTGATTATCAGTCAGTGTTGCTTCCTGAGTAGACAGCGTGATTTCCTTGGAGTTACATTTTATTATTAGCTTTATTTATTTATTGGATTTTCCCACATACCTCCAATAGTTTGCAGAGTGCCTTTCCATAGAACAAAGTATTGTAGAACACCTGATGTCATACTCTTAAATTTTCTCCAAGATCTTGTTCTTTCGTCCTTCCAAGACTCCCATCCTGTCTTCTTTGCTATTTTTCTCTCCTGTTTTTTCCTTGACAAGAAGAATGTGTATGCATAAAAACAGAATAAAAATTGTGCTACTCATTCTACATGTTAAAATGATGCTTTTTATTTTCATTGTTTGCACTTCTACTCTATCCGTGTGTATCTATTACAATATAATCTTGTTTTTATTAGTGGTTTAGTTACTTGTAGTTTATAACAATTCTGTCATTATAGGGGGCAGTCAATTATCCTTGCAATGGTTTCTAGTGAGTTTGTGTTGAGCTTGTGCTTTTAATAGCATACAGTCTTAGGCTCGGTTAAAACAGTGTATTTCTCACACCGTAATTTCCATAGCGGAGCTTCCAATAAGGAATTGAATTCCCCTTAAAGGGGTTCTCCGGTGCTTACACATTTTTTTCCCCTATCCAAAGGATAGGAGATAAGATGCCTGATTGCTGGAGTCCCCCCTGCTGGGGACCCCCGGGATCATGCATGCGGCACCCCGTTTGTAATCAGTCCCCGGAGCGTGTTTGCTCCGGGTCCGATTACCGGCGACCACAGGGCGGGCGGCGTGTGACTTCACGCCTCCGCCCCCGTGTGATGTCATGCCTCCGCCCCTCAATGCAAGCCTACAGGAGGGGGCGTGATGGCTATCACGCCCCCTCCCGTAGGTTTGCATTGAGGGGCGGAGCGTGACATCACACAGGGGCGGAGGCGTGACATCACACACCGCCGGCCCGGTGGTCTCCTGTAATCAGACCCGGAGCGAACACGCTCCGGGGACTGATTACAAACGGGGTGCCGCATGCATGATCCCGGGAGTCCCCAGCGGCGGGACTCCCGCGATCAGGCATCTTATCCCCTATCCTTTGGATAGGGGAAAAGATGTGTAAGCACCGGAAAACCCCTTTAAAGAATGAACATCTTTATTTTTATAGCTGAATCTGCCCAAAAAAGCCCATTAGCCAATGGAACTTTGAATTTTAGAAGTTTATTTTGGCTGAAAATTCTATGCAAAATTAACGTTGAATCTGGGTGGAGCAGATCCACTGAAGGAAATTTAGTGGGGCTTTTACTGTCATTTTACCCCTTCAGGATTGGATCAGCTTTAATTTTTCTTTTTTTTTTTCCTATTCGCATTTTCATGGCCATAACTAATTTATTTTTCTATTAAAATACGCTGCGAAACTAAAAGAAAAAATTGTGAGGTGAAATGTTTTTTATTTCATACTCAATGAAGCCAAACTGACATCTTACCTTGATATTTTAGGTCTGTACACATACAACTTTTTTTTATTATTAGTTTTGGGGATGATAATCAGCAGTTTTTATCGGTACCATTTTGGCATTGATCAGACTTTTTGCTTTTCTGCGAATCACGTCTGACATTTATTTTAATTTTTTTAATTATGCCATTCACTGTTTGGGATTAGTGATAAACACATGTCCTGCATTGATCCATCAGATCTGGGCTCTACAGGCAGGCTCTAGGAAGTCCCCGGCAGCCATCAAGGCTCAGGTAAGCACTCTGGCTGCCGGAACAACGGATCCCCTGACCAGGAGATCTGACCCACTGCACCACCAATAATGCTACTTACTCACATTTTGACATTGCTTTCTAAATGGTTAATAGCGTTGGGCGTCAATTGCCACACGCAGGCTACTAGCAACAGCCCTTGGCTCCTGAAATCAGTCGGGACCCCACTCTACACACCCTAGCGGCTCTAAGACAGATTAGAGCCGTCATGGGAAGGGGTTAAATAAAGTTTAGATTAGTCAGGGTCTCATTTCCCCCTTCTGATCATTACACATAGCCAGGTGAAGCACACTGCTGTGTGTTTAAATCCTCAGCTTACCACTTAGTTTGACTAATTGCAGATGACAGGCTCCATAGACTAATGGAACCTGTCTCCTATCTCAGTTGGACTGAGCGGTGAGCCAGGGAGTGAGGTGCACAGGTATCCGCTTTACCCAGATATATTTAAAGGGGTACTCCGGTGAAAACCTTTTTTCTTTTAAATCAACTGGTGGCAGAAAGTTAAACATATTTGTAAATTACTTCTATTAAAAAATCTTAATCCTTCCAGTACTTATTAGCTGCTGAATGCTACAGAGGAAATTCCTTTCTTTTTGGAACACTGATGACATCACGAGCACAGTGCTCTCTGCTGACATCTCTGTCCATTTTAGCAGCCATGCATAGCAGATGTATGCTAAGGGCAGCATGGTGGCTCAGTGGTTAGCACTGTTGCCTTGCAGTGCTGGGGACTTGGGTTCAAATCCCACTAAGGACAACAATAAATAAAGCATTATTATTATAATAACGTCAGCAGAGAGAACTGTGTTCGTGATGTCATCAGAGAGCATTCCAAAAAGAAAAGAATTTCCTCTGTAGTATTCAGCAGCTAATAAGTACAGGAAGGATTAAGATTTTTTATAGAAGTAATTTACAAATCTGTTTAACTTTCTGCCACCAGTTGATTTAAAAGAAAAAAGGTTTTCATCGGAGTACCCCTTTAATCATTTTAGGGGATCTCAACAACATTGTCACAAAGTCAGAAGTTTATTTAAGAAACAGTAACTCTTTATATCCAAAATTAACACATTGTATGGGTCAGATGGAAAGGAGTGTAGCATCTGACTACATATTGTGAAAAAGAAAAAAAAAAGAAATATTGTGTGGATAAAAACATGCAAATAATAATTTACCTTATTTCCCTTTTCTTCTGCATAGAGCAACAAAAGTCTTTTATAGGCCTGTCTTCATCCTCTAGCCACATATCCACCCACTTGTCTTCCAGAATACCTTCTCTTGGCGGCGGGATAGTTTCTGACCATGGCTGTTCTTCATGACCTCGGTACCGTAGTAATGACTCAGGCAGCTCATTTTTCTGCCACGTTACATCTGCCGATCACATACCAGTATTTGTGTTTAATGTTTTTTCATTCATAGAATTACTCCATGACTACAGTCAGGACATACGGACAACAATAAATACTAGACATGTGCAATTCGGTTCGGCACGAATGTCTAAATTAACGAATTTTACCGTTTTCGTGCATTCGGACCGAACCGAATGCACGAAAACATATTTTGAACATTCCCGAATAGCCACGATAATACGAATAGCAAAGTAACGAATACATTCGTTATTTCCCAGCCATAAAGCTGTAAATAACGAATGCATTCGTTATCTGTAAACGAACGTGAATAATTCATTCTGATAACAAATATAATAAAAAGGATATAGATAGTTTGATTTTTCGGATACATTCGGTATTCGGGTACATTCGGTAAATCTTTTTATTCTTTTTTTGGACTTTAGCGATCCTAAAAAATTATGGAGATACCTTTTTTATAAAAATTTCGTAGGGTATCATAAAAAAATCATAATAAAAAAGATACAGTGGTGATGGAAAAAATTGTATCTAATGAAATGTATCATTTTTATTATGAAATGTTTATTCATTTTTAAACAGGGATCAATTTATGTGAGCGGGTAAAGCACTAAAAATGGAGCCGACAATAATGAAAATGTAGTGTGTGCGTGTTTTTCACTTTTTTTTAAAACATTTTTTAGGTAGTACTACTACTCCCAGCATGGAACACACTCTTCCATGATGGGAGTAGTAGTTACCTGTACTAATTGACAGATTGCAGGGGTCCCTTGCGATCATCTTGTATAATGTATAGATGCGCCGGCTGCTCTTCTATGGTCCCCTGCACTCACGTATATGTACACATATTCATATTTCCCACAGAGCTGTGATTGGCCAGATGGTTCCAGCCAATCACAGCTCTCTGTGAGAAATAGGAATATGTGTATATATACGGCCGTGCAGGGGACCATAGAAGAGCGGCCGCCGCATTCATACATTATACAAGAGCATCGCAGCGGCTGTCAGGAGTGATACCCAGTGATCTTTCCTTTACTACAAGTACTAATACTCCCAACATGGAGCACACTCTGCTCCATGCTGGGAACTGTAGTACCTGTATTAATAGACAGATCGCAGCGGTTACACTCGCTGCCATATGTCTACTAATGCAGGTACTACAGCTCCCAGCATGGAGCAGAGTGTGCTCCATGTTGGGAGTATTAGTACCTGCAGTAAGGGACAGATCCCAGTGGATGTCAATCCTCCTGACACCCGCTGCGATCGTCCTTATGTGAATGTCAGGATCAGCTGTTCTCAGGGCTACAGAGCCAGGAGAACAGCTGACGCTGAGCCGTAGGTATATATCGTATATCTACTGCCCAGCAAGAACTTACAGTGAACTTGCAATGTGTATACAGTATACACATTGCTGGCTCACTTAACCCCTGGCTGAGCTGTGCGCTATGCGCAAGCCCAGCAAGGGAAGAGTTAACTTACACTGCTGGACAGTGTAGGTTAACCCTTTGGGCGGTATACACTATATACAGCTATCTATAGATAGCTGTATACAGTGTATACAGAAGACGAAGTCCAGCTTACTTCCCTCGAGTCCAGGGCGGGGTTCGTGTAGCTCCGCCCCCTAGTGATGACGTCATTAGGGGGCGGAGCTACAGAAGGGAACAAGGCTAGTTTATCTAAAGCTCTGTTCACATTGTACGTTTTGTATAATGTGAACAGACCCTTCTGGCAGTGTCCACCCAGACAGGGAGACTCCAGCTGTTGCTAAACTACAACTCCCAGCATGCCCAGACAGCCAAAGGCTGTCTAGGCATGCTGGGAGTTATAGTTTTGCACCAATTGGTGGCTCCCTGTTTGGGTAGACATTGCATCATGGGTGCTCTCCCCAGCGGACAGCGCCAAAAATGTCATAACCAATTTTTTGTGTTTTTTTCTTCTCGTTTCAGATCCGTGTATGCAGAGGATTACTGCGGATTCGATGGATTACGGCGGATTATTTAATTTTTCCTTTAATAAAATGGTTAACGAGGGCTGTGGGGGAGTGTTTTTTTAAATAAAATAATTTTTCCAATGTGTTGTGTTTTTTTTTTTTTATTGAATTTTCAAGGTTAGTAGTGGACGCTGTCTTATTGACGGAATCCATTACTAGGCCAGGGCTTAGTGCTAGCCCCCAAAACAGCTAGCGCTAACCCCCAATTATTACCCCGGTACCCACCGCCACAGGGGTGCCGGGAAGAGCCGGTACCAACAGGCCCGGAGCGTCAAAATGGCGCTCCTGGGCCTAGGCGGTAACAGGCTGGCGTTATTTAGGCTGGGGAGGGCCAGTAACAATGGTCCTCGCCCACCCTGGTAACGTCAGGCTGTTGCTGTTTGGTTGGTATCTGGCTGAGAATGAAAATACGGGGAACCCTATGCGTTTTTTTTTTTATCTTTTTATTTAAATTAAAAAAAAAACGCATAGGGTTCCCCGTATTTTCATTCTCAGCACAATACCAACCAAACAGCAACAGCCTGACGTTACCAGGGTGGGTGAGGACCATTGTGACTGGCCCTCCCCAGCCTAAATAACGCCAGCCTGTTACCGCCTAGGCCCAGGAGCGCCATTTTTGACGCTCCGGGCCTGTTGGTACCGGCTCTTCCCGGCACCCCTGTGGCGGTGGGTACCGGGGTAATAATTGGGGGTTAGCGCTAGCTGTTTTTGGGGCTAGCACTAAGCCCTGGCCTAGTAATGGAATCCGTCAATAAGACAGCTTCCGCTACTAACCCTGAAAATTCAATAAAAATAAAAAAAAAAACACAACACATTGGAAAAATTATTTTATTTAAAAAAACACTCCCCCACAGCCCTCGTTAACCATTTTATTAAAGGGAAAAAAAATAATCCGCTGTAATCCATCGAATCCGCAGTAATCCTCTGCATACACGGATCTGAAACGAGAAGAAAAAAAAACACAAAAAATTGGTTATGACATTTTTGCCGCTGTCCGCTGGGGAGAGCACCCATGATGCAATGTCTACCCAAACAGGGAGCCACCAATTGGTGCAAAACTACAACTCCCAGCATGCCCAGACAGCCTTTGGCTGTCTGGGCATGCTGGGAGTTGTAGTTTAGCAACAGCTGGAGTCTCCCTGTCTGGGTAGACACTGCCAGAAGGGTCTGTTCACATTATACAAAACGTACAATGTGAACAGAGCTTCAGATAAACTAGCCTTGTTCCCTTCTGTAGCTCCACCCCCTAATGACGTCATCACTAGGGGGCGGAGCTACACGAACCCGGCCCGGGACTCGAGGGAAGTAAGCTGGACTTCGTCTTCTGTATACACTGTATACAGCTATCTATAGATAGCTGTATATAGTGTATACCGCCCAAAGGGTTAACCTACACTGTCCAGCAGTGTAAGTTAACTCTTCCCTTGCTGGGCTTGCGCATAGCGCACAGCTCAGCAAGGGGTTAAGTGAGCCAGCAATGTGTATACTGTATATACACATTGCAGGCTCACTGTAAGTTCTTGCTGGGCAGTAGATATACGATATATACCTACGGCTCAGCGTCAGCTGTTCTCCTGGCTCTGTAGCCCTGAGAACAGCTGATCCCGACATTCACATCAGGAGGATCGCAGCGGGTGTCAGGAGGATTGACATCCACTGGGATCTGTCCCTTACTGCAGGTACTAATACTCCCAACATGGAGCACACTCTGCTCCATGCTGGGAGCTGTAGTACCTGCATTAATAGACATATCGCAGCGAGTGTAACTTCTGACACCCACTGCGATCTGTCTATTAATACAGGTACTACAGCTCCCAGCATGGAGCAAAGTGTACTCCATGTTGGGAGTGGTAGTACTTGTAGTAAAGCGAAGATCACTACAGGTATCACTCCTGACACCCGCTGCGATCCTCCAGTATAATGTATGAATGCGGCGGCCGCTCTCCTATGGTCCCCTGCACGGCCGTATATATACACATATTCCTATTTCTCACAGAGAGCTGTGATTGGCTGGAACCATCTGGCCAATCACAGCTCTGCGGGAAATATGAATATGTGTACATATACGTGAGTGCAGGGGACCATAGAAGAGCAGCCGCCGCATCTATACATTATACAAGAGGATCGCAAGGGACCCCTGCAATCTGTCAATTAGTACAGGTAACTACTACTCCCATCATGGAAGAGTGTGTTCCATGCTGGGAGTAGTAGTACTACCTAAAAAATGTTTTAAAAAAAAGTGAAAAACACGCACACACTACATTTTCATTATTGTCGGCTCCATTTTTAGTGCTTTACCCGCTCACATAAATTGATCCCTGTTTAAAAATGAATAAACATTTCATAATAAAAAAGATACATTTCGTTAGATACAATTTTTTTCATCACCACTGTATCTTTTTTATTATGATTTTTTATGATACCCTGCGAAATTTTAATAAAAAAGGTATCTCAATTATTTATTAGGATTGCTAAAGTCCAAAAAAAGACTAAAGATTTACCGAATGTACCCGAATACCGAATGTATCCGAAAAAACCAACACGAATACCCGAATACCGAATGTATCCGAAAAATCTAAACTGAAAATATTGCCAAACCGAAATTTTTTTCCAAAACGAAAAAACGAAACGAAATGAAACGAAAATTTTTCTAGTGCACAAGTCTAATAAATACATGACATTGAAGGGAAAACAAGACAACATGACAAATAATCAGGGAGTATTGTGGGTGTCAGATTTGGGAACATACTTCAATGTGTTGTTATTGGCCTAAGGCTGCATTCACACCTCGTATTTACGTTACGGGTGCCGGATCCGGCTGTGGGAGGGGCAAATCGGGCTCTCCCGTACCCCAGCCGGACCAGCGCTGAAATCCATTTACTTTAATGAGCCGACTGGAGTCAAATGGTGACTCCGGTTGGCTCATTTTTCACCCGTATGCGGTCTTGCTTCTTTCATTTTATAATAAGGCCTCTGTAAAATGAAAGAAGCGATCTGATTGGTTGCTATGTGCAACTTAGCAACTTTTTCTTAGGACAGGTTTTAATGTATCTCCCCCAGAGAGTCCAGAGTTTACACTGCATAGTCAGTGCAGGACCCAAATTTACATTCATTGTACTGTAATTTTGTAGCAAATCTTTAGCATGGATATAAGCACAGATAATTTACATCTACTCTGCATCAAATCCACTATGTTTACTCATGGCCTTAGGCTAAGTTTCCACTTGTTTTTATGTGTGGCAAAAACGCCAATAAAAACGCCAAATCTGCCGCATGGTGTTTTTTCAGTGAAAAAAATGCTGTGGCCAGATGTTAGCTGCAAGTCAATAGGAAAATGCAAAATGCCTTTTCCACTTGGCGTTTTTCAGTTTGGCATTTTTTTTTTAAATCCTTTTGCCGTTTTCAGCTCCTTGCCAGTTTTTCAAAATCACAGCATGTTGGGTTTTTTCATATGGTGTTTTTTTTTCACTGAAATCGTGTCATTTTTACTCCCATAGAAGCTAAAGAAAAACGCTGTGTGGGTTTTAACTTTAGCGTTTTTGCAGGTGGTTTTTATGCTATTTTCGACTTAAGCAATCCAAAAAAGGGATGGAGATACCTTTTTATAATTAAATTTCGTAGGGTACCATAAAAAATAAAAAAATACAGTAGGGATGGAAAAAATTGTATTTAACTAAATTTATATTTTTTAGAATGAAATTTTTGTTAATTTTTAAACAGGGACCAATTTATGTGGGTGGGCAGGGACATAAAAATGTATCCGGCAATATAAAAAATTTATAAATGGGCCATTTAATTGTAAAAATAATGTATTTTTTATAATTAATTTTGTGAATCTTTTTATTAGTAATGTATTTTAATTATGCGTTTAATAAAGTGTGTGTTTTTTACATTTTTTTTCATTATTTTTAAAAAATTTTAGGCAATACTACTACTCCCAGCATGGAGCAGACTGTTCCATGCTTGGAGTAGTAGTACCTGTACTAAGAGATCGCCCCGGGTGTCACTCCTGACACCCATTGCGATTGTCCTTTATATTGCAGAGATGCTACAGCTATGAACTCCGGGCCAGCCAGTAATGTGAATAGAAATTCACCTCACTTATTCATATTTATGGATGTGGCAGCCAATCACCATTCTCAGCGGGAAATATGAATCAGTGATGAGAATTTCTATTCACATCGCTGGCCGGCCCGAAGTTCATAGCAAAGATGCGAGCGCTGTAAAGAGCCGCTCCGCATCTCTGCAATATAAAGGACGATCACATCAGGTGTACAGGTACAGTCTTTTCCATGCTGGGAGTAGTCGTACTACCTAAAAAACACACACTTTATTAAACACATAATTAAAATGCATTACTAATAAAAAATTTCACAAATTTAATTATAAAAAAATATATTATTTTTACAATTAAATGGCCCTTTAATACATTTTTTATATTGTCGGCTACATTTTTAGGTCCCTGCCCGACCACATAAATTGGTATCTGTTTAAAAATTTACAAAAATTTTGTTCTAAAAAATATAAATTTCGTTAAATACTATTTTTTTCATCTTTACTGCATCCTTTTTTATTTTTTTGGTACCCAACAAAATTCTTAAAAAGACACCAATGGGGCCAAAATGCAGTTTCCACACAAAGGCAAAAATGCCCAAAAAGACGCAAGAAAAAAACGCCAAACACAGGAAAATGTGTTAGTGTTTTTTCTGGCATTTTTTTTGGCAAGAAGGTATGAAGGTATGCATAATAGATGTATATATGTATGATAGATGTATGTATGATGTATGTATTATAGATGTTTATATGTATAATGTTTGTATGTATGATAGATGTATGTATGTATGATATGTGTATGTATAATAATATATGCATGTATGATTGAAGTGTGTATGCATGATGGAAGTATGTGTATGTATGCATGATAGATGTATGTATAAGGCCAGGTTTACACTTTGAAATATCCCAACAGATTTACGCCGAAGATCCCATGGGCAGCTCAAGGATCACGCATACTGTGTTGCAGTCCCCAAAGACGGCAATGAATTTCTATTTCTGAGCAAATCTGCTCAAAAACGCATTGCTGTGTATGGGGACAGCAACGCAGTATGGGCAGTCCTAGTGCCGCCCGTGGTATCTGTGGTGGAAATTCCGTCTTGAGATGTATGAAAAATGGATGTGTGCATGCATGATAAATGTATGTATAATAGATGTGTGCATGCATGAAAGATGTATGAATTTATGCTAGATGTATGTATGATAGATGTATTATGTATGTATGATTTTTAATTTTTAGATTTTTTATTGATCTTTAATGTAAAAAGTGAAGTTTTAACACCTTAAGGACGAAAGGCGTACCTGTACGCCCTCGTCCCACTTCCCTTCTATGACGTGGGCTCAGGAGCTGACCCCGCGTCATAGTGGGTTGGTCCCGTGGCTGATACCGAACATCACTGTCCCGGTGATGCCTGGCATTGACTCCTTAGACGCCGCAATCAAAGTTGATTGCAGCGTCTAAAATAAAAAAAATAAAAAAAGACCGGGCAGCCCAGCGGAGCTGATAGGGACCACTGCTGTAAAAACGCAATGTCCCGATCAGCTAAGAGGACGACGGGAGGGCCCTTACCTGCCTCCTCATCCAATCATTGCTCTGAAGCTCCAGTCAGCCATGTCAGGCTGGAGCAGCAAAGCACTAATAACACTGATCAATGCTATGCTATGGCATAGCATTTAACAGTGCATGCAAACAGAAGATTGCATGGTACAGTCCCCTGTGGGGACTAAAAAACATAGTGTAAAAAAGTTAATGAAAGTGATTTAACCCCTTCCTTAATAAAAGTTAGAATCACTCCCCTTTTCCCATTTAAAAAACAAAATGTAGTACCGCCACGTATGTAAATGTACGAACTATAAAAATATAACGTTTATTAACCCCTTAAGGACCAAGCCCATTTTCACCTTAAGGACCAGAGCATTTTTTGCACATCTGACCACTGTCACTTTAAAGAGTACCTATCACTAAGTAAACTTTTCTAAACTAACTCAGGCTATGTTCCCTACCTACACCTAACACTCCCCCCCCTGATCTTAATTTTTTTTAAAGAGCTATAAAAAGCTCTGTATCTCACCTTTCTTCTTGCTCACATAGTGTGAGCTGCCGGCAGTAGGATGTGGACGTGCCCCAGCAGGTGCTACGTCACTGAAGCCTGCTGGGGGGGGGGGGGTACTGCTTCTCCCGTCCGGAGCAGCTACGAGCACAGCACTCGCTCCCTCCTGTCTGATTGACAGGCAGGGAGCAGCGCTGTGCTGGTCACATGTCCCGGCCGCAGTCTGAGATTTCGGACTCTATAGATTTCGGTATGAGTCCGAAATCTATACAAAGGCTTGCGGCCAGGACTGCTAGGGAGACCCCTAGTGGTCACTTTTTTAAACAGTAATAATTAAAAGTAAGCACATTTTTTTAATGAAAACCAATTTGAAAGTTGATTCTATCATATATAAATCTATCATATATAAAAAGTTTGTTTGATGAAAGGTACTCTTTAAGCATTTTATAACTCGGGAATGCTTTCACTTATGAATTTGATTCAGAGATTGTTTTTTTGTGACATATTCTACTTTAACATAGTGGTAAATTTTTGTCGATACTGGCATAATTTCTTTGTGAAAAATTCTAGCATTTTTCTAACTTTGAAGCTCTCTGCTAGTAAGGAAAATAGACATACCAAATAAATTATATATTGATTCACATATACAAAATGTCTACTTTATGTTGGCATCATAAAGTTGAAATGTTTTTACTTTTGGAAGACATCAGAGGGCTTCAAAGTTCAGCAGCAATTTTCAAATTTTTCACAAGCTTTTAAAAATCGGAATTTTTCAGGGACCAGTTCAGTTTTGAAGTGGATTTGAAGGGCCTTCATATTAGAAATACCCCATAAATTACCCCATTATAGAAACTGCACCCCTCAAAGTATTCAAAATGACATTCTCTGCTAAAGGGTGATAGGTGCTGTTCACCCTTTTTTTCTGGGTCACCCAGGGGTTTGCACGCGGTGCCTGCCACTCACCAGGCATCCCGGTCCGTTCTCCGCCTGGCTAGTGGCAGGGACCGGAATTACTCTGGGTGTACAAGTATGCCCTGTGTCCTAAAGTACCAGGACATCAGGGAGTACCGCACAGTCAATAGCGATTACATATAAAAATACCAAAGTCCAAAATTGCATATTTGTGATCACTTTGTATACACTAAATTTTTTTTTGAAAAGCAATCAAAAAGTCCAGTCAAAACAAAAATGATACAGATAAAAACTACAGATCACGGTGCAGAAAATGACCTCTCATATCGCCCCGTATAAAAAAGCCCTGTATAAAAAAATTATAGAGGTCAGAAGAGGACATTTTTAAATGTACTAATTTTGGTGAAAAAAGTTATCATTTTTTAACAGAAGTATAACTAAATCAAACCTATATAAGATAGGTATCATTATTGCCGAAAAGTGTAGAATCGGAAGCCCCCAAAAGTTACAAAATGGCTTTTTTTTTTTCAATTTTGCCCCACAAATATTTTCTTTCTGGTTCGCCATAGATTTTGTGGTGAAATGATTGGTGGTATTACAAAGTAAAATTGGTGGTGCAAAAAACAAGCCCTCAAATGGGTCTGTAGGGGGAACACAGCCATCTTACATATATACATATACATGACTTAGGGATCTGGGGGGGGGGGATGAGTCTGGAAAAAAACTAAGGGTTCCGGGGGAGGTTTTGGTCTGAGGTGGGGGGATGCGATGTAACAGAGAACCCTGGAGGAAGACTTAGGGGTCTGGAGGTGGACAGAGGGGTCTGGAGGAGTACAGAGGGGTTTGGAGGAGGCAAACCACAGAGGGGTCTGGAGCAGGAGTACAGAGGGGTCTGGAGGAGAGGAGTACAGAGGGGTCTGGAGGAGGAGTACAGAGGGGCCTGGAGGAGGCAAACAACAGAGGGGTCTGGAGCAGGAGTACAGAGGGGCCTGGAGGTGGAGTATAGTGGGGTCTGGAGGAGGCAAACAACACAGGGGTCTGGAGGAGGTAAACAACAGAGGGGTCTGGAGCAGGAGTACAGTGGGGTCTGGAGGAGGAGTACAGTGGGGTCTGGAGGAGGAGTACAGTGGGGTCTGGAGAAGGCAAACAACACAGGGGTCTGGAGGAGGCAAACAACAGAGGGGTCTGGAGCAGGAATACAGAGGGGTTTGGAGCAAAAGTACAGAGGGGTCTGGAGGAGGAGTACAGAGGGGTCTGGAGCAGGAGTACAGTGGGGTCTGGAGGAGGCAAACAACAGAGGGGTCTGGAGGAGGCAAACAACAGAGGGGTCTGGAGGAGGCAAACAACAGAGGGGTCTGGAGCAGGAATACAGAGGGGTCTGGATGAGGAGTACAGAGGGGTCTGGAGCAAAAGTACAGAGGGGTCTGGAGCAGAAGTACAGAGGGGTCTGGAGCAGAAGTACAGAGGGGTCTGGAGCAGGAGTACAGAGGGGTCTGGAGCAGGAGTACAGAGGGGTCTGGAGCAGAAGTACAGAGGGGTCTGGAGCAGAAGTACAGAGGGGTCTGGAGCAGGAGTACAGAGGGGTCTGGAGGAGGAGTACAGAGGAGTCTGGAGAAAGAGTACAGTGGGGTCTGGAGCAGGAGTACAGAGGGGTCTGGAGGAGGAGTACAGAGGGGTCTGGAGGAGGAGTACAGAGGGGTCTGGAGGAGGAGTACAGAGGAGTCTGGAGGAAGAGTACAGTGGGGTCTGGAGCAGGAGTACAGTGGGGTCTGGAGGAAGAGTACAGAGGGGTCTGGAGGAAGAGTACAGTGGGGTCTGGAGGAAGAGTACAGTGGGGTCTGGAGGAAGAGTACAGTGGGGTCTGGAGCAGGAGTACAGTGGGGTCTTGAGGAGGAGTACAGATGAGTCTGGAGGAAGAGTACAGTGGGGTCTGGAGGAAGAGTACAGTGGGGTCTGGAGGAAGAGTACAGTGGGGTCTGGAGGAAGAGTACAGTGGGGTCTGGAGCAGGAATACAGAGGGGTCTGGAGCAGGAGTACAGTGGGGTCTGGAGGAAGAGTACAGAGGGGTCTGGAGGAAGAGTACAGTGGGGTCTGGAGGAAGAGTACAGTGGGGTCTGGAGGAGGAGTACAGTGGGGTCTGGAGGAAGAGTACAGTGGGGTCTGGAGGAGGAGTACAGAGGAGTCTGGAGGAAGAGTACAGTGGGGTCTGGAGGAGGAGTACAGAGGAGTCTGGAGGAAGAGTACAGTGGGGTCTGGAGCTGGAGTACAGTGGGGTCTGGAGGAAGAGTACAGTGGGGTCTGGAGGAGGAGTACAGAGGAGTCTGGAGGAAGAGTACAGTGGGGTCTGGAGGAAGAGTACAGTGGGGTCTGGAGGAGGAGTACAGAGGGATCTGGAGGAGGAGTACAGAGGGGTCTGGAGGAGGAGTACAGAGGGGTCTGGAGGAAGAGTACAGTGGGGTCTGGAGGAGGCAAACAACAGAGGGGTCTGGAGAAGGCAGATGATAAAGGGGTCTGGAGGAGGACAGAGGTCTGGATAAGGAAGAGGACAGAGGAGCTGGAAGGAAGACAGATGAGCCTGGAGGAGTGTAGATGAGGAGGAGGTGGACAGAGGGGTCTGGAGGATGTCTGACATGGTTATATTCAGGTGGCCCAGTTTTTGGCAGGGGGATAATAATTTTTATCTTCATATAGAGGATGAGGATCTGCTAAGAAATTAACACTAATGTCCGGACGTCAGGTTCTGCAGAGGAAGATGAAGCTGGAAAATGTCCTGGTGCCTCGACAAGAAGAAGTAGAGAAGAAAAGCAGCAACAACAACAGAAGACATCACTCAGGTCACTGATACAGTGGTCCCTCAAATTACAATATTAATTGGTTCCAGGACGACCATTGTATGTTGAAACCATTGTATGTTGAGACCAGAACTCTATGGAAACCTGGTAATTGGTTCTGAAGCCTCCAAAATGTCATCCAAAAATAGGAAAAAGGGAGGATTAAAGAAAAATAAGTAGATAACTAATACAGATAAAGCAAATCCTTACATATAAAAGTGATAAAGAGCTGCTGGAAGCTGTAAATCACTGTCTAGGTCAGTGTTTCCCAACCAGGGAGCCTCCAGCTGTTGCAAAACTACAACACCCAGCATGCCCGGACAGCCAACGGCTGTCCGGGCATGCTGGGAGTTGTAGTTTTGCAACAGCTGGAGGCCCCCTGGTTGGGAAACAATGGTTTATGTAGAGGAAAGGATCTTCTTCAGGGTCCTATACAGTACACTCAGTGTCCCAAATGGAGCCACCCTTACTTGGTGTCCAAAGGAGCAGCTAACCCTGGCACAGGTAAGGAGTAGTACAGAACTTGTAGTTCCTCCCTGTACTGTAGGGGGCGCTACCAGACAGCCATTCAGTGCTTGTACTTCAGTAATAGAGGTGATTTACCAGCAAAATGCCAATTCTGATTGGTCAGTTCCTCCAGTTGTGACAGGTATCACAGATCTGGACTGTCTGTACATTCATTGTATGTTGAGTCTGGTTTCAAGTTACGATGGTCCAGAAAAGATCATTGTATGTTGAAACTATTGTATGTTGAGGCCATTGTAAGTTGAGGGATCACTGTATTATTGTGTATTCTCCTGACTGTATCCATCACTTGTAAGTTCTGCAGTTATGATGGGTGACAATGTACCCTAATCTGTGGCTCTACAGCGGTTAGAAAACTACAACTCCCATAACGCCTGAGGCTCTCCAGGTATGATGGGAGTTGTCTTTACAACAGCTGGAGAGCCACTTGAACTGAGGTGATCGCCGGGGTCTCAGCAGTTGAACCCCCACCGAAGAATGGGCTGCTTATTCTATATTCTACTGTCAGGCATATTATTACTACTTTCACCCCCACCATGCTATACCAGTGCTCTATGTATCAGTCATACTAATTGTAGCAGTATTATGGATATATAGCACTGGTATAGCATTATGGAAATGGTACTAGTAATTGCACCAGTATAGTACAGGGTGGGCCATTCATATGGATACACCTTAATAAAATCGGAATGGTTGGGGATATTAACTTCCTGTTTGTGGCACATTAGTATATGGGAGGGGGGGGGGGACTTTTCAAGATGGGTGCTGTCCGTGCATGCTGGGGGTTGTAGTTATCTAACAGCTGAAGGCACACTGGTTGCAAAACACTTGAAAGTTTATTACTTAACTTAGTGTTTCCAAACCAGTGTGCCTCCAGTTGTTGCAAAACTACAAATCCCAGCATGCCCAGACTGCCCAGGCATGCTGGAAGTTGTAGTTCGGCAATATCTGAAGGATCAGATGTTGCCGAACTATAACTTCCAGCATGCCTGGGCAGTCTGGTATGCTGGGAGTTGTAGTTTTGCAACATCTGGAGGTCCACAGTTTGGAGACCACTGTATAATGGTCTCCAATCTGTGCTCTTCCAGATGTTACAGAACTACAACTCCCAGCATGCCTGGACAGACTGAGCATGCTGAGATTTGTAGTTTTGCAACATCTGGAAGAGCACAGATTGGAGACCATTATACAGTGGTCTCCAAACTGTTGACCTCCAGATGTTGCAAAACTGCAACTCCCAGCATGCACAGAGAGCCAAAGGCTGTCTGGGCATGCTGGGAGTTGCAGTTTTGAAACTCCCAAAGGCAGCGGTGGGATCGCTTTACGGCGATCTCACTGCTGCCAATGAAGATGCCGCCCTGCTGCTGCAAACTCACAGCCGGGACGCACCACCTCCGGGACCGCCTGGAGGACGCCGCTCGCGCCGGGACCGCTCGGGACACTGCATGGCCGGGTAAGTGACGCCGGGGGACGGGTAAGGGACACTTAGCAGAGCGGTGTGTGTCCCGATCCCCGTGATCGGGACTCACACACCACGCTGCTAGGTATTCTCATAGCGAAACGCTGCTATCAGCTAGTCAGATTTGATTAGCTGATAGCAGCGATCGCTGGGGGGGGGGGGGGGGGGGATGAAACCCCCCGTGGTCGCATGGTAAGATGGCTGGCTATCAGTGATAGCCACCATCTTACCGGGCGCTGCGGGATGCCGCGAGTAGCGGCAAAAATGTTCATGACGTACCTGTATGTCATGGGTCGGGAACACCTTCCCACTCATGACGTACAGGTATGTCATAGGTCGGGAAGGGGTTAAGGGTGTGGTTAGGGGCGTGGCTGTGCTGTGGGCTCTAGCCCCAGGTCTTTTGGAGACCTAGCAACGCCCCTGCCACCAACCTCTATCTACTCACAAATGACCCACCTTTATTGTGTTAACAATGTTGAGACTAGATAGTAGCCATGGAAGATGTCATTTCCCTGTCGCCGCTGAGCTCTATTAAGTCACTTCATGTTGTGATGGAAGCTAGTCTGGTTAGAAATGTTCGTAGGCATCTTCTTGTAAAGCAGCTACCTATTATATTCCTAAATCCTTTAGGCTAAGTTTCCACTTGTTTTTTTTTTTTCTGTTTTTGAGCCAAAGTCAGAAGTGGATCCATAAGGGAGGAGAAGTGTAAGTCCTTCCTTTATATGTCCTATTCCTTATGGATCCACTTCTGGCTTTGGCTCAAAAACTGCAGTGGTATTTTTCCAAAAACTGGCAGAAAAAAAAACAAGTGGAAACTTAGCCTAAAGAACGCAGCCCATTTTGCCCTTAGGGATCAGTAAATTTCCATTTTTTTGTATATTTGTTTTATTCTCCTTGCCCTTAAAGAGACATAATTGTTTTATTTTCAATCCACAGAACCATATAAGAGCTTGTATTTTGCACGGCCAGATGTACTTTGTCATGACACTATTGATTTTACCATAAAATCTGCGAAACAAAAGAAATATATATTATTTGTGGGTGAATACATTTGACCTTTTTTTTTGCTTTTAAAAAAGGCCACATTTTTTAAACGAAATGAGTATGTTTAAAATAGCTGTATTCTGACCCTTTTCTGGACCATCGTAACTTGAAACCAGACTCAACATACAATGAATGTACAGACAGTCCAGATCTGTGATACCTGTCACAACTGGAGGAACTGACCAATCAGAATTGGCATTTTGCTGGTAAATCACCTCTTTTTTTCACCCTGATCTGCACTTTTACACATATATGCTTTTTGATCACTTTTTATTTATTTTTTGAGGGATATGATGTGACCAAAAATCAGCAACTTTGGACTTTGATATTTTTTTTACGTTTACACCATTTGCCGCAGTGCGGTCACTAAAATGGATGATCGGATAATATTCCCAAAATTTATTACATTTTTTTTTAATTTAGGCGAAGTTTCCACTTGTTTTTTTTCTGGCAGTTTTTGGAATATTGCCACTGCAGTTTTTGAGCCAAAGTCAGAAGTGGATCCATAAGGGAGAAGTGTAATGTCCTATTCCTTTTGAATACATTTCTTGCTTTGGCTCAAAAACTGCAGTGACAGCTTTCCAAAAACTGCCAGAAAAAAAAACAATCGGAAACTTAGCCTTAAAGTTTGATATATGCAAATGGGGTATCAAAAAAAAAAGTACAGATCACTCCGCAAAAACAGCCCCATACCACCGCTTATAAAATGAGCCCCATACCACTGTTTATACGGAAAAATGAAAAAGTTATAGGCCGTCAAAATACAGGGATTTTAAATGTACTAATTTGGTTAAAAGGTTTGAGAATTTTTTTTAAGTGGTACAATAATAGAAAAGTATGCAATCATGGGTATTATTTTAATCATACTGACCTGTAATTTCTACCGTAAATTGTACAGCGGGAAAACGAAACCTTCCAAAATTTGCTAAATTGCGGTTTTCTTTTCAATTTCCCCATCCAAATAGTATTTTTTTTTTAAATCAACAGGTGCGAGAAAGTTAAATATATTTGTAAATTACTTCTATTAAAAAAATCTTATTCCTTCCAGTACTTATTAGCTGCTGAATACTACAGGGGAAAATGTTTTCTTTTTGGAACACAGGGCTCTCTGCTGACATCATGACCACAGTGCTCTCTGCTGACATCTCTGTCCATTTAAGGAACTGTCCAGAGCAGCAAATGTTTTCTATGGGAATTTTCTCCTACTCTGGACAGTTCTTAAAATGGACAAAGGTGTCAGCAGAGAGCACTGTGGTCATGATGTCAGCAAAGAGCTCTGTGTTCCAAAAAGAAAAGAATTTCCTCTGGAGTATTCATCAGCTAATAAGTACTGGAAGGATTAAGAGTTTTTAATAGAAGTAAATTACAAATCTGTTTAACTTTCTGGCACCAGTTGATAAAAAAAAAATAATAATAATAAAATAAAGTTATCCACCGTAGCTCAAATAACTCCAAAAAGGGCTGGATTTTTCCTACTGAAGTCTCTCCCTTTGTGTACACTCGCTTTCATTTTGTGTCTGTAAAATGTGCTAAAGCTTTCTCTTCAGCCGTTTACATCTCAAAATACAGTATGTATTATTTTGGCATGTAATTTGGGACATATTTTGATGTAAAAGTCCCAAATGACAGCTGTTTGTTGTAAAAGTCTAGAAGTATGGCAAAATCGAAAGGCTCAAAAAAACATCTGTTTTTGGCTGGAAGATGGTGAGATTCATAGCTAAGTTTAAAATGTTGTGTGAACATAGCCTGAAGAAAATACAACTTTCACCAAAGCACAGTGGTCTTATCAACTGATCATGGTAGGCACCAGCCAAAAGGATAGACCTTGGGGATCGAAATCCCAGGAAAGCCATTAAAGGGGTACTCCGGTGGTGAATTTTTTTGACTATATGGCATCTTCTTTGTAAGTTTAGTTTTTTTGCAATATACATGTGTTATATGTTTTGGCAGCATGTATGTGTTTTTCTTACCTGTTTGTTTGGCAGGAAGTTCTGTAGTTCAGAGGGTTTTCTTTTACTGTCGTCCACAGTTCTGAGTCTGTTGTGGACAAGATGTCACAGCATTTTTTTTTCTCTCTGTCTGCATGAGAGGAATAAGCCACGCCCCCTCATCTCATCCTGCTGAGTACAAAGCTCCTCACCTCCCCTCCCCCCTGCTCTGTATTCTAAGGACGCAGGTCTGCACAGGAGAAGAAACACAGAGAAGATAAGTGTTATCTGAAGGGGAGGATGAGAAGGTGCACGGGCTGGGGATGTATGGACTGCAGGGGAAGAAATCTCATACTGGGAAAGATCTCTATGGGGGAGATTTATCAAAACCTGTGCAGAGGAAAACTTGCCCAGTTGCCCATAGCAACCAATCAGATCGCTTCTTTCATTTTTCACAGGCCTTCATAAAACTGAAAGCAGCAAGCTGATTGGTTGCTATGGGCAACTGGGCAAGTTTTCCTCTGCACAGGTTTTGATAAATCTCCCACTATATGTCCTGAATGACACATGCTGGAAGTTGTAGTCCCTGTTGTGTGTGTGTGTATGTATGCTAGTGTTTACAAACCAGTGTGCCTCCAGCTGTTGCAAAACTACAACTCCCAGCATGCCCTGACAGGCTTTGGGCATGCTGGGAGTTGTAGATTTGCAACAGCTGGAGGTACAATGGTTGGGAAACACTGTTCTAGCCTATTCAGCATACACATCATGTTACACCAGTGTTTCCAAATCAGTGTGCCTCCAGCTGTTGCAAAACTACAACTCCTAGCATGCCCAAAGGCTGTCAGGGCATGCTGGGAGTTGTAGTTTTGCAACACCTGGAGGCACCCTGGTTGGGAAACACTGGTGTATGCCCTACAGAGGTGTGGTGAACTACAACCCCCAGGAGACTACAGAAGCAGCATGCTGGTGTTATACTACAGACTGAAGACTCCTGAATGACACATGCTGGGAGTTGTAGTCCCTTTTGTGTGTGTATGACAGTGTATCCCAACCAGGGCTGATTATATTAGTGTACTGTGAATAAGGGGGCTGACCTGGGAAAATAGTAGGGTGGGTAAAGGGCGTAACAAACAAAAATAGAATAAAGGAGCCGCCCCAAACCAGCAAGGCATGTGGCATGCTGGGATTTGTAGTTTTCAGCACAGCAAGAAACAGGAAATAGAAGCAAAGATAGGAAAACAAAGTGGGGGATAAAAAGACAACAAAGAACGGAAATAGAGTCGCCTAAACAACAAGAATAGAAATGAAACAAAACAAATAGGGTAAGTCAAAAACGGAAAAACATGTTGACCACCGGAGTACCCCTTTAAGCGTTGTGCAGAGAGAGAAAAGAGGGCTCCAGCAGAAGTGGAGGGTTACTGGAGGGTTGCTCATCTGTTGATTTACATATGAAAATCAGAAAGGACACCATGGGGGGTATTTATCAAAGGATTTATGTGTTTTTTTTAAACATAACTTTGCCGCAATGCTTTGGCGCAGTGTCTTTTTGCGCCAAAGTTTGGTGCATTTTATCCACTGTCATTTTTACAACTTTATCAAAATCACACGGTCCTGTGTGTGATTTTAACTTTAGTCAGTAATTCATCATTTGCGCCAATCGATCTTTGGCGCAATTTTGCGCCTTTAGTTTTTTTTGGGCGCAAATCACCGCCAAGAAATTTTGCACATGGAAAACACACTTAGCAATGTCAGAAAATGTAAAGGCGTCAAAATACATTAAAACATTTTTTTTGTGAAAGCAGCGACGCCTCCAGTGCTGCTCAATACTATCCTGCGACATAGTTGTCTCTGAGGAACCTTCACCCTCCGTTGAGCCAGGATTGGACATGGCCGCACAGGTTCAGGAAAGGTAAAGCACTAAAGCAGTGGTCTCCAACCTGCGGACCTCCAGATGTTGCAAAACTACAACTCCCAGCATGCCCGGACAGCCAACGGCTGTCCGGGCATGCTGGGAGTTGTAGTTTTGCAACATCTGGAGGTCCGCAGGTTGAAGACCACTGCACTAAAGTAACAAAAAAAAAAACAACTACCCAACTTGAAAATAAAATCCATTTCACATGGTGGCTATAAACCCCACAAAAGAAAATAACTCATATCGCTTGCTGATATACTGCAGGAGGGACCCCGAAATGGCTGCTCTACAGGGTAGAATACACTGTCCTCTGTGGTGGTAAGTTCTGTGTAAAAGGCGCTGTGAACGGCTGATTTCAACATTTGCGCCAAAATTACTAACAACTTGCACCAAATGATAAATTTGGTCCATGTCCACGAAAACCAAAGTGAAAAAAAAGGCTAAAAAGAAACTGTCAACAGGCAAAATTGATAAATGCCCCCTATATGTTTTCAACAACACCAACTGTAATCCCCACCCAAACCAGACTTTAGTATAACTTGACCCATTCGTCCAGCCACCCACCTGTATGACCTCCTGGCTGACAGTCTATATCAGTGGTTTCCAACTCAACTCTCGAACTTTTGTAGAACTATACCTTCCAGCATTCTCAGACAGCTCATATTGGGAGTTGTAATAGACCATTAAAGGAGTAGTCCAGTTGGTGACCCAGTGGTGACCAACTTATCCCCTATCCTAAGGATAGGGGATAAGTTTGAGATCGCGGGGGGTCCGACCGCTGGGGCCCCCTGCGATCTCCTGTACGGAGCCCCGACAGCCTGCGGGAAGGGGGCGTGTTGACCTCCGCACGAAGCGGCGGCCGACACGCCCCCTCAATACAACTCTATCGCAGAGCCGAAGCGCTGCCTTCGGCAATCTCCGGCTCTGCCATAGAGATGTATTGAGGGGGCGTGTCGGCCGCCGCTTCGTGTGGAGGTCGACGCCCGCTATCTGGCCGGAGAGCCTGGCCCCCGTACAGAGAGATCGCAGGGGGCCCCAGGGGTCGGACCCCCCGCGATCTCAAACTTATCCCCTATAATTAGGATAGGGGATAAGTTTTTCACCACTGGACTACCCCTTTAACTGGACAGCTACAAGTCAGTGCCCGCTGATCCATACAGTACTATATGATGTATACACCTATACGTCTTCCATACCCCGCATAGCTGAATTTTCTGTGCTTCTCTGACAAGTGAATTATAGTTGTCACCTACCGGTCCCAAATGGATGCGCATTGTGTTCCGAAATTCCGTTCTCAATATAATGCATCCTGCATGGAAATGTCCAGCAGTGTCCAGTTCCTTGTGCAGTTCAGTAAAGTCAGAAACAAGGAAGCTGCCTGTGCTCGGGGAAATTTATGTTACCAGCAGCTGGTTAATGATTTGTTGCTGGTATTTATGTAGCTATAAAACAGGAGTGGCCCCTGAGTGATACCATGTACGAGACGTAGACTGGGAGACAGTTATTGGAGGAGCCAAGTAAATAAAGTGGTCAGGCAAGAATTAGGATTAGGTTTGATGTGTAAATGTACCATAGTGCCAGCCAGGAACCTAGAGACAAAGCCAAACACAACCAACTGTACAGGCATCTGCTTTTGTTAAATTTAAAATAGTCACATTTGTCACATTATATATGTGTGTGTGTATATATATATATATATATATATATATATATATATATATATATATATATATCCTGCACCCCACCCACCTCTATTAGGTGTATATAAGGTGCCTTGGATGTTTCAGACCTTGCAATGCCTGTTGTACTGTTCACACAGAGGCATATTCATATTGTAGGGTCCGTCCCAGAATGAGGTCACCTTACCGTGGTGGGACGGTCCACACTATTTGGCACCAAATTTGCAAGCTAAGTACCTCATAATTTCATATCTTCATTTATTGCATTACAGCTGTAAAGCTTTTCATGCTTTATCTATATACTCATGTTTTATCTATATACTCATGTTTTATCTATATCTTTTCGCTAGCAGTGTGCTGCTGTATTCTCTTGTTGCTATATATATATATATATATATATATATATATATATATATATATATATATATATGCGGTATTGCTACACAGGGATTTTTACCCAGATTTTCAAGACTCCTGTGTAGCTATGCAGAAGAATACAATGGTCCCTCAACATATGATGGTAATCCGTTCCAAATGGACCATCGTTTGTTGAAACCATCGCATGTTGAGGGATCCGTGCAATGTAAAGTATAGGACAGTGGTCTACAACCTGCGGACCTCCAGATGTTGCAAAACTACAACACCCAGCATGCCCGGACAGCCAACGGCTGTCCGGGCATGCTGGGAGTTGTAGTTTTGCAACATCTGGAGGTCCGCAGGTTGAAGACCACTGGTATTGGAGGTTATACTCATGTGTTCCCGCCGCTCCGGACCGTCACCGCTCGTCACCGCTGCCCTGGATGTCGCGCGTCCCCAGGGAGTCCCCGACGCTCCGGCAAGGCCTCTGCTACCCCGGCATCCTCGCTCTCACGTCGCCGCCATCACGTCGCTACGCACGCCGCTCCTATTGGATGACGGGACGGCGTGCGCAGCAATGTGATGACGTCGATGGAGAGCGCCAACGATGCAGGGGATCCTGAAGAGGACGCGCCGGAGCCCCGAGGACAGGTAAGTGATCGTCAGCGGACCACACGGGCACCGTAAACCGCTATCCGGTGGAAGCTGAAGCAGTCTGCGCTGCCGGATAGCCGTTTATGCGATGGCCCCGACATACAAAAGCATCGTATGTTGATGCTGCCTTCAACATGCGATGGCCTCTGAGAGGCCATTGTATGTTGAAATGATCGTATGTCGGGGCCATCGTAGGTCGGGGCGGTCACTGTAATTGTGTGATGTATCATTGCTTCTACTAAAAGTGTTTTTTTTTTATACCTTTATTAGCAATCAATCGTCAATCACATATACAATAAATAATACATTCACCATACATATGTTGACAGCACATTATACAGCACAGGTTCCCTAAGCAATGCTACACACTTCACTAAAACTCTTGCATACATTTTAAAAGAAAACAGTGTCAAACAACAAGGCATGGGGGAAGTGTTATGACATCTATACCTGCACTCATGGAAACAGGTGCAACGTTTTCTGCTGCAGAGCTCGCCCCAAAATTTAATGTTCATATAAGAAGTAGCACGGCACTGCGGTATTAGTGGAAATAAACGTGTTGGATATGCGTTGGTGTAGCTAGATGCTGCTGGTGGTGCTCTGACACAATGAGATATTCATATGTTCCAAGAGAAGAGAAAGAAATCGGCAACTCACCATTCAGCTGGTATGTTCTTCTTTTATTGAAGCATACTCACATGAATATAACAAAAGGAGAGAGGGTAGTGGGGGGATAGTGATATGCAACCGAGCTCCTGTTTCGCACACTAAGTGTGCTTCCTCCGGAGGAAGCACACTTAGTGTGCGAAACAGGAGCTCGGTCGCATATCACTATCCCCCCACTACCCTCTCTCCTTTTGTTATATTCATGTGAGTATGCTTCAATAAAAGAAGAACATACCAGCTGAATGGTGAGTTGCCGATTTCTTTCTCTTCTCTTGGACCAAAATTTAATGTATTACAGCTCAAATTTACTTAGCAAAACATCATCTTTCCATACTTCTAAGGCAGCAAAGCAAACAATTGGGTTAAAGGGGTACTCCGGCGCTTAGACATCTTATCCCCTATCACGCCCCCTCCCATAGGCTTGCATTGAGGGGCGGAGCGTGACGTCACACGGGGGTGGAGGCGTGACGTCACACGCCGCCTGCCCCGTGGTCGCCGGTAATCAGACCCGGAGCAAACATGCTCCGGGGACTGATTTTAACTGGGGTGCTGCGTGCAAGATCATGGGGGTCCCCAGCGGTGGGACCCCAGTGATCAGGCATCTTATCCCCTATCCTTTGGATAGGGGATAAGATGTCTAAGCACCGGAGTATCCCTTTAACCCCTTAAGGACATAGGGCGTATCCATACGCCCCCGTTTCCAAGTCCTTAAGGACCGAGGGCGCATGGATACGCCCTGAGCATTTCCGGCCCCCGCCGCTAGCCGGAGGGGAGCCGGAGCCGGATGCCTGCTGAAATCGTTCAGCAGGCATCCCGGCATATCGCCCAGGGGGGTCATTATGTCCCCCCATGTTGGCGATTGCCGCAGATCGCTGGACAATTCAGTCCAGCGATCTGCGGCGGATTCCGGGTCAATCGGGTCTCCAGTGACCCGATGACCCGGAATTATTGGCTGATCGGGGCCGTCAGAGCCGTCGGGCCCCGAACAGCCAGAGCCAGCAGGGGTGAGGTGGCACTGGTGCCACCTCACGATCGCCCTGATTCGTCGGCCGGATTCCCGGCCGACCAATCAGGGCGCCTGCTGCGGGTGTCACTCCCGCAACCCGCTCCGCCCCTCTTCCGGAGGCTGTGAGCGGGTGCGGGAAGACGACCCCCGGTGCTGGGGACCCCGATCCCCAGCGTCCCTGTTGGGATCGGGGCCCCAGGAGCGACGGTGGCGGCGAGGGACTGACCTGTGCGGCGGCATCGTGGAGCAGCAGCAGGAGGTGAGTGACAGCCTCCTGCTGTTGCTTAGCAACAGCTCCCAGCATGCAAAAAGGGCATGCTGGGAGCTGTAGTTATGCAACAGCAGGAGGCAGACCACCACAACTCCCAGCATGCCCTTATGGGCATGCTGGGACTTGTAGTTTTGCAACAGCTGGAGGCACATTCTTTCTATGGAAAAGTGTACCTTCAGCTGTTGTATAACTACAACTCCCAGCTTGCACAATCAGCTAAAGTGCATGCTGGGAGTTGTAGTGGTGCATCTGGTGGTTGTATAACTACAACTCCCAGCATGCCCGTTGGCTGTCGGTGACTGCTGAGAGTTGTAGTTTTGCAACAGCTGAAGGCACACTGAGTTAAGTAGCAAACCAGTGTGTCTCCAGCTGTTGCATAACTACAATCCCCAGCATCCCCAGCCAATGTAGTATGCCTCCGGCTGTTGCATAACTACAAGACCCAGCATGCCCTTCCGCTGTCTGTACATGCTGGGGGTTGTAGCTTTTGCAACAGCTGAAGGCACACTGGTTGCAAAACACTGAGTTTGTTACCAAACTCGGTGTTTCACAACCTGTGTGTCTCCAGCTGTTGCAAAACTACAACTCTCAGCATGCACTGATAGACCGTACATGCTGGGAATTGTAGTTTTGCAACAGCTGGAGGTATTTCCCCCCCCCCATGTGAACGTACAGGGTACACTCACATGGGCGGAGGATTACAGTAAGTATCCGGCTGCAAGTTTGAGTTGCGGCAAATTTTCTGCCGCTGCTCAAACTGCCAGCGAGAAACTACTGTGAACCCTCCGCCCGTGCGACTGTACCCTAAAAACACTACACTACACTACCACAAAATAAAATAAAAAGTAAAAAACACTACATATACACATACCCCTACACAGCCCCCCTCCCCAATAAAAATGAAAAACGTCTGGTACGCCACTGTTTCCAAAACGGAGCCTCCAGCGGTTGCAAAACTACAACTCCCAGCATCCACTGATAGACCGTACATGCTGGGAGTTGTAGTTTTGCAACAGCTGGATGTTTCCCCCCCCCCCCCCAATGTGAACGTACGGGTACACTCACATGGGCGGAGGATTACAGTAAGTATCCGGCTGCAAGTTTGAGCTGCGGCAAATTTTCTGCTGCAGCTCAAGCTGCCAGCGAGAAACTACTGTGAACCCCCGCCCGTGCGACTGTACCCTAAAAACACTACACTAACACAAAATAAAAAGTAAAAAACACTACATATACACATACCCTACACAGCCCCCCTCCCCAATAAAAATGAAAAACGTCTGGTACGCCACTGTTTCCAGAACGGAGCCTCCAGCTGTTGCAAAACAACTACTCCCAGTATTGCCAGATAGCCACTGACTGTCTAGGCATGCTGGGAGTTTTACAACAGCTGGAGGCACCCTGTTTGGGAATCACTGGCGTAGAATACCCCTATGTCCACCCCTATGCAAGTCCCTAATTTAGGCCTCAAATGCACATGGCGCTCTCACTTTGGAGCTCTGTCGTATTTCAAGGCAACAGTTTAGGGTCATATATGGGGTATCGCCGTACTCGGGAGAAATTGGGCTTCAAATTTTGGGGGTGATTTTCTGCTATTACCCTTTTTAAAAATGTAAAATTTTGGGGAAAACAAGCATTTTAGGTTAAAAAAAAAATTTTTTTTTTACATATACAAAAGTCATGAAACACCTGTGGGGTATAAAGGTTCACTTAACCCCTTGTTACGTTCCCCGAGGGGTCTAGTTTCCAAAATGGTATGCCATGTGGTTTTTTTTTGCTGTCCTGGCACCATAGGGGCTTCCGAAATGCGGCATGCCCCCAGAGCAAAATTTGCTTTCAAAAAGCCAAATGTTACTCCTTCTCTTCTGAGACCTGTAGTGCACCAGCAGAGCACTTTTCACTCCCATATGGGGTGTTTTCTGAATCGGGAGAAATTGGGCTTCAAATTTTGGGGGGTGTCTTCTGCTATTACCCTTTTAAAAAATGTAAAATTTTTGGGAAACCAAGCATTTTAGGTAAAAAAAAAATTTTTTTTTTTACATATGCAAAAGTCGTGAAACACCTGTAGGGTATTAAGGTTCACTTTACCCCTTGTTACGTTCCCCGAGGGGTCTAGTTTCCAAAGTGGTATGCCATGTTTTTATTTTTGCTGTCCTGGCACCATAGGGGCTTCCTAAAGGTGACATGCCCCCCAAAAACCACTTGTCGCTCCTTCCCTTCTGAGCCCTCTACTGCGCCCACTGAACAATTAACATAGACACATGAGGTATGTGCTTACTCGAGAGAAATTGGGTTTCAAATATAAGTAAAAATTTTCTCCTTTTTATCCCTTGCAAAAATTCAGAAATTCGGTCTACAAGAACATGCGAATGTAAAAAATGAAGATTTCGAATTTTCTCCTTCACTTTGCTGCTATTCCTGTGAAACACCTAAAGGGTTAATACACTTACTGAATATCATTTTGAATACTTTGGGGGGCGTAGTTTTTATAATGGGGTCTTTTATGGGGTATTTCTAATATGAAGACCCTTCAAATCCACTTCAAACCTGAACTGGTCCATGAAAAATAGCGAGTTTGAAAATTTTGAGAAAAATTGTAAAATTGCTGCTGAACTTTGAAGCCCTCTGGTGTCTTCCAAAAGTAAAAACTCATAAATTTTATGATGCAAACATAAAGTAGACATATTGTATATGTGAACCCAAAAAAAAATTATTTTGAATATCCATTTTCCTTACAAGCAGAGAGCTTCAAAGTTAGAAATGCAAAATTTTCATTTTTTTCATCAAATTTGGGGATTTTTCACCAAGAAAGGATGCAAGTTACCACAAAATTTTACCACTAAGTTAAAGTAGAATATGTCACGAAAAAACAATCTCAGAATCAGAATGATAACTAAAAGCATTCCAGAGTTATTAATGTTTAAAGTGACAGTGGTCAGAATTGCAAAAAATGCTCTGGTCCTTAAGGTGAAAAAGGGCTCGGTCCTTAAGGGGTTAACTAGTTATCTCATCCTGCCAGGCAGAAGAAACAAACATCGTAATGAGACCAATTAACTGATCTCTATAAGGCTGCTCTTACACGATCAGCCTTTATCCTGTGGTGGCCCCCGCAGGTCTCTGTCTTGGAGGAGACACCTGGAGTTGTTGCCATGGTTGTCCATGAATGGAGGAGAAAAATGTTTATTAAAGGAGAACTCCAGAATAGAAAAATTGTCCTCCATACTGCCGGCAGTAAAAAAATAGATACATACCTTCCTTTGCTCCCCTGGTGCCTCCGGTAACCCACTCCGGTCTCCGCCGTGATCCTCTTCCTTTTTGCCGGTGGTCGGCGAGTCATACTGCACTCAGCCAATCACCGGCTGCAGCAAAGTCCCGACTCGCCCGGCGATAGGCTGAGCGGCAGTGTGACGTTTTCAGTCCCGGCACCTGCTGCGGGGGAGTGCAGTATGACTCGCCGACCACCGGTAACCAGGATCGCGGCGAAGACCGGAACACAGGGGAGCGAAGGAAGGTATGTATCTATTTTTTTTTTTTTACTGCCGGCAGTATGGAGGAAATTTTTCTATTCTGGAGTTCTCCTTTAACCTATTGACGACACAGGACAAATATACACATCCTGTGGCCGTCAACAATGTATTGAGCCTGCCCTAAACCCAGCTGCACCCAGTTTATTTTAGCTGCCATTGGTGTAGGAACTGGGAATGATGGGGGACACATCCCCCCCAGAAAATCATGTGTGGAGGGGGGGGGGGGAGGGCATAATGACAGAATCTCCCCCAGTTTTGCTTGACCAATCACACTCAGGTGCAAAGATCTCAACACCAACTCAACAGCAGTGACTACACAACCAGGACCTGCTCTGTATCTGCTAGATGCTGGAGGTGTAGGACCTGTAATGTGGCTGAAGAACCTGTGATGATGGTTATCACGTGACAGGAGTGGTAGTTCAATAGTAGGAGAGAAAGAAGGGTTGTTTATTACATTAAAGTTCAGTTTGAGCGTACCTGTCACCAAGGAAAATGAAGAAAAAAAAATCACAAGGAAGTTACTCACACTTTAATGAGGATCAAGTGCATGTCCCTTTTATTTGTGTTGATTATAGTTCTGTGCAGATAACGGCCCCGTTGTGCTGCTCTGGTCTCCTGCATTCCTCTCTCTAGCAGGGGGCATGAGCAAACTTTGTCAGCTTTCATTTCTTGTGTGTCATTTCTTTCATACTCTCTGTGTCTCTCAGTCCCTGATACAGGGATCCAGATAACCTGGTGTGAGTACACAGCAGAATAGATGACTTGGCCAGGAACTGAATATAAAATTCTGAATATTAAATTAGCCTGTATGGGGACATCTAGTGGCCAGAATTAGAACAGCCAAATATAAGTTAAAAACCGCTACAGTGGTCCCTCAAGTTACAATATTAATTGGTTCCAGGATGACCATTGTATGTTGAAACCATTGTATGTTGAGACCAGAACTCTATGGAAACCTGGTAATTGGTTCTGAAGCCACCAAAATGTCATCCAAAAATAGGAAAAAATTAGGATTAAAGAAAAATAAGTAGATAACTAATATAGATAAAGCAAGTCATTACATATAAAAGTAAGAAAGATCTGCTGGAAGCTGTAAATCTCTGTCTATGTCAGTGTTTCCCAAGCAGGGAGCCTCCAGCTGTTGCAAAACTACAACTCCCAGCATGCCCGGACAGCCAAAGGCTGTCCGGGCATGCTGGGAGTTGTAGTTTTGCAACAGCTGGGGGAACCCTGCTTGGGAAACACTGGTCTATGTAGAGGACAGGAGCTTCTTCAGGGTCCTGTACACTACACAATGTCCTAAAAAAAGTAACATATGGTCGCCCTCACCTGGTGTCCAAAGGAGCAGCTAACCCTGGTACAGGTAAAGATTACAGAACATATAATACCTCCCTGTACAGTAGGGGGCTCTACCAGACACCAGTCAGTGCATGCACTTCAGTAATACAGGTGTATTACCAGTGAATGCCCATTCTGATTAGTCAGATCTTCCGGCCATTGACGCGTTTCACATATCTGGACTGTCCGTAGCATTGTATGTTGAGTCTAGTTTCAACTTACAATCGTCCAGAAAAGACCATTGTATGTTGAAACTATTGTATTTTGAGGCCATTGTAAGTTGAGGGATCACTGTACATTTTTAAAGACATATATTAGAGAGAGAATCATAGAATTACTATATCTGCAACATTTTTTATGTTGGTGACAGTGCCTTTTTAAATAACTTTAAAAAAAAATCCCTGTGTAGAATGAAACTCCACTGTGCAGATAAACCCATCTTTGCAGAGTAGATGACCTGTAGTGAAGGTGAGGATTTTGTTTTGTTTTATTTTTGTCTTTTAAATCTTGCCACTTATGGGGTCGGAAGGAGGGGCCTACCTACTATATGGAGGCGGTATGAGGGCCCTTATTACTATATGGGGGCTGTATGAGGGGCCTTACTGTTATATGGGCTTATATGAGAGGAATAACTACTAATTGGGGCTATATGTGGGGCCTTATTATTATATGGGGCTGTATGATGGGCCTTACTACTATAAGGAAGCTGTATGAGGGGCATAGCTTAGTTAAAATATGGGGGCTGTATGAGGGGCCTTACTACTAAATGGGGACTGTATAAAGGGCATAAAACTATATGGGAGCTGTATGAGGGACTTATAGACGGAGATCAGGAATAAGTAAATATATTAAACACATTCTTCTCCACTGTACTCACTAAGGAAAATGAAATGCCAGGTGAAATACAGTGTGATAAGGTAAACTCCCCAGTACAGGTCACCTGTCTAACCCAGGAAGAAGTACGGTGCCGCCTACAAAAAATCTAAATAGACAAATCACCCGGTCCAGATGGCATTCACCCCAGTGTTCTAAGGGAATTAAAGGGATACTCCAGTGAAAAACTATTTTTTTTTAATCAACTAGTGCCAGAAAGTTAAGCAGATTTATAAATTACTTCTATTAAAAAATCTTAATCCTTCCTGTACTTATCAGCTGCTGAATACTACAGTGGAAATTATTTTCCATTTGAAACACAGAGCTGTCTGCTGACATCATGAGCACAGTGCTCTCTGCTGACATCTCTGTCCATTTTATGAACAGCATATGTTTGCTATGGGGATTTCCTTTTACCCTGGACAGTTCCTAAAATGGACAGAGATGTCAGCAGAGAGCACTGTGCTTGTGATGTCAACAGACAGCTCTGTGTTTCAAATGGAAAATAATTTCCACTGTAGTATTCAGCAGCTAATAAGTACAGGAAGGATTAAGATTTTTTAATAGAAGTAATTTACAAATCTGTTTAACTTTCTGGCACCAGTTGATTTAAAAAAAAAAAAAAAAGGTTTTCACCGGAGTACCCCTTTAACCCCTTAAGGACTGAGCCCTTTTTCACCTTAAGGACCGGAGCGTTTTTTGCAATTCTGACCACTGTCACTTTAAACATTAATAACTCTGGAATGCTTTTAGTTATCATTCTGATTCCGAGATTGTTTTTTCGTGACATATTCTACTTTAACTTAGTGGTAAAATTTTATGGTAACTTGCATCCTTTCTTGGTGAAAAATCACCAAATTTGATGAAAAAAATGAAAATTTTGCATTTTTCTAACTTTGAAGCTCTCTGCTTGTAAGGAAAATGGATATTCAAAATATTTTTTTTTGGGTTCACATATACAATATGTCTACTTTATGTTTGCATCATAAAATTTATGAGTTTTTACTTTTGGAAGACACCAGAGGGCTTCAAAGTTCAGCAGCAATTTTGAAATTTTTCACAAAATTTTCAAACTCGCTATTTTTCATGGACCAGTTCACGTTTGAAGTGGATTTGAAGGGCCTTCATATTAGAAATGCCCCATAAAAGACCCCATTATAAAAACTACACCCCCCAAAGTATTGAAAATGACATTCAGTAAGTGTATTAACCCTTTAGGTGTTTCACAGGAATAGCAGCAAAGTGAAGGAGAAAATTCAAAATCTTCATTTTTTACACTCGCATGTTCTTGTAGACCCAATTTTTGAATTTTTGCAAGGGGTAAAAACGAGAAAATTTTTACTTGTATTTGAAACCCAATTTCTCTCGAGTAAGCACATACCTCATATGTCTATGTTAATTGTTCAGCGGGCGCAGTAGAGGGCTCAGAAGGGAAGGAGCGTCAAATGGTTTTTGGGGGGCATGTCACCTTTAGGAAGCCCCTATGGTGCCAGAACAGCAAAAAAACACACATGGCATACCATTTTGGAAACTAGACTCCTCAGGGAACGTAACAAGGGGTAAAGTGAACCTTAATACCCCACAGGTGTTTCACGACTTTTGCATATGTAAAAAAAATAATTTATTTTTTTACCTAAAATGCTTGGTTTCCCAAAAATTTTACATTTTTAAAATGTGTAATAGCAGAAAATACCCTCCAAAATTTGAAACCCAATTTCTCCCGATTCAGAAAACACCCCATATGGGGGGTGAAAATTGCTCTGCTGGCGCACTACAGGTCTCAGAAGAGAAGGAGTCACATTTGGCTTTTTGAAAGCAAATTTTGCTCTGGGGGCATGCCGCATTTAGGAAGCCCCTATGGTGCCAGAACAGCAAAAAAAAAAAAAAACACATGGCATACCATTTTGGAAACTAGACCCCTCGGGGAAAGTAACAAGGGGTAATGTGAACCTTAATACCCTACAGGTGTTTCACAACTTTTGTATATGTAAAAAGATTTTTTTTATTTTTTACCTAATATGCTTGGTTTCCCAAAATTTTTACATTTTTAAAAAGGGTAATAGCAGGAAATACCCCCCAAAATTTGAAGCCCAATTTCTCCCGATTCAGAAAACACCCCATATGGGGGTGAAAAGTGCTCTGCTGGCACACTACAGGTCTCAGAAGAGAAGGAGTCACATTTGGCTTTTTGAAAGCAAATTTTGCTCTGGGGGCAATCCGCATTTAGGAAGCCCCTATGGTGCCAGAACAGCAAAAAAAAAAAAACACATGGCATACCATTTTGGAAACTAGACCCCTCGGGGAATGTAACAAGGGGTAATGTGAACCTTAATACCCTACAGGTGTTTCACGACTTTTGCATATGTGAACATTTTTTATTTTTTTTTACCTAAAATGCTTGGTTTCCCAAAATTTTTACATTTTTAAAAAGGGTAATAGCAGAAAACACCCACCAAAATTTGAAGCCCAATTTCTCCCGATTCAGAAAACACCCCACATGGGGGTGAAAAGTGCTCTGCTGGCGCACTACAGGTCTCAGAAGAGAAGGAGTCACATTTGGCTTTTTGAAAGCAAATTTTGCTCTGGGGGCATGCCGCATTTAGGAAGCCCCTATGGTGCCAGGACAGCAAAAAAACAACACATGGCATACCATTTTGGAAACTAGACCCCTCGGGGAACGTAACAAGGGGTTAAGTGAACCTTTATACCCCACAGGTGTTTCATGACTTTTGTATATGTAAAAAAAAATTTTTTTTTTACCTAAAATGCTTGTTTTCCCAAAAATTTTACATTTTTAAAAAGGGTAATAGCAGAAAATACCCCACAAAATTTGAAGCCCAATTTCTCCCGAGTACGGCGATACCCCATATGTGGCCCTAAACTGTTGCCTTGAAATACGACAGGGCTCCAAAGTGAGAGTGCCATGCGCATTTGAGGCCTAAATTAGGGATTGCATAGGGGTGGACATAGGGGTATTTTACGCCAGTGATTCCCAAACAGGGGGCCTCCAGCTGTTGTAAAACTCCCAGCATGCCTGGACAGTCAGTGGCTATCTGGCAATACTGGGAGTAGTTGTTTTACAACAGCTGGAGGCTCTGTTCTGGAAACAGTGGCGTACCAGACGTTTTTCATTTTTATTGGGGAGGGGGGCTGTGTAGGGGCATGTGTATATGTAGTGTTTTTTACTTTTTATTTTATTTTGTGGTAGTGTAGTGTAGTGTTTTTAGGGTACAGTCACACGGGCGGGGGTTCACAGTAGTTTCTCGCTGGCAGTTTGAGCTGCGGCAGAAAATTTGACGCAGCTCAAACTTGCAGCCGGATACTTACTGTAATCCTCCGCCCATGTGAGTGTACCCTGTAAGTTCACATTGGGGGGGGGGGGGGGGGGGGGACATCCAGCTGTTGCAAAACTACAACTCCCAGCATGTACGGTCTATCAGTGCATGCTGGGAGTTGTAGTTTTGCAACAGCTGGAGACACACAGGTTGTGAAACACCGAGTTTGGTAACAAACTCAGTGTTTTGCAACCAGTGTGCCTTCAGCTGTTGCAAAAGCTACAACCCCCAGCATGTACGGACAGCGGAAGGGCATGCTGGGTCTTGTAGTTATGCAACAGCCGGAGGCATACTACATTGGCTGGGGATGCTGGGGATTGTAGTTATGCAACAGCTGGAGACACACTGGTTTACTACTTAACTCAGTGTGCCTTCAGCTGTTGCAAAACTACAACTCTAAGCAGTCACCGACAGCCAACGGGCATGCTGGGAGTTGTAGTTATGCAACCACCAGATGCACCACTACAACTCCCAGCATGCACTTTAGCTGATTGTGCAAGCTGGGAGTTGTAGTTACACAACAGCTGAAGGTACACTTTTACATAGAAAGAATGTGCCTCCAGCTGTTGCAAAACTACAAGTCCCAGCATGCCCATAAGGGCATGCTGGGAGTTGTGGTGGTCTGCCTCCTGCTGTTGCATAACTACAGCTCCCAGCATGCCCTTGTTGCATGCTGGGAGCTGTTGCTAAGCAACAGCAGGAGGCTGTCACTCACCTCCAACGATCCAGCCGCACAGGTCAGTCCCTCGTCGTCTCCGCCGCCGCCGCTACTCCTGGGGCCCCGATCCCAACAGGGACGCCGGGGATCGGGGTCCCCAGCACCGGGGGTCGTCTTCCCGCACCCGCTCACGTCCTCCGGAAGAGGGGCGGAGCGGGTTGCGGGAGTGACACCCGCAGCAGGCGCCCTGATTGGTCGGCCGGTAATCCGTTCGACCAATCAGGGCGATCGTGAGGTGGCACCAGTGCCACCTCACTCCTGCAGACTCTGGCTGTTCGGGGCCGTCTCTGACGGCCCCGATCAGCCAGTAATTCCGGGTCATCGGGTCACTGGAGACCCGATTGACCCGGAATCCGCTGCAGATCGCTGGACTGAATTGTCCAGCGATCTGCGGCAATCGCCGACATGGGGGGACATAATGACCCCCCTGGGCGATATGCCGGGATGCCTGCTGAACGATTTCAGCAGGCATCCGGCTCCGGCTCCCCTCCGGCTAGCGGTGGGGGCCGGAAATGCTCAGGGCATATCCATACGCCCTCGGTCCTTAAGGACTTGGAAACAGGGGCGTATGGATACGCCCTATGTCCTTAAGGGGTTAAGTAATATAATAGACAGACCCCTATTTTTAATATTCAAGGACTTTATAGTGACAGGGACTGTTCCCCAGGATTGGCGCATAGCAAAATATTCAAAATGGGGCCAAAAAGTGGCCCCGGGAATTATTGGCCTGTTAGTTTAACCTCTGTTGTATTTAAATTGTTTGATGGTTTGCTAAGAGATGCTATTTTGGAGTATCTTAATAAAAATAAACGTATGACCCCACATCAGCATGGCTTTATGAGGGATCGGTCCTGTCAAACTAACCTGATCAGCTTTTATGAGGAGGTGAGCTCCAGACTGGACCAGGGGGAATCACTGGATGTCGCATATCTGGATTTTTCAAAAGCATTTGATACAGTTCCCCATAAAAGGTTGGTGCATAAAATGAGAAGGATTGAGCTGGGGGAAATGTGTACAAGTGAGTAAGTAACTAGCTCAGTGATAGGAAACAGAGGGTGGTTATTAATGGTACTTATTCTGATTGGCTGACTGTTACTAGTGGGGTTCCACAGGGGTCAGTCTTGGGTCCTATTCTATTTAATATATTTATTAATGATCTTGTCAAGGGATTGTATAGTAAAGAAGCAATGTTATAAGGAAAAGGAATACTTGAAAAAATATAGAAAGGATAGGCCCAGCCAGTGGGATGAGTAAAGGTATGGGATACTTTGGGGCATGAAGCTCAGAACCCGATTAGAAGGGAATTGGACTGGAGAATGCATATTAGCCAAGGATCTTATGCCCATACACATTTTCACTACCGGACCTACAGAGGAACCCGAACCACACTCCAGAAGTAAACATGCAGCCCCTGCTGGGAGCCTTGACCCCCATGTGTATATTGATGCTATAGGAGTCCCAAGGGGGGTCCCAGATAAATTTAAAGCTAGAGATGAAGTAAAAGCTGGAGTCTATAATACCCCAGATTTCCATAAACAAGAATGTAGTTTGGATTAATTATATTTATTACAACCAGCAGTGATTCCTAAATTTCTCAGTGGATGCTCTTAAAGGTCAGGCCGAACAACTAAGTGCCACATCCACTATGACATTCCAAAATCGTATGGCATTATATATGGTGTTAGCGGAAAAAGGGGGGGGGGTTGTAAAATGTTTGGGGAGACCTGTTGCCCATATATCTCAGCCAATACAGGACCCAATGGTAAAGTAACCATAGCCATTAAGAAACTAGAAGACCTATCAGTAGAACTTAAAAATAATTCTGGAATCTCAGACCCTTGGGATCAATACTTTGATTGGATGGGAGGGTGGAAAAAGACTTTGGCCCAAATAGGAATAACCATACTTATAATCCTGATAATCCTTGCTTTTGCTGTGTGTTGTGTTTTGCCTTGCTTAAAGAAGATGTGTGAGAAGGCTGTCGAGAATGCCACGCCAGTGATGACGAATTTGGACTTCGAGACTAGTGATGAAGCCTAAACCCTATTACAGAGCTTCAATGCCATCTATAAAACCAGTGAACCATAGGGACTACATCTGACTCCATATGTGTTAAGTCTGGCTCTAAGGGGGTCCATGGACAAGCTATGGGTCGTCTAAAGTACAGTGAAACGTTAGAGAAAACACATTGGGGAAAATGAGTTGGGATGATAAAAATTAGGATAAAATAGTTATTTTAAGGGGGGATTGTAATGGATATATATGTGTGTATATATGTATATACACTGCCCCCAAAAAATAAAGGGAACACTTAAACAACACAATGTAACTCCAAGTCAGTAACACTTCTGAGAAATCACACTGTCCACGCATGAAGCAACACTGATTGACAATCAATTTCACATGCTGTTGTGCAAATGGAATAGACAACAGGTAAAAATTATAGGCAATTAGAAAGACACCCCCAATAAAGGAATGATTCTGCAGGTGGTGACCACAGACCATTTCTCAGTTCCTATGCTTCCTGGCTGATGATTTGGTCACTTTTGAATGCTGGCAGTGCTTTCACTCTAGTGGTAGCATGAGATGGAGTCTACAACCCACACAAGTGGCTCAGGTAGTGCAGCTCATCCAGGATGGCACATCAATGCGAGCTGTGGCAAGAAGGTTTGCTGTGTCTGTCAGCGTAGTGTCCAGAACATGGAGGCGCTACCAGGAGACAGGCCAGTACATCAGGAGACGTGGAGGAGACCGTAGGAGGGAAACAACCCAGCAGCAGGACCACTACCTCCGCCTTTGTGCAAGGAGGAGCACTGCCAGAGCCCTGCAAAATGACCTCCAGCAGGCTCCAAATGTGCATGTGCCCACTCAAACGGTGAGAAACAGACTCCATGAGGGTGGTATGAGGCCCGACGTCCACAGGTGGGGGTTGTGCTTACAGCCCAACACTGTGCAGGACGTTTGGCATTTTCCAGAGAACACCAAGATTGGCAAATTTGCCACTGGCGCCCTGTGCTCTTCACAGATGAAAACGGGTTCACACTGAGCACATGTGACAGACGGTGACAGAGTCTGGAGATGCTGTGGAGAACATACTGCTGCCTGCAACATCCTCCAGCATGACCGGTTTGGCGGTAGGTCAGTAATGGTGTGGGGTGGTATTTCTTTGGGGGGCCCCACAGCCCTCCATGTTCTTGCCAGAGGTAGCCTGACTGCCATTAGGTACCGAGATGAGATCCTCAGACCCCTTGTGAGACCATATGCTGGTGCGGTTGGCCCTGGGTTCCTCCTAATGCAAGACAATGCTAGACCTCATGTGGCTGGAGTGTGTCAGCAGTTCCTGCAAGAGGAAGGCATTGATGCTATGGACTGGCCTGCCTGTTCCCTAGACCTGAATCAGATTGAGCACATCTGGGACATCATGTCTGGCTCTTGATTTTGTATTACTTCTGAAAAAATTGTCATATTCTGACCCCTATAACTTTTTTTTATTTTCCTGTGTACGGGGCATTATGAGGGCTCATTCTTTACGCTGTGATCTGAAATTTTTATTGGTACCATTTTTGTTTTAATCAGACTTTTTGATCACTTTTTATAAATTTTTTTATGGTATAAAAAGTGACCAAAGATTTTTTTTTTACGTATATGCCATTGATCTTGCAGTTTAATTAATGATATATTTTTATAGTTCGGACATTTACACACGCGGCTATACCACATATGTTTATATTTATTTTTATTTATATGCTTTTTTTTTTATGGGAAATGGGGGGTGATTTCAACTTTTATTAGGGAAGGGGTTAAATCACATTTACTCTTTTTTTACACTTAATTTTTGCAATGTTATAGCCCCCATAGGGGGCTATAACATGCAGTACATTGATTGCCAGCACTGTTCAGTGCTATGCCATAGCATTGCATTGATCAGTGTTATCGGCGTTCGATTGCTCAAGCCTGGATCAATGCCCAATCAAGCCTGAATCAATCGCCGATCGGACGCATCAGAGGCAGATAAAGGACCCTCCTGCTGCGTTCTAGCTGAGTGGGACACCGCAGTTTTACTGTGGTGATCCCGAGCAGCCCTATTGAGCTGCCAGGAATGCTTTCTTTTTATATTTTAGACACAGCGATCAACTTTGATTGCCGCGTCTAAAGGGTTAATAGCACGCGTCACAGAGATCGGTGTTAATAGCACGCGTCACTGCGTGACCCCGTCTTATATTGTGGGAGCGGTCGCAGGACGTACAGGTACGCCCTGCGTCCTCAAGAGGTTGATTAAGAAAACACAATGGGATTGCTGACAAGTGTACGGTTACTATCACAAAACAGTTGTAATGGGGTTTGGAGTCATCAGGGTCCTTTACCTTAGTTACCTCATTATGCCTGACAGGCAGATCCTGAGCCTCTGCTATCTGGGAGCGGGGGTACATATCTGCGGCAGTGCCTCCACCCAGCGGAGCATCTGGGGTAGGGATATGGGGTCCCACTGGGAATATACTTGATATAATTAGACTGATACAGCCTTACTGGAACTAACTTTATATGGTTAGAAAAAAAAAAAAACAATCATGACATAATACAATAAGCAATCATATAACACATATAACAGCAATGCGTATATGGATTTTGGTACCCACCCACACGCACCCCCTGATCTTCCCCCTAATGGCTGTTGGTGCACATAGAAAAGATGGGGCCCTTACAAAGTCCTGCTCTGTGGCGTCACTGGAGTAGGCTGAACAGTGTAAAGGCTGTCACCGGACCTCAAGGCCTTTACTCTGAGTAAGTAGAAAGGGTGCCCTGTTGTGGGACAGGAGAGAGACCTTCAGTCTTACCCTCACAATGCCCGTAACCAAGTCAGTCCAGCTGCAGTTTCTCTCACTACGTTTGCCAGCCATCTGGACTTAGTGCTTGTCTCTCCCAACAGGGGCGGACCGACACAGGGCCCGGGTCCATGGGGGGGGGATGCTGCTGCCAGTTTTTTTTTCCTTTTTTTTTTTATTTATAGGTAACGCTAACACCCCCACCCCATTTGTTACCTTGCCCGCCTGCTCGCAATGACGCCACACTCTAGTAATGCTGGTGTCCGTGCTCCTTTATCAGCGCAGGGGCTGCTGGAACAGATGTGAGTGCCGCTCGCAGGTACATCTGTACCACCAGTGAGGGGGCCACACCAGAGAGGAGCGCAGTGGTAGTCGCGCCTCTCTGGTCCTCAATAAGGAGTAAGGTAAAAACAAACAGAATAATAAAAGATAAGCTTTAATATGCAGGAATGTATAATTTTGGGACAGCGGCAGACCCAAAGAATGAATCAGGGCATGCTGGGTGTTGTAGTTACTAACTGTAACACCCAGCATGCCCTGATCCAGCCTATGGTTCTGCAGCTGACCCCAAACTACAACTCCCAGCATGTTACACTATATAAAACTATAGTATGAGTTGTGTGGCTACATGCTGGAAGTTGTAGTTTTGGGTCTGCTGCAGAGATATAGGCTGGATCAAGGAATGCTGGGAGTTGCAGTTACTATCTACGACTCCCAGCATGCACTGATACAGCCTATGGTTCTGCAGTTTTGGGTCAGCTGCAGAACCATAGGCTATATCAGGGCATACTGGAAGATGCAGTTTTGGGTCAGACTTGCATGAATAACCGTTGTCTGCAAGTTTATTGAGAGGAAACGTGTCCCGTGGCAAGTGACCAGGACGATCCCAGAGCTAATCCCTGAGACGGAATGTCACATTTGGTGGAGGATGCGGGCACACGTTGATAAGGATAACACATTGACAAAGGCAACCAATGGGCGAGTTGGAGAGGAACCGTTGCTAGGAGAAACTCCCTGCAAGATTGCAAGTTGGATGAGCCCAGCAGAGGAGTTCAAGCACAGGATGGTGTCTGTGGAGGAGCGTTGCTAGGGGCAACCAACGTGGGATTTTTTTATGGGGAAAAAGGATGACATCGGCAGGCCATTGCTGGGGGCAACCGACGTGGGCCACAACCGGTGGTCGCCAGGATGAAGCCGAGGTCCCGTGAGTTGTTGGTAGCCGGAATCCTACTGTGAGTGGACTTGGATTGTTGCCAGACTGTATCTCGGATTATGCCGGAAATAAGTCTCTTTGTGAAGTCCCACCCGAAGCACGGTAAGACTGTTCAAATTACCTTTGATACATGTTTTGGGGCAGTAAGCCATATGATGGAGGTATGTGCGGAACTTACAGTTGAAAATGTACTGGGCAGAGACTTTCCGTATTTCTGGCAGCTGTGGGATGCCGAGAGTGCACCTGAGAGTTCGCACACAAAGGTTCCGGAAGTAATGAGGTTTGGGGTGTCTCTACTGGACTGTGTGAATGGTGCTGTATATTGTGAACCCATGCAGGCTGATAATGTTTTTGAAAAACTTATGCTAATGTAAAGAGTACTATTCCCACCTCTAGCAGGACAAAAGAAAACCTGTGTGAGCTGGAAATAGAAGGTTAAAAGATGATGGTTTTGTTAGATCCAAAATATGTAATAAGTCTGGTAAAGAATAGCTGCAGAAAGACAGACCCTGCTGTAATGTCTATACAAGCCGGTATTCGGGGTTATAAAACAGTTAGTGTGTGTGTATTTCTACTCCCTATAATACCACAAGTCACAAGGTTGCAATAGAGCCTACCTTAGAGTATGAAGTAGTTCTGGGGAAGGATTTTCCGTTTTTTCAGCAGTTATGGGAAGATAGTCATGTGACTAGAGCAGGAACACCTGATCACAACACTTGATTTGCACCATGTAGCAGAGCACAGTAACTCAGCAGAGGCTCAGGACGGGGAGTGTCAGCATTCCCTAGGTATATGTCAGGTGGGAGTGTGCCAGACCACTAGGGGAGCTGAAGAACAGTCCGCGAGTCAAGTTAAAGAGGTGACTGGAATAGAAGCTACGGAGATGGCTGTGGAAAAACCAAAACTCTGGAAGAGAGTACCGGTGGAGCTACGGTCACAGACAGAGTCCTAAGTGAAGGAGATGTGTCGTCCGGACCAGAGAGAGGTCGTAATCAGGAAGGTCGAACCGCTGGACCAGAAACTGTTGCAGACTCAGGTGCCCTAGTCGTTTTTGCCAGGCCGTGGAGAGGCTGTGACAAGACAAAAGAAAAGTCTGCCAAGGAGCCGAGAGACAGTTCGGAGGAAGTGGTCGGGAATCACCCGGATTCGCTGGTGCCAAAAGCCATTGAAGTTGTTGCTGGGGGCAACGAACTTACCACCAAGGGATTGCCAGTCCGACGGGAGTGTTAAGTGAGAGTCTCCAGAGTTGCCAACGTGGTGGGAGAGGAAGAGTGCCAGGTGTCGGTGGCACCTGTTGCTGATGATAATGACGAGGCTCAAGTGGCTGCAACCCCGAAAAAGGGGGAGTCTTCATCTAGAGATGGAGAAGAGCTGGGTCGAGTGTCTGACAGAGGACCAGAGGAGGTCTCAAGGTCTAACAGCGAGAGTGAGGAGACCGCTGTCACTAAACGGTCGCGGAAAAGATGAGCTGACCTTGGAAAAAAACTGGAGCAGATCCAGAATCTAAAAGAAACCATGCAGATGGTTTCTGTGAAGTTGACGGAAAAAGAAAAAGAGGTACATCGCTTGACAGAGGAGAGGGACAAATCGCTTGCTGACTTTAAGAAAGAGCAAGAAGCGAGGCTTCAGCTGGGAAAAGTCATGGAGCACCACAGAAGTGAGTTTGTGGCTCTGTAGGACGAACTGTCCCGCTCCCAGAATCTGGTGACCTGCCAGAAGAATGAAGTCGAGCGACTGGCCATGCAGGTTACCTTTCTGACGGAAAAAGTGGGACTTCTGCATAGTGCATATCATACTCTACAGTGTGACTACAAGGCACGGCTGGTTGCCATAGAGGATCTGGATCGAGAGAAAGTGCGGTTAGTGCACAACATGCAGAGTCTGGAAGCATAGACCAAAACGCTCAGAAGGTCCCATGTAGCTGCCTTGGTTTTGCTGGGAGCGCAACTCTATGAGCAGGAGGCTGTGCTGGCAGACAATGAACAGTTGAGTAAACAATTGCTGAATTCTGAAGATACTGTCAGGGACTTGACAGTGAGAGGATGAAGTCCGCTTAACTCTAGTGTAAGCAGCAGAAATATGGAAAAAAGAAAGAGGACCGGGAAGTCCTAAAAGCGAGCAGAGACCAAGCTATGGTGGAATTGGCTCAAGAAAGGCTTCTGGAGCAGTAGTTACGGGATACAGGGATGCTTTCTCTGAATGCCAAAAAGTCCTCTGAAGCTAAGGTTGAGGTGAAGCCTGGTAAAAAGTCCTCTAAAGCTAAGATTGAGGTGAAGCCCTGTAAGGAGTCCCCTGAAGCTAGGATTGAGCTGAAACCTGGTGGGAAATCCTGTGAAGTGGAGACTAAGGAGAAGTCAGGTGGGAAATCCTCTGAACCTGAGCAGACCAAAAATTCTGAAGGTAATGCTGAGGCAGAGAAATCCACTGAAGCAGAAGCTAACCAGAGTCAACCTCAAAAGCTTTGAGTAAAGAAAATGGCACAACTGAAGCTACAGGTGAAGAGAAGAGTAAGCCTGAAGAAGCTGAAGTAGAAGCTGATTCTACACAAGAACCTGAAGGAGCTTCCTGTTGAGGAAGCACACAGCTGAAGCTGTGAGTGGTCCAAGAAGTGGTGTGAACTGTGAGTAGCAGGTTGCAGAAGTCACATGTTTAACTGGCTGAGGGTAGCTCACCAGTTAGTAGTCAGGGCATGCTGGTATGTGTAGTCAGTGACCAGACGGTCTAGGATTAAATTTTTTTCCTGTGTTATGTTTGTTTTTCCCCTGCAAACTGTCTAAATAAAGCTGGCAAGGTGCCAGACTTGCATGAATAACCGCTGTCTGCGGGTTTATTGAGAGGAAACTTGTCCCGTGGCAAGTGACCAGGACGATCCCAGAGCTAATCCCTGAGACGGAATGTCACAATATTAAAAAAAATGTACGTAAATGTGAATTAACCCCTTTCACATATTGACCCCCTTTTGCCATTTTTAAATAAAAATAATGTTAACAAAATAAACGTGGTATTGCTGCATGTGTAAATGTCCGAACTATTAAAAAATAATGTTGATTAAACAGTACAGTGAATGGGGTTAATGCCCGTCAAAGTCGGAAGTCCCCAAAAGTTAAAAAAATTTCATTTTTTTTTTCAATTTTGCTCTGGTTTCACTGTAGATTTTGTGGTGAAATTATTGATGTATTACAAAGTACAATTGGTGGTGCAAAAAACAAGCCCTCATATAAGTCTGTAGGTGGAAAATTGAAAGGGTTATTATTTTTAGAAGGTGAGGAAGTAAAAAATGAAAGTGAAAAAAATGAAAAAACCCTGCGTCTTTAAGGGGTTATAGGCAACCAGTTTCTGGTCCAATTAGTTTAAAGCGTACCTGTTGCCAAAAAATCTTTTTATATTTTGTTAATCAATGTATTAGAAACAACTTTCTAATTAAATGTGATTAACAAAAATGTATCTTTATATATATATTTTTTAACTTTTAAAAAACGACCACTAGGGGCCTCCCTACATGTCCCGTCGCGTAGAGTTCGGACTTATGCCGGCTTGGCAGCATGAGTCCGAAATCTCAGCGAAGCCGGACACTGAAGAGCACAGCACAGCTACCCGCCTGTCAATCAGTCAGCCAGGGGCTAGCGCTGTGCCTGCAGCACAGACGCTCCTGACATGGCTGCACAGAAGAGGATCGGGTCTGCCTCTCCTGAGTTTGATCGAGGTCTTACAACAGACTCCAGCTGACTACTACTATGGGACACTGGATTAGGGACAGCTTAGTTGATGATAGGTACTCTTTAAACACCTCCCCACCCCACCCCGCGATCAGACACCTATCTCCTATCCTTTGATGATAAGTTGTAAATGCGGAGTACCACTTTAAGTTACTTTGACCTTAAGTTTGCATTCTCACTTAAGTGAATAACCCTGTTAGGCAATAAGGGATTTGGAAATATTTAAATATGTTCAGTTAACAAGATGTTTGTTGAACATGTTATATTTTGTTAATTTATTTATTTATGTTATATATTTATTTAATAAAACAAGTGATTTGTTACACTTTATTACATGTAAGTTTATTTTACTATATTTTATTTACTTTAAAAGATTTATTTCTTGTTTGTAGGCAGGGCATCTATATGGGTGTGGCTTACACATGGGTGGGCGCACGGGGGCCCCATGAGTTGTCAGTCCACCCCTGTCTCCAATCATGCCAGCAGGTCTCTCTTTCAGCTTCTGCTGTCCTCTGTAAAGCAGATTCACACAACTTCTTCATAGTACATCCTTTCTCTAGCTGTCCCTGCTGCATTCCGAGATAAATACTGAATAATTTCTCCTAATACGGCTGCTGTAATGTGATCACAAAATTTCCACCTTTAAAGTTAAAGGAGTTCTGCAGTTTTAGACGCTTATCCCCTATCCGCACGGCTAATGCGCATGTCGTCAACCTCACCGAGGCAGACTATACGCCCCCTCCATACATCTCTATGGGAGAGGCGGGGATTCACGAACGATGCATCTCCGCCTCTCCCATAGAGTTACATGGAGCCTCAGCATCCTGCACTGGAGAGCCATGGAAGAACCGGGGCCCTGTACAGGAGATCGCGGGGGTCCCAGAGGATGCTGAGACCCCCGCGATCTCCTGTACAGGGACCCAGATATATTGTACAAGAGAAATGATGAACTGATTATGTGACTGATTGAAGTTTCCCCTCGTCCTCAAGAAATAATTTACTGCCATGAGGTCACATTCATGGGATGGCTGCAGATGTCCTTTAAGATTTGCTCAGTTGATTTGTGGATGTTGTTCGCCATCTACTGGGCATTTTTAGGTAATACAGCATGAATAAAACCCATATAAAACCCACACAGTATAAATAGATAGACATGTTACCCAGTCACCATACGATCAATACATAATGCCAGGTTTTCAGGATACAAGTGGTGTAGCATGAGCCTCTGATATATCCTCCAGCCTATAGACATAAGTACCATAGGGGCCACCCAAAGCAGCACATATAGGGCTCTTGGAGAAAGAGAGAATAGTTCTGACCCCAGTTTAATAAGTGGTGAGAAGCTGCACAGATGATCCCCATTGAGGAGGCGCAGTTATTTATTTGTGACAACAACAATAATGTTACAACTTGTGGTGTCTAATATTTTATGATTATCATTATTTTATCATGTGTGCCTTATTAGAAAAGGGGCTTGGATTTTATGAAAGAAGGTCATGGCCTAAAGTTTGATTCTGGCCTAAAGTAAGCAATCTAAAATTGGTCTATGCTTAGACTTGACAGTGTATAAATACACCAAATTTATCAAACAACCTAAGCCACTGTGATAGATCTGGAGCAATTGTAGACTGTCTAATCAGTAAGATCGTTCTAAGAATTACAGGAAATCTGTCACCAGTGTCACCTGCACTAACCTGTTGGTACCGACAGGTAGTGCAGGTGACACTGATGACAACGGTACTTACCTTGTCCTGTTCCGTGGCGGGGATGTTCGGTAATCTCCTCCATTAGCTCCGCCCTGGGCACCCGGCTTGGGGCACGGGCGGAGCTTAGTGACATCACAGCTGCTGCTCCCTGCTGGGTCCCGCTGTGAGAGAACAGCAGCGGTGACATCACTGAGCTCCACCCATGCCCCAAGCCGGGTGCCCGGAGCGAAGCTAACGTAGGAGATTACCGAAAATCCCCGCCACAGAACGGGACAATGTAAGTACTGTTGTCATAAGTGTCACCTGTATCATCTGTCGGTACCAACAGGTTAGTGCAGGTGACACTGGTGACAGATTTCCTTTAAATATCATTAATAGGTTTCCCCACACTGTGTAGGCCAAGGCTCTGAGCACCTAGGTCCTTTACATGTTCCTCACAGTGATATCTGCTGGAAGCACTCTTCCCTCACGCATACCTTGTGTTAGGCTTAGTAAACAATGGTGCAGGCCAGGTACGTCTCTCCATGAATTGTCCATATGGCAGAGATACCTGAGGATCCTACAAGGTGTCTCAGCAATCAGATTCAGATGGCTTGTGAGCCCAATGAGCTGGGACCGAGTGTGGCTCACACCTTCCTCTTTACTACATCGTTGTATTAAACCTCTGTATATACATTTCACCTGTATTATACCCCCTGTAAAGATGGAAGAATGAGATAAAAGATAATCTATGTGCTGCATATGTTATCACAGTGTGGCTCTCCAGCTGCTGTAAAACTACAGTTCTGATTGGATGTAAGGCATAATGGGAGTTGTATTTTTGCAGCAGTTAGAGAGCCACAGGATGGAGAACATGTTGTTAATGGATGCATTCAGCTTTTCTTTAAGGGGTTATCCATCATAAGGTGATTTTAGTACATACTTGCTAGGCTATCTTTGTGTGAACTGGATATTTCCTGTTGGAGTTCGGTCTCTTAACCCTTTAAGGACCAGGGGCATACAGGTACGCCCTGATGTCCTGGTACTTAAGGACTAAGGGAATACCTGTACGCCTGTGGGAATTCCGGTCCCTGCCGCTTTCTGCTTCCGGCTGAAAACAGGCACTCTGTGCAAACTCCTGGGGGGTCCTGAGACCCATCAATTCAGATCGGTGATTTGCGGAGATTCCGGGTCAATCGGGTCCCCGGTGACCCAGAAAAAAAGGGTGATAGATGCCGTCCGAGACGTCACCTATCACCCTTTAGCAGGAGTGAGGTGGCGCTGGTGCCACCTCACGATCGCCACGATCAGGGCTCCTGCTGTGGGGGTGTCCCTAATGGCACCTGCTCCACCCCTATTCTGTAGGGCGAGAGCAGGTGTCGGGAGTTGGTACCTGTAGTGGGGGGCCACCGCAATGGGATCGGTGCCCCAGGAGCAGAGGCAGCAGAGGCAGCGGCGGCAGCCAGGAGGATCCTGGAGCAGCAACAGGAGGTAAGGCTGGCCTCCTGCTGTTGCTTAGCAACAACTCCCAGCATGCACAAAAGGGCATGCTGGTTGTTGTTACAACTACAACTCCCAGCATACCCTTTGGTAGTTTGTGCATGCTGGGGGTTGTAGTTATGCAACAGCTGGAGGCACATTTTTTCTATGAAAAAGTGTGCCCCCAGCAGTTACTTAACTATAATTCCCAGCATGCACGGATAGCCAAAGGGCATGCTGGTGTTAAGTGTGCCTCCAGCTGTTGCATAACTACAAGTCCCAGCATGCCCTTCGACAGTCAGTGCATGCTGAGAGTTGTAGTTTTGCAACAGCTGAAGGCACACCGGTTGCGAAACACAGAGTTTGTTACCTAACTCAGTGTTCCGCAACCAGTGTGCCTCTAGCTGTTGCAAACTACAACTCCCAGCACGCACTACAAGACCGTACATGCTGGAAGTTGTAGTTTTGCAACAGCTGGAGGCACACTGGTTGCGAAACAGAGTTAAGTAACAAACTGTCAACGTTTTGCAACTAGTGTGCCTGCATCTGTTGCATAACTACAACACCCCAGCATGCACGGACAGCCAAAGGGCATGCTGGGAGTTGTCGTTTTGCAGCTGGAGCTGGAGGGTACATTCACACGGGTGGGGGTTTCCCGCTACAAGTTTGAGAAGCAGCAAACTTTCTGCTGCAGCTCAAACTCCCAACGGGAAATTCGCTGTGAACCCCCGCCCATGTGAATGTACCCTAAAAACATTACACTACAGTACACCTACACAAAATAAAAAGTAGAACACTACATATACCCTTACACAGTTACACAGTTACCCCCTTCCCCCTCTATTGCAAAACTACAACTCCCAGTATTGCCAGACAGCCATTGACTGTCCAGGCATGCTGGGAGTTTTGCAACAGCTGGAGGCACCCTGTTTGGGAAACACTGCCGTAGGGTAATTTTGGTATCGGAGGCAAGTGTAATTCTTGCATCCGGGTACATCCCTATGCAAATCCCTAATTTAGGCCTCAAATTCGCATGGCGCTCTCTCACTTCGGAGCCCTGTTGTATTTCAAGGCAACAGTTTAGGGTCACATATGGGGTATTTCCGTACTCGGGAGAAATTGCCTAACAAATTTTGGGGGGCTTTTCTCCTTTTACCCCTTATGAAAAGGTAAAGTTGGGGTCTACTCCAGCATGTTATTGTCAAAAAAATTTCATTTTTTTTAATTGCCCTATACTTTTCATTTTCATAACAGGTAAAAGGGAAAAAAAGACCCCCAAAATTTCTAACGCAATTTCGTAAAATGCTCTACGGGCGCACAACAAGGCTTAGGAGTGAGAGCGCCATGTACATTTGAGGTGATTTGCACAGGGGTGGCTGATCGTTACAGCGGTTCTGACATAAATGCAAAAAAACCCCACCCACACGTGACCCCATTTTGGAAACCACTCCCCTCATGGAACATAACAAGGGGTATAGTGAGCCTTAACCCCCCACAGGTGATCGAAGAAGTTGGACATGAAAATGGTGGTGTTATCCCAAATTTTTCATTTTTACAAGGGGTAATTGGTAAAAAGCCCCCCAAAATTTGTAACACCCTTTCTGCTGAGTATATAAATACCCCATATGTGGATATAAAGTGCTCTGCGGGTGCACGACAGGGCTCAGAAGAGAAGGAGCACCATTGGGCTTTTGGAGAGAGAATTTGACTGGAATTGAAGGCCATGTGCGTTTTCAAAGCCCCCATGGTGCCAGAAGAGTGGACCCCCCCACATGTGACCCCATTTTGAAGATTACACACCTCAAGGAATTTAACAAGGGGTGCAGTGAGCATTTACACGCCACTGGTGTCTGATAGATTTTTTGAACAGTGGTCCATGAAAATGAAAAATAAAATTTTTCATTTGCGCAGCCCACTGTTCTAAAGATCTGTCAAAAGCAGGTGGGGTTTAAATGCTCACTGCACTTATTAAATTCTGTGAGGGGTGTAGTTTCCAAATTAGGGTCACATGTGGGGAGTCCATTGTTCTGGTAGCGCGGGCGCTTTGTAAACATACATGGCTCCTGACTTACATTTCAAACAAATTCTCTCGCCAAAAGCCCAATGGCGCTCCTTCTCTTCTGAGCATTGTAGTTCGCCCGTAGAGCACTTTGCATCCACATATGGGGTATTTCCATACTCAGAAGAAATGGGGTTCAAACTTTTGGGAGGATTTTTCTCCTAATACCCCTTGTGAAAATGAAAAATTTGTGGTGAAAAAAACAAAAAAAAAATTTTCATTTTCACGTCCAACTGACGAAGCCATCTGTTGCGAAAACACGTTTGGGGTAGGAGGTGAGAGGTGCTCCAGTAGTGCACTGGTCATGTATTGTACATTGTTTGCATGATGCCCTGAATATTTTCTTTACAGTGTGTGTTCCTGCATTCTATCACTTTGGTTAATACTGCTAGTACTGTCTGCTGTTAGAGATAGCATCATATGTCTCTTGTGATTTTCGCTCAGCATGATATTCGCCCATGCGATTTTTTAATCCATCCCTTTATATAGAGCATGGTTTATGCCCTTCCAGGCATTTTCTGTCTTGTGCTTCAATGGAGCCCTAATTTATCGGGATCTTCTACAGTGCCCTCATTCTCCTTTCTTCTACCTGAGTTTTTGTGGTACCCCTACATGATATTTGTTTTTTAAGTGTTTTTAACATTTGTTATATTTCAATAAAATTTTACCTTATCTATAATAACAGTGTTGTTAAATGGTCCTTTTATTGGTGTTAGTATCTTATACTGACCATATGATATTGGTTATTTGATAGCCACTATTTTTTTTGTAACAAAGCTTGAAATTTGGGGATTGATGAAGGGATTGACGAAAATTTACCACTATGTTAAAGTAGAATATGTCGTGAAAAAACTATCTCAGAACCAAATTCAAGTATAAGCATCACAGTTATTAATGCTTATGTGACAGCTGTGGCGTCGCTAGGGGGGGGCCAGAGGGGACCATGGCCCCCCCTAGATCAGGCCGTGCCCCCCCCTTGGGCCCCCCCAATTTAAAATAAATAGGGATGTCCCGATACATTAATGGCTCCGCCCCCAGCACAGGAGAGGAAGGGGGCTGAGAGCTGACAGGTCACACAGCAGAGCGGCCCTTCATGTGAGGTGAGTGATGTCCCGTGTCCTCCCTCTCTCCCCCCTGATCAGCAGTCTATCCCGGGGCTGGGTCATGTGTATAGTAGCAGTCAAGAGGGGTCACTTTCCCTCCTCCAGTGTCCACAGGTCACCAACAGGCCACATTATCACAACAATTTTTAGGAAAAATCGCGGCAAAAATTGCGCGATTTTACCGCGATTTTTCGTAAATCGCGGTAAAACCGCAATTTTTGCCGCGATTTTTCCATAAATTGTTCTGGTAATGTGACCTGTTGGAGACCTGTGGACACTGGAGGAGGGAAAGTGACCCCTCTGGAAGGACAACATGTGAACACATTAACCCCTCAAGGATACATTCACATGTACAGGATCTGCTGCATATTTTTGCTGCATATTTTGTGCAGCTGATTTTGCAACCCATTAGCTTCAATAGGTAGCAAAATCAGCAGCAACAAATATGCAGCAGATCCTGTACGTGTGAACGTACCCTAAGGGCTCATTCAGGGATGGATCCACAGTGTATTTTACGCTGCAGATCCCCCGACAATGGACCCTACAGTGCTGCCTCTATCTGTGCCTGCTCATAATGGCAATCCTCCGCTACGAGCAGACACGCTGTGATGTGTATACTCGTGCACATCATGGCCGCTCCTCCTGCTCTATGATCTAGGCCGAGAGCAGCCGAGTATAAACATCAAAGCGTGTCTGCTCGTAGCGGAGGATTGCCGTTATGATCAGCACAGATGGAGGCAGCACTGTAGGGTCCATTGTCGGTGGATCCGCAGTGTAAAATATGCTGAGGATCCGTCCGTGTAAATGAGCCCTAAGGACACAAGGCGTATGTGTACGCACAGTGCCTACTCCCACTGTGTTGTATGAATCATTAGCTAGAACCCTCAGCTAATGCCAGACATCACCAATCAGGCTGATGTCCGACATTAACACTTTAGATGCCGCTATCAAAGTTGATGGTAGTGTCCAAAAGTTTTAACGCCTTAAGGACCGAGCTTTTTTCCATTTTTGCACTTTTGTTTTTTCCTCCTCACCTTTTAAAAATCATAACATTTTGTAAATATGTTATTATCTTTATTAATTATCTTTTTTTATGTAACAACACTGAACAAATGACCCTCTGCTACAATGTAAAGTAGTGAGTGCTCAGCCTGTATAACAGTGTTTAATGTTGTGTCCCCTCAAAATAACTCAGCACAGCCATTAATGTCTAAACATTGGCAATAAAAATAAGTACACCCTTAAGTGGAAATGTCCAAATTGGGCCCAAAGTGTGGTTGTGTGGTCACCATTATTTTCCAGTACTGCCTTAAGGATCTTGGGTAAGGATTTCTGGAACCATGTCCTGTTGTCTGGTGAGACCAAAGTAAGCTTATTTGGTTCAGACGGTGTAAAAAGTATGTGGCTGCAACCAGGTGAAGATTACAAAGACAAATGTGCCTTGGTTACAGTCAAGCATGGTGGTGGGAATGTCATGGTCTGGGCCTGCATGAGTGCTGCAGCACTGGGGAGCCACAGTTTATTCAGGGAACTATGAATCCCAACATATACTGTGACATAAACATTAGCATTATCCCCCTCCATTCAGAGATTGGGCCGCAAACAATCCACCAAGATGATCACTGTCTTGCTAAAAAGCTGAGGGTAAAGGTTATAGACTGACCAAGCATATCTTCAGACCTAATGCCCATTGAGCATCTGGGGGGCAACCTCAAACAGAAGGTGGGGATGCTCAGTGATGTCATGGAAGAGTGGAAGAGGACTCTAGTGACAACCTCTGAAGCTATGGTGTTTCTGTTAAGCTGGCCAGGCCGGGCCTCCCACCCAGGGGTGGCTGCTGCCAGCGGCTGGTCACCTGCTGGGAATCTGTACCCTCGTCGCAGATGGGATCCTCCTAGGCCACTTGATTGTACTGTTGTACAATGTTGTACTTGTTTATATCTACCTTTTTGTTTTCCTCTGTTTGCAGGATGGATCCAGATTGGGAAGGCTTTCTGTTGAATATTGTTCTTCACGCTTTTCTTGTTTGTTGTCTGTGCTTTTCCTATCCCTTGCTCTCTTCTGTACACTTATACTTGCATGATGTCGATTTCCCCTTTCTCATTGCTGCCCTCTCTTTCATGACAGCCTACCAGTTTGCCAGGTGTAACTCTTCATCTGTTCCTTCACATGATAGGCGGTGTCTGGACCGGGGACCCACCTTATGACTCTGTGCCTTCCACATTCGCACAATAGGTTGGAGACTCCATTGAGTATATTGCTCGGTGTCTTGTTCTGTGGTTCTTATTGTGTTAAGTAAGGGCATCAACACAAAGGGCATCAACATGCCTGCGAAGTGGACACAAATTCTACATCACCTCCACAAACACATTGCATGTTTTCAGGAGACACATTTTAAGATGGTTGAAAAAAGAAGAGAAAGACTGGCAACCACAAAAGATGCACACCACCATATGTACAAATGAATATAAATATTACTTTATTAGAAAAACCACAAAGGGAGAGACCGTCTTAAAAACACTTAAAAACACAAAATTTCATATACAGAGAGAAGGGATGTAACCCTACCTCAACCCCCTAACCGACGCTGAATAGCGTATCGGTGGAAAACTGTCCACAAAATCAATGCAAATGAACCCAACCAAGTCCACAAAGAATAAATACAGCAATATGCATAGAAAATAGATATAATATAAGCAATGCCCTCACACAGAAAAATACCAAAAATGTGACACAAGGGAAATGTATGTATATATAATATATAAATAATAATCCTGGACAATAATTAATACAGTGCCACTATATACTTAACAATATAACACCAAAGTGCAGAAGGCACCAAAAAATATGTGTGTATGACAAGCCTATACTCCTAACCAAAAAATGAATGTGTAGTATTAAATAAAGAAAATAACTGAGGAAATATATACTCAAAGACTTGGACCCATAGAAAAAATATAAGGGTGCACAGACATAGGACAGTTTCCACCGCAAGATAGGGGGACAGCTTGCTCCACGCGTTCCGCCACCCACTACGGTGGCTTCCTCAGGAGTAATCACCTGCTCCCCCTCAATGCTTTTTATATCCAATCTCAATTAAATATCACCTATAATTATGCTTGAGTTAAATGTACATACCCCGCATGGTGTGTGTTTGTTCCTCCCCACATCGTGTACCGGTCTTCCGCCGGAAATGGGGCGGATCAAAGAGAGTGAGAGCTGCCGGAAGTGTGGCAGACCTCAGTCGTAATCACGTGTGCGCACAAAATAGCCTACTGCGCATGTGCAAGGAATAAAGCAAAGCGCATCAGGCGTGGCCGCATCATACCTAATGTCTGCGCCGGCGCAGTCAGTAGACTGCGCGGACGTAGACTACAAGAGAGAAAAAAAAGTTATCTCATTCGCAGCACCGAGCGTGTGTGCCAGGTCTCAGCACCACGCTTCAATGCTAGGTGCCCTGCTGGTCACGAGTTCAAGTCAGATGAGTGACATATAGGAGGACAACAGTCAGAGTACAGAAAAATAGCCGAACAGTAGCCCGTATATTTTAGGGAGAAAACAAACCCCCCACTCCACAGCACAAACAAAATATATTTACCAAATAATAATAGTAATACGAATAGAGGATGCATCCCCCAGGTGCGTCAATAAGTCGCACCTATAACATGAACCATATTCAATGATATTACCCAATTACTTATGTTGATATATAAGGTTCCTTTATGGGAATTAGCCCTCACGATCCAGGGGACTAGCATCCAACCCTAAACGGGTAGAATACAAGCCCCAAATAAAAAGATGATCCATAGACCAGGTAAGTATCAAAAGAGTCCCATGGTCCAAATAGGTCCCAATGGCGTCCCCTGTTCCAGGTGAGTGTCGATGGCTTGTCCCTCCAATTAAGGTCAAAGTCCAGCATATGCCATTGAATATGGTTCATGTTATAGGTGCGACTTATTGACGCACCTGGGGGATGCATCCTCTATTCGTATTACTATTATTATTTGGTAAATATATTTTGTTTGTGCTGTGGAGTGGGGGGTTTGTTTTCTCCCTAAAATATACGGGCTACTGTTCGGACTTTGTGGTTGGGTTCATTTGCATTGATTTTGTGGACAGTTTTCCACCGATACGCTATTCAGCGTCGGTTAGCGGGTTGAGGTAGGGTTACATCCCTTCTCTCTGTATATGAAATTTTGTGTTTTTAAGTGTTTTTAAGACGGTCTCTCCCTTTGTGGTTTTTCTAATAAAGTAATATTTATATTCATTTGTACATATGGTGGTGTGCATCTTTTGTGGTTGCCAGTCTTTTTCTTCTTTTTTCAATTGTGTTATGTTTGGGCAACCTCTTTGCACCCACGTTTATTATTTCAGCGGTGCCCATTGCTTTATTTAGTACATTTTAAGATGGGGCACGCCCTTGAGAACTGTTACTATCCCGTATGGTTCTGCGCCAACCATCCTGATTCCAGATATAAGGGGGTTGCTATTGCCATCCATAAAAGCCTGGTCCATCAGACTCTTGATGTGCTTCTTGATGCTCGGGCTAGATACATCATCCTTACCCTGTTGATGGGTTGTATCATCAATATTCCTGCCCCTAATCAAGGACAAGCTGAATTTATTGTTGGTCTTGTTAACCTAGCACTTCTGGTGGTTCAGGGGACTGTGGTCCTGTGCGGGGACCTGCATCTAACTCCGGACCCAATCCTGATCAATTCCACAGGTCGTTCCAGCCTCTCATATGCAGCCATTAAGCATGTGAAACATTCCCTTGCCCAGCTACAGCTTTGTGACACTTGGCGGTTGCAATATCCCTGTTTCAGAAATTATAGATTATAGATTTTGCCTTGATTACGTAATAGTCCAACATAGTGACCTCTCCTGGCTGTCCTCCTCCTCAATTGGAAACATCTTGTGGTCTGATCATGCCACGGTTTTCTGTTCCCTCCAACTTCCATTCTTGACGAAGTTTGCCTGGTCGTGGAGGCTGAACAAATCCTTACCCTTAGTCACAGTTTGTATGGCTGACTTGGTTTCCAATTTTGTGACTTACCATGCATTGGACTGCATTGCCTCCTTTCTTCAATGGGTGTCACTTAAGTGCATCCTCTGCGGGGTCCTCATTAAACATGGCTCCAGATTGAAATGGGAGAACGCCCAGGCCATAGTTGTGCTTTATCTAAAATCTCTTCGCTCGAACTGGCACACAAGTGCTCGCTCTCGCAACCAGTTCAACGTGATTTGCACTTAGCTAGGCTTGAGGTGAAGCGCCTCCTGGAGGCCTCTTGGGGTCGATGGCTCCAACTAGATCGAAGTAAATTTTACGAATATTGGAACAAAAGCAGTCCCATGCTTGCCAGAGCACTGTGAAGTAGACTGATTCAGACACACATTCCCAATAACCACTGAGGATATTTTGCCCACTTTTAACTCTTTTTTTCTCTGATTTATATAACCTCCCTAGTCCACCCTCGCCCTTTCCAACATTCCTTCCGATATGATAGAGATGCTGGATGCCCCCTCCTCTCTGGAGGAGTTGTCCCATGTAATTAAAGAGCTCCCTGGCGGGAAGAGTCCAGGCTCAGATGATTATACGGCTAAAGTTTATAAATCCATTTTGGACTCCTTGTCTCCCATTATGCTAAAGGCCTATAACTCAGTCTCTCCCACTAACCCTATACCATCTGTAACCACTTTAGCGCACATGGTGGTCATCACCAAACCAGGCAGGGACCAAAGTTCTTGTACTAGTTATCGGCCCATCTCTTTATTAAACATAGACCTTAAGATCTATTCAAGGAGCTGGCCACCAAAATGAATTAGATTCTCCTACTCTTGTCCATCCCGACCAGGTGGGGTTTGCTCCAGAGAGGGAAGCCAGGCATAATACCATCAAAACGTTGGTCCTTATGCATTATACTCGATCTCATAAGATACCCCTGATCCTTTCTCTCGATGCTGAAAAGGCCTTCGATAGGATCTCCAAGTCTTCCTTGGCATGGACCCTCCAACTTGTTGGTTTGGGCCCTACTTTCATTGCTAAAATCCTAGCACTCTATCAATCCCTGTATGCCCGCTTGAAGATTAATGAGTCCCTCTCGGACCATTTCCCTATCCACAATGAAACTAGGCAGGGCTGTCTCCCCCTGCTGTATGTCCTGGTGATGGAACATTTGCAGTACTGGCGTCAGTTTCAGAAATGTTTCGGAAGGTTTGTCTAATCCTTTGCCCACACCTGGCTCAATCACCTGGTCATGACTCGTCCTACGCTGTTAAGTGGAGTGGGTCTCCTGGATTGCCACATGTACTAACAGGCCTGTGTTCATGTCTTGTCGAGTCTTGGACCTGTTCCATAGCGCTAAATCCAGACTATGGGTCCACCTGGTGCAGGACATCAGAAGCCATCTCCAATCTCCCATGGACCTAGTGAGGGAGTCAGCCTCATTTACCGTACATGTCCCCTCCTTTCCATAATTGATCACCCAAAGTTCTCACTGGGGGCATCCTCGAATGGTAGCTTCTTTATCTCACCTCTATGCTTCTCTCATGTCTTCACTGGTGGTGTTCTTAGACCCCTGGATGCCCTGTTGAGCGTCTGCCCGTCATCCAAGCGCGCTCCTTTTGCATACCTCCAGCTACATCACTGCTATTCCACGCTTTCTAGCCATCTCAATTTACACTGCAGTTTAACACCATTTGAGCGTCTTTGCATGACCTCCTCGTGTGCTTGGCATTCCGTCTCCATCATATATGGCCTACTACTGTCCTCCCGTTCCTCCTGGGACTGGGGAGTGCGAGCTGGGTAACACCTTCTCCCCTGATCAATGTTTCTTCTTGACCCACAAGGCACTGATTTCCACAAAAGTTCAAGAGACGAGCTACAAAATTCTGTTGAGGTGGTATAGGGTGCCTGTTGCCCTTCACTGTTGGTATCCTTCTGTACCGAGCCTGTGTTGGAGATGTGGATTGACTGAGGGCACGATAACGCATGTCTGGTGGGGTTGCCCTAGACTCACTTCTTTTTGGCGCACAGTGCTGCAAGTTATTTTAGAAGTGATGGCACATTAAACACTGTTATTCAGGCTGTGTACCCACTACTTTGCATTGTAGTAGTGTGTAATTTCTTTAGTATTGTCACATAAAAAGATATAATAAAATATTTACAAAAATGTGAGGGGGGGGGGGACTTACTTATGTAAGATAAGTAAGATGTCTGATTATATGGTGCAGTGAATGGCATAGTCTACTAAGAAATCTCCTCCAGTATGTGTATAGCTTTCTATAGATGGATCTTAGCAGGAAATGAGAATTTACTAAGTACCAACAGTAGTGGGAGAGGAGGGCGCAAGCATTAGCCGTTTAGTTATATCCTTGCCTATAGAAAACCTGCTTACAAAAATAAATACAAGCAGATTACAAACAGCAGCTAGAATGGGTATATGTAGTTATAGACCAGGGTTTCTCAACCAGGGTGCCTTCAGCTTCTTCCTAGTGCCCTGGCCTGTTAAATCACCTTGCACCTAAGCCTATCACCATCCAAGGACTAATCTCTGTGGACGGCGATTAGCTGCTCCGCAGTGTTACATGCCGGGCCTCAAAACCATGAAGAAAACCAGGACAGGGGACCAATATCGGATTCATAGGGGGAGCGGCGGAAAGTTAAAGTTTATTTTTTAAATGGTGGCAGCCCAGGCATTTTTGGCCGGAGTACCCCGTTAAGTGTGGATTGGGACTTGCAGCTGTTATAAAGACAAAAATGTGGTTGTACTATACTCATATGAAAATGGTATGATGCCTAGTGTAGGTCTTAAAGGGAATGTGTCACCTAAATATTGTTTTTCCAGATAAGTGACAGAAACTAAGACATGTTTTTTTCTAATATGTTTCTATTTTTTGATTGAAATTTTTTTATTTAATTTTTTGTGCATTATTAAAAGGGAGCCATCTTGCCTGAACTGTTTTAACAGCATTTAGTGATGTGCTTTACAGCAGGACCCATGGAGCTCAAACAACTACAGTATAAACAGGATCTGTCCAATTCAGATGAATTGCAGATATTACTGGGCATTCTCTGTGACCTTTTGAGAGATCATTCTACAGGGATGGTCTCTGAGCTGATCTCTGAGCAACAGCTATTGTGTCCATTTATTTACTGGTGTCACCTTTCACTGTACTCCTTGTCTGTACTGAGAACAAAGGCATTACTATAAGATGATCTGTACAGAACACGAAGTCTCAGTTTAGGCCGAGTGGGCGGAATAAAAAATTGCAAGATTTTAGGATTAAAATGGAAAATTAGAAAAAAAATTAAAATCACCAAAAATTCTAAATATGGTTAACATGAAAACCTGATTTAAACAACAGGTCATTTTCTTATGACACATTCCTATTAAGAGTATGTAGGATGCATGGCCCTTTTCTAGATACTCAGAGACACCTACTATTTTAAATCACATTTGGGAAGGAATGTTTCAGATCATATATTAACATACAAAAGAAAAAAAAAAAGGAGAAAATGGATGGGTTTCACTCCTACCTATATCTTAGTGCAGGGGCATTCAAGTTTTTTCTGCAGATGTCTACTTCATCAAATGTATGTGTGCTTGGGAAGCAATCATTTGAAAAAACATACAAATAATAATCTTACCCCCTATACAGGACATATATAAGTGATTACAGTGCAGTTAATCTTCCATATAGTAATAATGCCCCCATATCATTAGAGTACCCACATATAGTAACAATGCCCATGTACCCCTGCACTAATAATGCTCCATTGTGGCTAAATAGAAAAATAAACAACGTAAATAAATTAGTAGACATAGGATAAAAACAGCATTAGGGTACGTTTACACGAGCGTATTTTCGCAGCGCATTTTGCTGCGGATTCGCTGGTGAAGGCCCGCTCTATGCTGTCTTTACATGAGCCTGCTCGTTGCGGCAATACCCGCTATACACTGCGATGCGCGAGTCGCAGTATACTCGCACATCGCGGGAGCTCTCTGCCTAGCTCAGAGCAGGGAGAGTGGCCGCTATGTGCGAGTACGCCGCGCACGTCGCTGCAGTGTGTCTGCTCGTCGCGGCGTATTGCCACTACAAGCAGGCATATGTAAAGCCAGCATAGAGCGGGCCTTCACCAGCGGATCCGCAGCGTAAAATACGCTGTAAATTCGCTCGTGTGAACCTACCCTTAGGATTCAGACCTCAAGGTATAGGGTGAACTGAGAATGTAAGTAAGACAGGAGATGTAGCTGGTTGTACAAAATGAATTATGCTTTAGATAAAATATGACTGGCTATTATCTGAGCAGGGCCCTTGCTACAGATATAGTACATACACTATATAATAAAATGTGGTAAAATTAAATATGGTAAAATATAGTTGTATAAAATTATGATATGATACATAAACGGATAATGCCACCTAGTTTTGTGCCAATTTAAATGTCCAGTGTAATGCGCATATTTATGTTTTCAAAGTCTTGTTAAATCCGTAAGTTGGAATACACAGTGTGAATCAAGTTGTGAGCGTTGCAGGTATGACACAAGTATTATTCACCCGGCCTAATAGAAGGATATTACCTGCGAGTCAGATAAATACCGCGATGTGAAGGGGATATAGCTGGGACTTGCCGTCTGCATGGAAGGTTGCGGTGAGATGCCGACTCCCTTAGCTGTCGGATGGCACCTACTGAGCTGGACGCACGTCCATGCCATCTGACAGCTAAGGGAGTTGGCATCTCACCTCACCCTTCCATGAAGACAGCAAGTCCCAGCAATGTCATCTTCACATCGCAGTATTCATCTGACTGACAGGTAATATCCTTCTACTAGGCCGGGTGAATAATACCCGTGCCATACCTGCAACGCTCACAACTTGATTCACACTGTGTATTCCAACTTATGGATTTAACAAGACTTCGAAACCCTATATATGCGCATTACACTGGACATTTAAATTGGCACAAAACTAGGTGGCATTATCTGCGTATGTATCATATCATAATTTTATACAAGTATATTTTACCATATTTGATTTTACCACATTATATAGTGTATGTACGATATCTGTAGCAAGGGCCCTGCTCAGATAATAGGCAGTCATATTTTATCTAAATAAAGCATAATTCATTTTGTACAACCAGCTACATCTCCTGTCTTACTTACATTCCCAGTTCACCCTTATACCTTGAGGTCTGAATCCGAATACTGTTTTTATCCTTTGATTTTTGGCACTACGGGTATAGTGCAACTCAGTACCTCGGTATAAGGCATACCATCAATTATAGCATGCAGCCACCCGAACTCTCCGCTTTTTCTTATATTAGTAAACGTATTTACCTAGTCCTGGTTCTTATGGTGAACAAAGTCTCCTTTCTGGTCTGCAGCGTGTAGGACAGGACAGGATCCTGGGAAGGCCTTATGATGTCATATGATCGCACCAGTCAGTGTGGGAATTGTGTCCTGGTGGCTCCTAGGCTGCAGGCATGAATCTTATGAGATAATAGGGGAGCAAGCAGCTATCAGCTCCCACTCACTCTTCACTCTGGCCAGAGGAGATTCCTATTGGGCTTTACTACAGCAAGATGTGGTAGGTGGCGTACAGCCTGATGTGTTGTTGATGGGCAAATCGACTTGAATGGGCCAAATGTTGTCGAATTGAGACTATGTTGGGTCCATTTCTCTAGCCTGTGCACTGTCTGTGGTTGACATCTTTGAGGCCCAGGGAAATATGTTTGGGAAATAGATGGAATAAAGTCACATTTAGACTACATAAGGCCCATTCAAGTTTATGGGTTTCTCAACAACACAGTGTGTACGCTGGTATCCCTTTTTGAAATGTTGCCGAAGGTCGAGCCGAAGCCCCTAAACATGATGTGAATGGGTAATAAACAAAGCAAAAGGACAAACAGGCGTCCTGCACTCACCGCATAAGATCTGGCTATTCAGCTCCCATCTCGGGCTGCTTCTCTGGCAGGGACTTCAAAGACCATGTGCAGCGCCGGAGAAGCAGCCCGAGATGGGAGCTGAATAGCCAGATCTTATGTGGTGAGTGCAGGACGCCTGTTCGTCCTTTTGCTTTGTTTATTACTGATTGCTACATTACATTGTACTAGCACCGCCACCGCTGGATTTATCTGGTTGTCCGACCAGGTTTGGCTGTAGTCCATCTCACAGAGCTGCTTATTTAAAGATGTACTCCGGTGAAAACCTTTTTTCTTTTAAATCATCTGGTGGCAGAAAGTTAAACATATTTGTAAATTACTTCTATTAAAAAATCTTAATCCTTCCAGTACTTATTAGCTGCTGAATGCTACAGAGGAAATTCCTTTCTTTTTGGAACACTGATGACATCACGAGCACAGTGCTCTCTGCTGACATCTCTGTCCATTTTAGCAACCATGCATAGCAGATGTATGCTAAGGGCAGCATGGCTGCCTTGCAGTGCTGGGGACTTGGGTTCAAATCTCACTAAGGACAACAATAAATAAAGCATTATTATTATTATAATACCGTCAGCAGAGAGAACTGTGCTCGTGAGGTCATCAGAGAGCATTCCAAAGAAAAGAATTTCCTCTGTAGTATTCAGCAGCTAATAAGTACAGGAAGGATTAAGATTTTTTAATAGAAGTAATTTACAAATATGTTTAACTTTCTCCCACAAGATGATTTAAAAGAAAAAAGGTTTTTACCGGAGTACCCCTTTAAGGTACGGGTGCCACTTCATGCTCTTATATATTTGATGATGTAAATGGGGCTCATGAAGGGACTGAAACAATGTAAAATAGAAACCCTCTTTATTATAATAAGATAATAGCCTCTCCATGAATGATGACAGCCATTGTATAATGGTAGAATGCAGAAGAAACCACTCAACCAGCAAGTTATAAAGACAAAAAGGGAGGAAAACACGACTTCTTTCTTCTCCTCAGCAGAACTAATAAAATAAAGTACATACATATAATGGCACTTACAGCTCACAACACTGTATGGTCCTATACTACAGACAACAATTACCATGATACTGAAGGAAAAAAGAATACAAGTAATTCTACCAATAAAAAACTAAAAAGAATACTAAAAAGATTGTAAACACAGACTGTGTTACAGTGCACAAGTAAAAACCTTTTTGCTCAGGTTGTCCCAATATTTTACTTACCAATGTTCCATTTAGGATCTTCCAGGACATTTAATGATGACTCCAATTATACAGTACAGTGTACAATACAAGCAGAAACTACTGGTGTATTTAAAGGCGGAAATGGAAATGTTTCAGAAATGCAGGTGATTTATACAAGAATTTAACAGGGGTTTTATACATGTATTTTACAGGTTTTTTTTCATTTGCAAGCGTTTTTACGTTCAAGTGCATTTGAAGCACATTTCACAAGTATTGGGAGCATGAGACTATGGAACTCTTTGCCAAAGGAAGTGGTCAAGGTGAATGCAAAGAGTGTACAGGGGCCTGGAGAGTAATAACATTACAGGTTATGGATACTAGATCTACAGACAGAACTTTGATCTAGGGATTTATTCAGATTTTTTCTATGTCATAAGGCAACTGGCAGCAGCCTCATAAGTTTTTTTTTTTTTTTGCCTTCTTCTGGATCAACACAGTAGGGTTATAGGTTGAACTTGAATGACTTTTTTCAAACTTATGAACTATGTAACCTAATGCAATGCTTCATTTGATCCATGCCATCATACAGGCATTAAAGGGGTACTCCGCCGCTCAGCGCTTGGAACAAAATGTTCCACACCTTAGAGCCGACGCCAGGAGATCATGACGTCATAGCCCTGCCCCCCTTCCATGACGTCACGCCCCGCCCCCTCAATGCAAGTCTACGGGAGGGGGTGTGACGGCTGTCACACCCCCTCCCATAGACTTGCATTGAGGGGGTGGGGCATGATGTCAGGAGGGGGCAGGGCTATGACGTCACAAGCTCCCGGCGCCGGCCTTAAACTTTCGGAACAGTTTGTTCCAAACGTTCAGCAGCGAAGTACCCCTTTAAGGGGTACTCCGTTGCTGTATTTGGAACTGTTCCGAACGATGGAGCCGGCACTAGCAGCTCGTGATGTCACAGCTTCGCCCCCTCAATGCAAGTCTATGGGAGGGGGCGTGACGGCTGTCACGCCCCCTCCCATAGACTTGCATTGAGTGGGCGGGGCGTGACTTTATGAGGGGGTGGGACTATGACGTCATGAGCTCCCGGCGCCGGCTCCAGCGTTCGGAACAGTTTGTTCCAAACGCTGAGCAGCAGAGTACCCCTTTAAGGGACCTGAAGATTTTGTGGGTTGACAGACAGGACTAGATATCCCCTAGAAAACTGGTCCACATTTATTTTGCCTCATACGCCAGAATTTTGGTTCCAGATGTGCCAAAAAATGATGCTTTAACTACCCAGCACATTTATTATAAAGTCTGTACCAGAAAGAATAGTAAAATACACCACACTCTTTTTCATTTTCACATACCAAAAGGGGCATGGCTAAGGATTTTCTGTTTACAAAGCCGACTACACACTGTTTGGCGCATTATAAGCCAAGATGGAATTGGTGTAAAAACGATGAGACTTTTTTGGTGCATAAATTACATGCACTAAAAATTGTAGCTCCCGTGCATAAAGCACCAAAAATCAGCCAATCTGTACTTTCATGTTTTTTGCACCATGCTTTTAAGCAATTCATTATTTTATTTGTAAAAGAAGGGTGATTTGGAATTTTATTAGGAAGGCTTTATAAACTGACTGAAGATCTGAGGCATGGGGGTAAGAGGAAGCCCTCCGGCTGCTGTTTTAACCCATTGAACACAGTCTCATGTATGTGTGCTGGCCTGCAATGGCACATGTGGGGGAAGTAGGTATACAGTGATCCCTCAACATACAATAGTTTCAACATACGATGTTTTTTTCTGGACCATTGGAACTTGAAACCAGACTCAACATACAATGTACAGACAGTCCAGATCTGTGAAACGTGTAAATGACTGGAAGAACTGACCAATCAGAATGGGCATTTTACTGGTAAATCACCTGTAGTACTGAAGTACAAGCACTGACTGATGTCTGGTAGCGCCCCCTACAGTACAGGGAGGAACTACAAATTCTGTACTACTCCTTACCTGTGCCAGGGTTAGCTGCTCCTTTTGGACACAAGGTAAGGGTGGCTCAATTTGGGACACTGTGTATACTGTATAGGACCCTGAAGAAGCTCCTGTCCTCTACATAAACCATTGTTTCCCAACCAGGGTGCCTCCAGCTGTTGCAAAACTACAACTCCCAGCATGCTGGGAGTTGTAGTTTTGCAAAAGCTGGAGGCACCCTGGTTGGGAAACACTGACAGACAGTGATTTACAGCTCCCAGCAGATCTTTCTTACTTTTATATGTAAGGATTTGCTTTATCTATATTAGTTATATACTTATTTTTCTTTAATCCTCACTTTTTTCCCTATTTTTGATGACATTTTGGTGGCTTCAGAACCAATTACCAGGTTTCCATAGAGTTATGGTCTCAACATACAATGGTTTCAACATACAACATAGTGTAACTTGAGGGACCACTGTATTAGATGTCATAATGGCCAATCCATTTCCTCTGCTGGGAGATAAGGTACTTTCAATGATGTCTAGCATTTTTTTTTGTCTCAGAGAAGCACACTATATAATATATATATATATATATATATATATATATATATATATATATATATATATATATATATAGCAATATTAGGAAGATTTTTGGGTTCATATTGCAGATATTTACAAATATATAGCATGTGTAAAATGAGCCAAACTTATAAATGGACATGTACAAGAATAGTAAATCCATAGTCTAAAACTATGCTAGAGTAAATCCAGACAGTTTTAATAAATATCCCGCATAAGACTATGTTCCCACATTTCAATGGGATTTTGCTGTGCACGTTTCCAGTGTGGAAATTCAAATTCTGATGTTCGCAGAAAGAATGGACATGTCCATTCTTTCTGTGGACTCTGCAAGGAATGCGTTGCCGTCTATGAGATGGCGCATTCCCAAGTTGTCTGTAGAACGTCCGCACAAAGCTTTTCTGTGCGGACATTCTAACAAGTGAACATAGCCTTATAAGAGTACGGGGAAATCCTGCAGAATTCTGAAGGAAACTCTGCTGAAAATTCTGCATGGATTCAGCAAATGCCAAAAGAATATGGAATTCTGCACATATGAATGCAGACTGAATTAATTCTGCCGTGTGACTATAGCCTTATTCTTCTAACTGTACCTCTGTAGATGTTGCATCCCCCTGTGTGTGGCCAACATCTGATCTATTTAATACAATAGTGGCCACTAGAGATGAGCGAACTTACAGTAAATTCGATTCGTCACGAACTTCTCGGCTCGGCAGTTGATGACTTTTCCTGCATAAATGAGTTCAGCTTTCCGGTGCTCCGGTGGGCTGGAAAAGGTGGATACAGTCCTAGGAGACTCTTTCCTAGGACTGTATCCACCTTTTCCAGCCCACCGGAGCACCTGAAAGCTGAACTCATTTATACAGCATAAGTAATCAACTGCCGAGCCGAGAAGTTCGTGACGAATCAAATTTATTGTAAGTTCGCTCATCTCTAGTTGCCACACTTGAAACAAAAACATTTTGGAACTTGGGAAATGGAGACAGTTGCAGAAAAAGATTTAGGTAATTGCATCCAAGTTAGCATTACTGTATATACTCGAGTATAAGCCGAGGCCCCTATTTTCACCCCAAAAACCCAGGAAAAGTTATTGACTCGACCTTAAGCCTAGGGTGGGACTAGGCCCCCCATGTCATCACCCCCCCCCCCCGTCATCATCCAGACCCCCGTCATCATCCAGACCCCCGTCATTAACACCCCCATCATCATCCACCCCTCTTCATCATGACCGCCTGTCAATCCCTTCATCAGTGGTCTTCAACCTGAGGACCTCCAGATGTTGCAAAACTACAACTACACAGCATGCCTGGACAGCCATCGACTCTCCGGGCATGCTGGGAGTTTTAGTTTTGAAACATCTGGAGGTCCGCAGGTTGAAGACCACTGTGGCCTTCGTCATCATCCAGACCCCCTTTAGTTTTCTACTCACCTCCCCTCGGTGGGAAGGAAGGGTGAGCTGGTCCGGGCCATCTATGCTGCAGGGACCATCCGGTTGGGAGGGTTAGTCGTTCCGGGCTGTACATTTTCACCGGGAGGCCCTCTTCTCCACTCCGGGCCGGCCCTGGACTAGTGACGTTGCCTTGACGACGACGCACAGGGACGTCCATGCGCAGGGACTTCTGCTGCGCACGACGTCCCTGTGCGTCGTCGTCAAGGCAATGTCACAAGGCCGGGGCCAGCCTGGAGCGGAGAAGAGGGCCTCCCGGTGAAAATGGACAGCCCGAAACGACTAACCCTCCCAACCGGACGGTCCCTGCAGCATAGATGGCCCGGACCAGCTCACCCTTCCTTCCCACCGAGGGGAGGTAAGTAGAAAACTAAAGGGGAGTCTGGATGATGATGAAGGCCGCAGTAGTCTTCAACCTGCGGACCTCCAGATGTTACAAAACTACAACTCCCAGCATGCCCGAACAGCCGATGGCTGTCCGGGCATTCTGTGAGTTGTGGTTTTGCAACATCTGGAGGTCCACAGGTTTGAAGACCATTGAGAAGGGATTGACAGGCTGAAAGTTCACTCGAGTATAAGCCGAGGGGGGCGTTTTCAGCACCAAAAATTGTGCTGAAAAACTCGGCTTATACTCGAGTATATTCGGTATTTTGATTTGTGTAGGTGCTGGCAGGATCTCCCAGTGATTGGCATATGTTTCAGCAGCCATACCCCTAAAGCAGGTAATCCAAAGTGAAAAATGATTTGGCTTGAACACTTGTGTGGAGCCCTTTAAGAAGCCTTGTGCAGCTTTGCTATGTGCATTAATATATATCGATTACAGATCTGTGCCCAAAGCCAGACTACAGAAGACATGGTGAATAGTTGCATGAATGTTTCACAGCTGGTACAGCATGCAGACTGGACTATTTTCTCCAGTGTCAACATTAGGGATCCTAAGAAGAAATGGTTGGAACCTAAATACTAATTACAAACTTAGTGTAACTCTTAAATGGGAATGTCAAAGAAACAAAATGGTTTTAAGATCAACTGGTGACAAAAGTATAAAAATTAGCAAATTACATCTATTTAAAAAATCTCAAGATTTCCAGCTTATCAGCTGTGGTATGAGCTGGAGGAAGTTGTGTAGTCTTTCCTGACAGACACAGTCCTCTCTACTGCCACCTTTGTCCATGTCAGGGACTGTCCAGAGCAGGAGACGTTTTCTATGGGGATTTGCTCCTACTCTGCTGACATCTCTGTCTGTGTCAGAAACTGTGCAGAGAGCACTGTGTGTGACAGCAAAGAACTATACAACTTCCTCTGGAGCATACAAAGTAGGAGTAAAAATGGGCGTTATTTTGAGAGCGCTACTGTCAGATGGCGATAGTCAAAGTCAAGAAACGGTATGAGCCAGCACTTATGCAGGACTAACTTTTATTGAAAAAAGAAGTCAAGAAGTAAAAACAGGACAACGCGTTTCGGCGCTCGCTGGCGCCTTCCTCAGGTCCACAATCATAAATTTGTGTCGTCCTAGCCGGAGTTCCTGCGGGCGAGCCCGCCCGCAGGAACTCCAGCTAGGACTACACAGATTTATGATTGTGGACCTGAGGAAGGCGCCAGCGAGCGCCGAAACGCGTTGTCCTGTTTTTACTTCTTGACTTCTTTTTTCAATAAAAGTTAGTCCTGCATAAGTGCTGGCTCATACCGTTTCTTGACTTTGACTATCGCCATCTGACAGTAGCGCTCTCAAAATAACCCCCATTTTTACTCCTCCCACTTTGCATTCTTGTCCGTCCCCCTCGGGAAGACGGAATAATAAGGGGTGAGAGCAGCAGACTGTCGCCATTCCTTCTAACCACCATTGTGTACAATCGACTCAAGGTCAGTACGCCACCTTGGGTGTTGGTGGCGGGTATTTTCATTTTCACTTTTCCAAAAAATACCACACAGGGAGCACCCCGTTGTTTTTTTCTCCTCCTTTCCACTCTGGAGCATACCTCAGCTGATAAATACTGGAAGGATTAAAATTTTTAAATTGAAGATCTGAATAACTTTGTCACCAGTTGATAAAAAAAAAAAAAAAGAAAACAAACAAACATTCTCTAGAGTAACCCTTCAAGGCCCTGGTGACATGGCTTCTGGATTTTAACCGTCAAGACAGACCCCACTGACATACAGTGGGATCCAATAAGAATTCTGGCAATTTGACAGCAAGAATTACATAGTAACCAAGGTTTTCCACACTGATGGTCACAGAAATTGTCTGACCCTATATTCACAAAAATGTTCTCTTATAAAATACAATTATTTATGAAAAAAAAATGAACACATTTTGAGTAAATGGCAATTTACAAAAACAAAGAAGGTGACAAAAAGTAATTGCTACCTGTGACACAACACACTCTATCACAACTTATGTGACTGAAACTTAAAGGGGTATTCCAGGAAAAAAACTTTTTAATATATATCAACTGGCTCCAGAAAGTTAAACAGATTTGTAAATTACTTCTATTAAAAAATCTTAATCCTTTCAGTACTTATGAGCTTCTGAAGTTAAGGTTGTTCTTTTTCGTCTAAGTCCTCTCTGATGACACCTGTCTCGGGAACCGCCCAGTTTAGAAGAGGTTTACTATGGGGATTTGCTTCTAAACTGGGCGTATCCCGAGACAGGTGTCATCAGAGAGGATTTAGACAGAAAAGAACAACCTTAACTTCAGAAGCTCATAAGTACTGAAAGGATTAAGATTTTTTAATAGAAGTAATTTACAAATCTGTTTAACTTTCTGGAGACAGTTAATATATATATATATATATATATATATATATATAAAAAAAAAGTTTTTTTCCTGGAATACCCCTTTAAAGCAGTAAATAAATCATAGATGTGAAGTGTAAGAACTATTCTGAGGTCCTTTAAGGAAGCACAGAGGTCCGGGGATGACTAGGACGCTCACATAATACTGAGAGACCAGAACCCCCAGTCCAGTTATATATAGAAAATAAAAAGTCTTTCACAGTCTGGTAACTGTAGCATAGAATTTGTTCCGTTAGAACATCCAGTTTAGCACAAGCACAGATATTCTATGGCTTGCAGAGACATCCAGGCACAAGACAAACTGGACAAGGATTTGTACTGACTCATTTTTCCTTTTTAATCTCTTCCTTTCCTTCTTTGCTGTTCCTTGGAGCCCGAGGAGCAGTCATGGCCAGCACCTTGCCAAGAATCAAAAAGAAAACAGCCACCACATGGATGGCAAAATAAATGGAGCGCCAGTAGTGGACGGTGTCGGAGAAGGTGAGAAGGACGAAACCCATGCACATGTAGTCATAGGCCCTCATTTTGAGGAACCAGTGCACCCAGTCGAACACTAGCTTGCCAGAATCAGACAGGCGACGTCTCAGGCCCACGTCCATGGAGACCTCTGATGCCAGACACAAGGGTATGGTTAGGAAACTCAAGTAATACCCAGGATGAATTCCGTGCCAGTAAGCGCTGATTAACATGGTCCAGGCACTCCTGTCAAAGGAAGTAATGATAACATATAAGACAGTGGTCTTCAACCTGCAGACCTCCAGATGTTGCAAAACTACAACTCCCAGCATGCGCCGGGCATGCTGGGAGTTGTAGTTTTGCAACATCTGGAGGTCCGCAGGTTGAAGACCACTGATAAGACATAGGAATAAAGTACTTTTCAGTAGTTAAAGGGGTTATCCAGGAAAAAACTTTTTTATATATATATATATATATATATATATATATATATATATATATATATCAACTGTCTCCAGAAAGTTAAACAGATTTGTAAATTACTTCTATTAAAAAATCTTAATCCTTTCAGTACTTATGAGCTTCCGAAGTAAAGGTTGTTCTTTTCTGTCTAAGTGCTCTCTGATGACACCTGTCTCGGGAACCGCCCAGAGTAGAAGTAGAGGTTTGCTATGGGGATTTGCTTCTAAACTGGGCGTTTCCCGAGACACGTGTCATCAGAGAGCACTTAGACAGAAAAGAACAACTCAACTTCAGCAGCTCTCAAGTACTGAAAGGATTAAGATTTTTTTTAATAGAAGTCATTTACAAATCTGTTTAACTTTCTGGAGCCAGCCAGCCGGGCAGCTTTCACTTTCGGTTTAGACGTCTAAAGGGTTAATAGCGCATGGCAGCGATCGCGGTCAGCGATCAGCCCCGGGTCCCGGCATCAGATACATGCCGGGACTGACCCGATATGACGCGGGGTCACCGCGTGATCCCGCGTTATATATCGCGGGAGCCGGCCAAGAACGTAAATATACGTCCTTGGTCGTTAAGGGGTTAAAGACTGTTACCGCTAACAATACTTATCTCCTATCCACAGGATAGAAGAAGAGTGTCTGATCAGTGAAGGTCTGACTGCTGGGACCACACGGTCACAAGGAGAGACGTCCTTGTTCGGATGTGCTCTCTGCCGCTTCATTTAGCTCAATAGCAGTGTAGAAGAAAAAGTATTACAGCAGCACACTGCTAGCGCTAAGACATGTGTAATGTAACACTTTTTACATTGCAATACTGCTATAGAGAAAAATTTGAAGTGATCAGCTTCTCATTTGGCCAAATAGTGTGTACCATCCCACCATGATAAGGTGACCTCATTTGGGACGGACCCTACACTACAGATGTGCCTCTCTTGGGCTAGCACTAAGACTACAGTTTCTAGGCATGTAAGATCCAGCTATTCCCTACGTAAAAACACCTAGTGGAATGGGTGGAGTTTATAGCGGTATTGCAATGTAAAAAGTGCTTATATTACACATATAACGCTAGTAGTGTGCTGCTGTAATTCTTTTGTTTGTACTTGTAGTTCAGCTGCAGCAGCTTACACCTGTGTACTTGTTCTCTAAAATAGTTGTGTAGGATGTGCTGACCAATTTTTGCTTTTTATTTTCCATACAAACAGTGTGCCTCCAGCTGTTGCAAAACTACAACTCCCAGCATGCCTTTGGCTGCCTGGGCATGCTGAGAATTGTAGTTTTGCAACATCTAGAGAAGTGGTCTTCAACCTGTGGACCTCCAAATGTTGCAAAACTACAACTCCCAGCATACCCGGACAGCCAACGTTGTAGTTTTGCAACATCTGGAGGTCCGCAGGTTGAACCACTTCTCTAGATGTTGCAAAATTACAATTCTCAGCATGATCTAGAGGCACACTGTTCAGAAAACACAGCTCTATAGGTCAGATAAAGATCGCCAAGTACAGGGCTCTTGTGGCTTGACGATAAGTGCTGTTGGTGGCAAAGCCTTTAACCCCTTAAGGACCGTTTTTGCACTTTCGTTTTTATTTTAGCTCCTTGCCTTTAAAAAATCATAACTCTCAATTTTGCACCTCAAAATCCATATGATTGCTTATTTTTTGTGCCACCAATTCTACTTTGTAATGACTTCAGTCATTTTGCCCAAAAATCTACGGTGAAATGGAAAAAAAAATAATTGTGCGACAAAATTGAAAAAAAAAACCCCTCTGTTTTGTAACTTTTGGGGGCTTCCGTTTCTACGTAGTACATTTTTCGGTAAAAATGACACCTTATCTTTATTCTGTAGGTCCATATGATTAAAATGATACCCTACTTATATAGGTTTGATTTTGTCGTACTTCTGGAAAAAATCCTAACTTCATGCAGGAAAATGTATACGTTTAAAATTGTCATTTCTGACCCATATAACTTTTTCCACGTATGGGGCGGTATGAGGGCTCATTTTTTGCGCCGTGATCTGAAGTTTTTAATGGTACAATTTTTGCATTGATAGGACTTATTGATCGAATTTTTTGGCGCGCACGCCATTGACCGTGCGGTATAATTAACGATATATTTTTATAATTCGGACATTTCCGCATGCGGCAATACCACATATGTTTATTTTTATTTACACTGTTTTTTTTATGGGAAAAGGGGGGTGATTCAAACTTTTATTAGGGAAGGGGTTAAATGATCTTTATTCACTTCTTTTTTTTCACTTTTGTTTTGCAGTGTTATAGCTCCCATAGGGACCTATAACACTGCACACACTGATCTTTTACATTGATCACTGGTTTCTCATAGGAAACCAGTGATCGATGATTCTGCCGCTTGACTGCTCATGTCTGGATCTCAGGCACTGAGCAGTCATTCGGCGATCGGACAGCGAGGAGGCAGGTAGGGGCCCTCCCGTTGTCCTGTAAGCTGTTTGGGATGCCGTGATTTCGCCGTGGCTATCCCGAACAGCCCACTGAGCTAACCAGCAGTTTTTACTTTCACTTTCAAAGCTGAGCCACGCGGCTAAAGGGTTAATAGCGCGCGGCACCGCGTTCAGTGCAGCGCGCTATTAGCGGCGGGTCTCGGCTTCACTATGACGCTGGGCCCGCCGTGATATGATGCGGGGTCACCGTGGGACCCCGCGTTATATCACAGGAGCAGGACCAAGGACGTACTCATACGTAATATCCATTGGTTAAAAAATATGTATATTTTTGTCCCTGCAGATATTGTCTGTGTGTCTTTGTGAGGAGTCAAAATACAGGAAGTGAGGGTGGACAAGCAGGGCTCTGTACACCGAGGACAAGCAGGGCTCTGTACACCGAGGACAAGCAGGGCTCTGTACACCGAGGACAAGCAGGGCTCCTCATAGTGACACACAGGCAATAGCTGCAGGGACAGCATTTTTCACCCAAAAAAAAAAAAAAATCACCCATTTTTTTTTATGAATGTATATTACAAATATACATATAATGGTATTATCTACATCATATAAAAAGTTTTTGTTAACAACAGGTACACTTTAAGTGTATATGCATTTATTAGACAGACCTTAAAAAAGCTAAACAACAAAAAATGATACTCCATTGACTTGCTTGCTCTATGCCCTTTCTACAAAACTAGACTAGACAAACAACGAAAAGCTAAATGGAAGTCCTTAAGCTATCTACTTTTGGCTCATTGGAACATGCAGGCTTCAAATACCAGAATATACAATTGTAAGTTAATAAATCCCTTTATTATCACCTGTATATTCTGCACTAATAAAATGTGGTCTAAATGTTATCGAAGAAGCCACAATTATAGAGAAACACAATCTAAACTAACAAACTAACACCACACAAACCGTTGTACTGTTAATGACTTAAGGAACACAGTAAAGGGGCTCTCTAGAATTATAAAAGACTGGGTGCTTACCTGCACAAACAGTAATACCCATCATACGGTAGCTTCAACTTAAAGGGTATCTCTCATCAAAAAAACGTTTGATACATTATAGATTAATGAATGCAGAATAACTTTACAATTGCATGTTATTAAAAATTATGCTTCTTTCTATTTAATTTTCCACTTTGAAGAAATGACCACTAGGGGTCTCCCTACCAGTCCTGGCAGCAAGCATTTCAGACTCATGCTGGAGTCCTAAACACTACGAGCTGCCAGTCTGCTTTGTTCACAAAGGAGAACACTCAGAGCTGCCAGCCTGCTTTGTTCACAGCCTGTTTGGCTGTGAACAAAGCAGGCTGGCAGCTCTGAGTGTTTAGGACTCCAGCATGAGTCAGAAATGCTTGCTGACAGGACTGATCGGGAAAAATACAATAGAAAGAAGCATATTTTTCATTAACATGCTATTGGAAAGTTATTCAACATTCAATAATCTAAAATATATCAAAAGTTTATTTGATGAGAGGTACCCTTTAAACAAACTTACAGTGGCCTATTATGTACGTTGAATACATCATTAAGCGGCTATGCTTCCAGCATGTGGCAATTTTGGTAAAATAGTGGCACTGGTTGGCTGTTATCTTTCAGATGAAACATGCACCCAGATTGGTTAGATATACCTGCCAACATACTGTTGGCAGGTATATCTAACCAATCTGGGTGCATGTTTCATCTGAAAGATAACAGCCAACCAGTGCCACTATTTTACCAAAATGTGAACACATTTGTTCAATAAATCTATAAACCTGAATAGCTGCCGCCAACTGCAGTACATTGAATGTATTACAGTACAACTGTACCACTAAGGGCTAAAGTGGAAAAAAAAAAAAAAGAGAGTGCCTTCTTATCATTAAGCATACATACCTGAACAATTTACTGTAATGTAGAAGCAGACCCCAAAGAGAAGTCAGCCTACTAAAGGTGAAAGCAGGACATTCCACACTACAATAACTTACCCAAACACAAAGGACTTAACAGGAGAATTCTTGTATATGTACTGTGCCAGCCACCACTGCACGCTCATGTTCCAGCAGCGCATGCCATCTTTCACCTTCACACAGAAATCTGCTCCATAGCAGTCAATGTTCTTGATGGTCTCATAGTCATATTCAATGTTCACCTTTGACCCATCAGTATCTCTACAAGAACAAATATATAGTTGTATATTCAATAACCCACATTTAGAGGTATACAAAGATTCCTATGAATACAATAGGAAGCTTACCTCTCTAAAAGGGCATACTCCACAGTTGGTCCCCCACCAGAGCGAGATTTGGCTGCAAGAGGATAGGCACCAAAGGCAGCAGAGATACAACCACACTCTGCAAATATCCAGGCCACATAAAAGCGCATGCGGAACACGAAGAAGATGGGGACCATGTAGAAGAGGCGATACAGGAAGGAACACTCATAGAACTCTTCTTTCTTCACATATTCCAGTGGAAAGTAGTGGGAAACAATGAGAAACAGAACACCAAAAACAGGGGCCGGCTTCAACCGAGTCAACATGGGCTTCCAGCTTGGAATATCTGGAGAACCGATTTGATGCACCCAGTCGTGGTACGTTTTAAATCGGTAAAAAGGGCCTAGAAACAACACATAACACTGCAACTCACAATGTAAACATCAAAGGGCTTCTCTAGTATCTAATAACTTCAAAAGGCCCCATAGTTGCTTAGTGGTTAAAACTACTGCTTTGCAGCACTCGGGTCCTGGCTTTGAATTTGACCAAGGGCACCAATTATTTGGAGTCTGTGGGGATGAACTTATCATTCCCCGCACCACTGCAGAAAGGCAAAATGGAGCAAAATGCTCCATTCTGCCACTCTGCGCTGACACAGGGAATGATAAATCCCACCCCCCCCCTCCGTATACCTATTGGGTACCTCTTACACACCTCCAATAAATCACACTGATTGGTCATTTTGCTGAACAAAAAATCCACTTTAATATGCTTAATTCAGAGATATTCTCAATAATTCAAGCTACAGTCATAGAGTTTTAAAGGAGTACTCCGGCACACACTTTTTTCCTTTTAGCCCGTCCGGGCTGCAAAATAAAAGAAAACACACTTTCTCTTACCTGCCAACGAGCCCCCGGAGCTCCGGTACACTCCGGTACAGGTGTTCGGTCCCCGGGCTGTATTCTTCTTACTTCCTGTTAGCCCGCCACGTCACACGGAGCTTCAGCCTATCACCGGCCGAGGCGGGACATCGCTGCGGCCGGTGATAGGCTGAAGCTCCGTGTGACGTGCCGGGCTAACAGGAAGTAAGAAGAATACAGCCCGGGGACCGAACACCTGTACCGGAGCTCCGGGGGAGCGTATGCAGGTAAGGAATAGTGTGTTTTCTTTTATTTTGCAGCCCGGACCGGATAAAAGGAAAAAAGTGCGCGCCGGAGTACTACATTAAGGATGGTTTAACATGTATTTTTCTAAAATTATATTTGCTGTAGGTCATAAAAGAGTTATAAAGCACGTTACAAGCCGCATGTTCCTGCTCTAGGCACTTCACCTGGAAGCTACTTTGTTTTACCATGGAGAGCAGTGGTCACACAGGATTTCCCCTGCAGTTAAAATGTAGTGTTATATGACAGCCAGTCAAGTGATCAGCCATCCATGTAATGCAAGGGAGGTTAATATCCAGTAGTACTGAAGCTCCTAAAGCAGCTTTGTTCTAGTGCTCTGACATCCATATTGTAGGTATCAACCACTTATACAATATACACAGTCACTGTACAAATAAATGAATCAATAAATCAAAGAACAAAGCTTTTCTACTGTAGCATTTAACAGGATATAAAGAAAAAAGAGTAATACTGTACTGACACTATGTGACAGGGTGTGGAATTGCTGTAACTACATCTCATCTTTTCACTACATCTTTAACCCCTTAACAACAAAGGACGTAAACGTACATCCTGGTGCGGCGGTACTTTGCGCACCAGGACGTACATTTATGTCCTGTACATGATCGCGAGCATCGGAGCGATGATCGGGTCATAAGCGGCAGCCAGGGACCCGCCGGTAATGGCAGACGTCCACGATTAACCCCTCAGATGCCGTGTTCAATACAGATCACTGCATCTGCGGCAGCGCGGCTACATTTTATGCTGATCTGATCCCCCGCGGCACGGCTGTGGGGATCAGATCAGCTAACATGGCGGTCCCCTCATCTGCCTCCGTCACCTTCCCGATTTCTTCTGCTCTGGTCTGATATCGAGCAGACCAGAGCAGAAGATCGCCGATAATACTAATCAGTGATATGCCCTATGCATAGCACTGAACAGTATTAGCAATCAAATGATTGTTATAAATAGTCCCCTATGGGGACATAAAAAGTGTAATAAAAAGAAGTACTCCGTCTCTCCCCCTTTCCCATATGTCAACCCCCTCCTTTTCCCCATTTGGAAGGTTTGTTTGTCTTAAATGCTTATTGTTTGCATTACAGCGGTCCCTCAAGTTACAATATTAATTGGTTCCAGGACGACCATTGTATGTTGAAACCATCATATGTTGAGACCAGAACTCTATGGAAACCTGCTAATTGGTTCTGAAGCCACCAAAATGTCATCCAAAAATAGGAAAAAATTTGAATTCAACAAAAATAAGTGGATAACTAATAGAGATAAAGCAAATCCTTACATATAAAAAGTAAGAAAGATCTGCTGGGAGCTGTAAATCACTGTCTATTTCAGTGTTTCCCAACCAGAGTGCCTCCAGATGTTGCAAAACTACAACTCCCAGCATGCTGGGAGTTGTAGTTTTGCAACAGCTGGAGTCACCCTCTTTGGGAAACACTGTACAGTACACGCAATGTCCTAAAAATAGTAAAATGGAGCCACCCTCACCTGATGCCCAAAGGAGCAACTAACCCTGGCACAGGTAAAGAGTACAGAACATGTAATACCTCCCTGTACTGTAGGGGGTGCTACCAGACACCGTTCAGTGCATGCACTTTATGCACAGGGGTTTTACCAGTAAATGTCCATTCTGATTGGTTCCTCCAGCCATTGACACGTTTCGCAGATTCTATAGCATTGTATGTGGAGTCTGGTTTCAAGTTACAATGGTCCAGTAAAGACCATTGTATGTTGAAACTATTGTATGTTGAGGCCATTGTAAGTTGAGGGATCACTGTATTTCACTCTCGAGTTATGGCAGTTGCGACTGCCTCTGTTTGATTTTTTGTTTGCTATGAAAAACATATTTGAGAAAAATAAAAAGTAGTAAAAAATGTGAAAAATCCCCTCCACCTATAAAAATGTAAATTGTCCCTTTTTCCCATTTTACCCCCAAAAAGTGTAAAAAAAATAATTTAAACATATTTGGTATTGCCACGTGCGTAAATTTCTGAACTATTAAAAAAATAATACGGTTCCCATACGGTGAACATGCTTTTTTGTCGTATTTTATTTTTAAAAAAAAATTATTTAAAAAATTGATAAAGTTTTATATACACAAATGTGGTATCAAAAAGTACAGTTCATGGCGCAAAAAATTAGCCCTCATACCGCCGCTGATACGAAAAAATGAAAAAAAAAAGTTATAGGTCGTCAAAATAGAGGGATTTTAAACGTATTAATTTGGTTGAAAAGTTTTTGATTTTTTTTTAAGCGAAACAATAAAAGAAAAGTGTGTAATCATGGGTATCATTTTAATCGTATTGACCCCCAGAATAAAGAACACATGTCATTTTTACCGTAAATTGTACGGCGTGAAAACTAAACCTTTCAAAATTTGCTAAATTGCGGTTTTCTTTTTAATTTCTCCACGCAAATAGTATTTTTTTGGTTGCGCCATACATTTTATGGTAAAATGAGTGATGTCATTACAAAGGACAACTGGTCACGCAAAAAAACAAGCCCTCATACTAGTCTATTAGTCTATTCCCCTCATTAGGTGAGGAGGAAAACACGAAAATGAAAAAAATAAAATTGGCCTGGTCCTTAACTTGTTGGGGATGAAGGGCGTATGCATACACCCTTGCGTCCTGGTACTTAGGACGAAGGGCGTATCCATATGCCCGTGGGAATTTCGGTCCCCACCGCGTGCCGGGCGGGGACCGGTTCGGGGTGACTGCTGATGTCAATCAGCAGGCACCCCGTGCAAATGCCCAGGGAGGCCATTCACACGGCGATTCGCGCCGATTCCGCGTCATACAGGTATATGGTGACCCGATATATAAGGGGGGGTCGCGGTTGTCCATGACACCTACGATCCCCCTGAAGGGATAGAAGTGAGGTGGCAGGGGTGCCACCCCTCCTATCCCTGCTATTGGTGGTCTAGACGCGACCACCAATAGCAGATCGGGGGCGGGGGGGGTTAACTTTCGTTTTCCCCGTCCTGCCCACCCACAATAGGGCGGGGCAGAACGGGGAACCGAAGGGGACCGAGCGCCGAAGGTCCCCTTACCCCTCCGGAGGCTGCGGGCGACGGTGATGGGCGGGCGGTGACGTTGTGCGGCAGAAGAGGACGGCTCCCTGGATCCTACGGAAGCCGGCAAGTTGCCTAACAACATCTGGAGGGCTACAGTCTGAGACCATTATACAGTGGTCTCTAACCTGTAGCCCTCCAGATGTTGCAAAACTACAACTCCCAACATGCCCAGACAGCTGTTTAGGCATGCTGGAATATGTAGTTTTGCAAAAGCTGGAGGGCTGCAGTTTGAGACCACTATACAGTGGTTTCTAACTGTATCCCTCCAGATCCTGCAAAACTACAACTCCTAGCATGCCCAAACAGCTCTTTGCTGTCTGGGCATGCTGGGATTTGTAGTTTTGCAACATCTGGAGGGTTACAGTTTGGAGATCACTGTGAAGTGGTCTATAATCTGTAGCCCTCCAGATGTTGCAAAACTGAAAATCCCAGCATGCCCAAACAGCTGTCTCGGCATGCTGGGAGTTGTAGTTGCGTACCTCCAGCTGTTGCATAACTACATCTCCCAGCATGCCCTTCGGCGATCAGTACATGCTGGGAGTTGTAGTTTTGCAACAGCTGGAGGCACACTGGTTGGAAAATACTGAGTTCGGTAACAGAACCTAACTGAAGGTTTTTCAAACAGTGTGCCTCCTGCTGTTGCAAAAGTACAACTCCCAGCATACACTGTCTGTCAATACATGCTGGGAGTTGTAGTTTTGAAACAGCTGGAGGTTTGCCACCCCCCCCCATGTGAACGTACAGGGTACATTCACACAGGCAGGTTTACAGTAAGTTTCCTGCTTCAAGTTTGGGCTGCAGCAAATTTTTCGCCGCAGCGCAAACTCCTAGCGGGAAACTCACCTTAACACGCTAGTGCGAATGTACCCTAAAAACACTACACTACACTAACACAAAATAAAGTGTAAAACACTACATATACACCCCCTTACACTGTCCCCCCCCCAATAAAAATGAAAAACGTATCGTACGACAGTGTTTCCAAAACAGAGCCTCCAGCTGTTGCAAAACAACAACTCCCAGCATTTCTGGACAGCCACTGACTGTCCAGGCATGTTGGGAGTTTAGCAACAGCTGGAGGCACCCTGTTTGGGAATCACTAGCGTAGAATACCCCTATGTCAACCCCTATGCAATCCCTATGTAGTTCTCAAATGCGCATGGCGCTCTCTCATATCGGAGCCCTGTCGTATTTCAAGGAAACAGTTTTAGGGCCACATATGGGGTATCTCCGTACTCGGGAGAAATTGCACTACAAATTTTGGGGGGCTTTTTCTCCTTTTACCCCTTATGAAAAGGAAAAGTTGGGGGCTACACCAGCCTGTTAGTGTAAAAAAAAAAAAATGTTTACACTAACATGCTGGTGTTGCCCCATACTTTTTATTTTCACAAACAGTAAAAGGAAAAAAATACGGAAATACCCCATATGTGGGCGTAAAATGCTCTGCGGGTGCACAACAAGGCTCAGGAGTGAGAGCGCACCATGTACATTTGAGGCCTAAATTAGTGATTTGCACAGGGGTGGCTGATTTTACAGCGGTTCTGACATAAACGCAAAAACATAAATACCCACATGTGACCCCATTTTGGAAACTACACCCCTCATGGAACGTGACAAGGGGTATAGTGAGCCTTAACACCCCACAGGTGTTTGACGAATTTTCATTAAATTTGGATGGGAAAATGAAAAAAAGTGAGAGAAGGAGCGCCATTGGGATTTTGAAGAGAAAATTTGTCCGGAATTGAAGGCCACGTGTGTTTACAAAGCCCCCATAGTGCCAGAACAATGGACCCCCCCACATGTGACCCCATTTTGGAAACTACACCCCTCGTGTAATGTATTAAGGGGTGCAGTGAGCATTTACGCCCCACAGGTGTCTGACCGATTTTTGGAACAGTGGTCCGTGAAAATGAAAAATTTTATTTTTCATTTGCACAGTCCACTGTTCCAAAGATCTGTCAAACACCAGTGGGGTGTAAATGCTCACTGCACCCTTTATTACATTCTGTGAGGGGAGTAGTTTGCAAAATGGGGTCACATGTGGGGGTCCACTGTTCTGGCACCACGGAAGGCTTTGTAAACGCACATGGCCCCTGACTACCATTCCAAACGAATTCTCTTTCCAAAAGCTCAATGCCGCTCCTTCTCTTCTGAGCATTGTAGTTCACCCGCAGAGCATTTTACGTCCTAACATGGGGTATTTCCATACTCAGAAGAGATGGGGTTACAAATTATGGGGGGCATTTTCTCCCATTACCGTTTGTAAAAATGGTAAATTTGGGGGGAAAAATGCCCTTTAGTGAAAAAAGAAATATTTTTTTCATTTATACATCCGATTTTAACGAAAAGTCGTCAAACACCTGTGGGGTGTTAAGGCTCACTGGACCCCTTGTTACGTGCCTTGAGGGGTGTAGTTTCCAAAATGGTATGCCATGTGGGGTTTTCTGCTGTTATGGCACCATAGGGGCTTTCTAAATGTGACATGCCCCCAAAAAAACTTTTCAGCAAAATTCACTCTTCAAAATCCCATTGTTGCTCCTTCCCTTCTGAGCCCTCTACGGCGCCCGCCGAACACTTGACATACACATATGAGGTATTTCCTTACTCGAGAGAAATTGGGTTACAAATTTTGGGGGGCTTTTTCTCCTATTACCACTGGGTCTACAAGAACATGCGAGTGTAAAAAATGAAGATTTAGAATTTTCTTCTTCACTTTGCTGCTATTCCTGTGAAACACCTAAAGGGTTAACAAACTTACTGAATGTCATTTTGGATACTTTGAGGGGTGCAGTTTTTATAATTGGGTCATTTGTGGGGTATTTTTAATTTGAAGGCCCTTCAAATCCACTTCAAAACGGAACTAGTCCCTGAAAAATTCCGATTTAGAAAATTTTTTGAAAAATTGGAAAATTGCTGCTGAACTTTGAAGCCCTCTGATGTCTTCCAAAAGTAAAAACATGTCAACTTTATGATGCAAATATAAAGTAGACATATTGTATATGTGAATCAAAATATAATTTATTTGGAATGTCTATTTTCCTTACAAGCAGAGAGCTTCAAAGTTAGAAAATGCTAAATTTTCAAATTTTTCATCAAATTTTTACATTTTTCACCAAGAAATGATGCAAGTATAGACGAAAATTTAGCACTACCATAAAGTAGAATATGTCACGAAAAAAACAATCTCGGAATCAAATTTATAAGTAAAAGCATCCCAGAGTTATTAATGCTTAAAGTGACAGTGTCAGATTTGCAAAAAAATGCTCCCGTCCTTAGGGTCATAATGGGCTCTGTCCCCAAGGGGTTAAAGGGGTATTCCAGGAAAATATATATATATATTTTTTTAATATCAACTTGCTCCAGAAAATTTAACATATTTGTAAATTACTTCTACTAAAAAATCTTAATCCTTTCAATAATTATCAGCTGAAGTTGAGTTGTTGTTTTCTGTCTGGCAACAGTGCTCTCTGCTGACATCTCTGCTTGTCTGGGGAACTGCACAGAGTAAAAGAGGTTTGCTATGGGGATTTGCTTCTAAACTGGGCGGATCCCGAGACAAGTGTCATCAGAGAGCACTTAGACAGAAAAGAACAACTCAACTTCTTCAGCTCATAAGTACTGAAAGGATTAAGATTTTTTTTATAGAAGTAATTTACAAATCTGTTTAACTTTCTGGAGCCAGTTGATATCCAGGAAAAAACTTTTTTTTTTATATAACTCCTTTAAGTCAAAATGGGTTAAGACACACTTACCGGTCATCAGCCCTATGTAGCAATAACTGTACAAGAACAGCTCGATCAGACTTGGGATCTTGGGAATCATATTCATGGACGACTGACTGGAAAATGATGCCACTTCTTGTTTCTTGACTCTGCTAAATTCTTGCACCTCATTTGCAAAGCTTACAAGCTGGAATATAAGCAAATAACATTTGAATATTGACAACAACAAAAACGTAAATTGAAAGCATGGTTACTTTTGTCACAGGTCACCACTTATACACCAAAAAAGGAAGGATCTTCAGCAGGAGGAGGCCCCGAGCATGGGCTGAATACTTCCGGCTATAAGAAGAGTGTCTAGCGTGTCCGAGGAGGTGCACCTTGGGTGATATATATGTTTTTGTACTATATTTTCTTGCTATGAAAATGGAACTGTGGATTTGAAAATTATTCATTAAAGCATATTAAGAAAACAAAGTTTATGGTGTGTTGCGTTAACATTTTTTGGTCTATATGCTGATTCAGTGAGAAAAGAGTCCTCACATATAAAACGCTAAACACAAACCCAGGTGTGAATAGGTGGAATAACTTTATTTTATTGTCTCACCTCTTATACACACCAGGTAATACATGAAAGTGGTGGCATGTGAGTTATTAGAAAACATGCACCCGCAAGCATAAAAAATACAAGCATTTACTAAAACAGGAGCGCCCACAGGTCCTCTTGCAGGAATGACACAGGGCTGTCAATACTATAAACCCATTATTTTCTAGACAAATCCTGAAAACATATGCTAAAGTGTAAAAGCCCTAATACATGGGCCCATTATCAGGGAAATAAGCGTTCCCAATGTGGTAGGGGGCTTTACATTGAATGCTTTCCTATGCAGGGGGTCTCTTGTATGAGCAGTAATGAAGAAAGGTGTCACTGGCAATGTTCCTGCACAGATATTAGTAGTGACTGAATGCTGTAATCTCACGTTACCGTGTCTGATAGAGGAGACTTTGACCTGGCTCTTATCCAGGAGTAGTTAAATGTTGTTCCGTATCCTCTTTCATTCTGGACTCACAATAGACACTGATAATGTGAACGTAGGAAATGTTCTGTGATCATTTCAGACATCATGTTTCTGCAAGTGATAATATTCACTCCTCTAAAGACCTTGGAGATGCTTTATTCTACAAATCAGTATGAAAGAAATATAAAAGAGGTAGCAAAAAAAAAAAAAAAATGGTCCATCTAGTTAGCCATTATATCTGTCCTAAGATAAAGAAGGAAAAGGACATTTTCTTGTTGCCTTTTTAAAGGGGTACTCCACTGCTCCAGCGTTTGGAACATTTTGTTCCGGCCGCTGGGTGCGGCGGTCGTGATGTCACGGCCACGCCCCCTCAATGCAAGTCTATGGGAGGGGGCGTGGCGACTGCCACGCCCCCTCCCATAGACTTGCATTGAGGGAGCGTGGCGTGACATCCCGAGGGGCGTGGGTGTGACGTTAGGACCCCCGCAGCCCGCACCAAGGGTTTGGGAATAAAATATTCCGAACGCTGGGGCAGTGGAGTAGCCCTCTGGACGTCACGGCCACACCCCCTCAATGCAAGCCACGCCCGCTCCCATCGACTTGCATTGAGGGAGCGTGGCGTGACATCCCGAGGGGCGTGGGTGTGACGTTAGGACCCCCGCAGCCCGCACCCAGGGTTTGGGAATAAAATATTCCGAACTCTGGGGCAGTGGAGTACCCCAGTGGACGTCACGGCCACAACCCCTCAATGCAAGTCTATGGGAGGGGGCGTGACGACTGCCACGCCCCCTCCCATATACTTGCATTGAGGGAGCGTGGCGTGACATCCCGAGGGGCGTGGGTGTGACGTTAGGACCCCCGCAGCCCGCACCCAGGGTTTGGGAATAAAATATTCCGAACTCTGGGGCAGTGGAGTACCCCAGTGGACGTCACGGCCACAACCCCTCAATGCAAGTCTATGGGAGGGGGCGTGACGACTGCCACGCCCCCTCCCATATACTTGCATTGAGGGAGCGTGGCGTGACATCCCGAGGGGCGTGGGTGTGACGTTAGGACCCCCGCAGCCCGCACCCAGGGTTTGGGAATAAAATATTCTGAACGCTGGGGCAGTGGAGTACCCCTTTAAGATTTCCACAGAAATAGGTTCTGCAATGTGGCTGACAGGATATTACAACAGTCTGTCTATAGTAACACAATAGACACATTGGGGGAGATATATTAAAACCTGTCCAGAGGAAAAGTTGCTGAGTTGCCCATAGCAACCAATCAGATCCCTTATTTCATTTTTGAAAAGGCCTGTGAAAAATGAAAGAAGCGATCTGATTGGTTGCTATATGCAACTCAGCAACTTTTCCTCTGGACAGGTTTTGATAAATCTCCCCCATTGGCCCTCATTTACTAAAGGTATTAGGTACCGGTAGTAAAACCACGGTTTTAGGTCCGGTTGTAAAAGCGCATACGGCGCAAAAATGAGCCGACCGGACCGAACGTTTCACTCCGGCCGGCTCATTGAAATGAATTACATACGGGAGCGCATAGAAAGGCATACGGGAGCGCGAGGTTTTAGCTCCCCCCTGCTGTATGCGCTCCCGTATGGAAGAAAACATGATGTGAACCCAGCCTAACTCCCCATTTGGCTAAGAAAACCCAAAAAATGGGCGTGGTCGCTGGGGAAAGGGGCGTGTCCCCGACATTTTCACAAAAACCCAACATATTTACTAAGGTTTCCACAGAAAATGTGGTGGATTTGAGGTGAGGAAAACCCGACAGATCAGAGCATGTGTAAAAAAAGCAAAATGTAGGGAAAGTGGAAAATGTAGGGAAACCTATTTTACCGAGGCAGTCAGCCATTTTTGGATCGGTGCAGGGCAGGTTTTGGCGTTTGAAAGCAGGAGTATTCCAGCAGCTAAATACAGTCAGCATTGATCATTTCCAGTCACTAGTGTTTTTTTCTGGATACACCCTAGCAAGCGACAGAGATACAGAGCTGTAAAAGTAGATATCGGGGGCTCTGGCAAAAAGTGTGCAATTCTACGTGCAGCGCCACCACAGGGAAAATAAAACACTACACACAGTGCCTAATATAACCAACCATTCTCAGATTACAATCATGTGGCAGTCATATTGTCCCTTGTGTGGTGGTATTATTAGTAATGTTGGTATTAATATACTGCGTTTTGTTTGTTTGATAAGGTTGCGTTCACACGTGCGTTTTTTTTGCTGCAGATTTTGCTGCCCATTGACTTTAATGGGTAGATAAATCTGCTGAAGCAAATCTGCAGCAGAAAATACGCACGTGTGAACGCACCCTAATACTGGCTCTTAATATATTGGTATTTGGTAACTGTATGACTCTTATATACAAGTAAAGAAGCATGCATTCCACTTTGCTGATCTGATCCGAGGGTGATCAGATCAGCCCTCGGAGCAGCTGCATTGCTGCAGATGCAGTGATCAATATTGATCATGGCATCTGAGGGGTTAATGGAGGACATCAGCGCGATCGCTGATGTCTGCCATTACCATCAGGTGCTTGGCTGCTGATAGCAGCTGGGACCCTAGGTCTATGATGCAAGCGCAGCTCCTGCACTTGCTTCATACTTATACAGTGATCCCTCAACTTACAATGGCCTCAACATACAATAGTTTCAACATACAATGGTCTTTTCTGGACCATTGTAACTTGAAACCAGACTCAACATACAATGCTATGAACAGTCCAGATCTGCGAAACGTGTCAATGTATGGAAGAACTGACCAATTAGAATGGACATTTACACCTGTACTACTGAAGTGCATGCACTGACTGTCTGGTAGCGCCTCCCTATAATACAGGGAGGTACTACATGTTCTGTATTACTCTTTACCTGTGCCAGGGTTAGCTGCTCCTTTGGACACAGGTAAGGGCGGCTACATTTCACGTGTACTGTACAGGACCCTGAAGAAGCTCCTGTCCTCTATATAGACCAGTCTTTCGCAACCAGGGTGCCTCCAGCTGTTGCAAAACTACAACTCCCAGCATGCCTGGACAGCCTTTGGCTGTCCAGGCATGCTGGACTTGTGGTTTTTCACCAGCTGGAGGCACCCTAAATGGGAAACACAGACATAGACAGTTATTTACAGCTTCCAGCAGCTCTTTCTTACTTTTATATGTAAGGATTTGCTATATCTGTATTAGTTTTCTACTTATTTCTATTTAATCCTCACTTTTTCTTATCTTTGGATGACATTTTGGCGGCTTCAGAACCAATTACCAGGTTTCCATAGAGTTATAGTCTCAACATACAATGGTTTCAACATACAATGGCCGTCCTGGAACCAATTACCGTAATATTGTAAATTGAGGGACCACTGTACACCTTGCGTCCTCTAGGGGTTAAAATATAATTTTCAGTAACCATTTCTTACATTCTTCTTGTCACTATAGGGTAGTATTTCTCAACTAGGGTGCCTCCAGCTGTTGCAAAACTACAACTGCCAGCATGCTGGGATTTATAGTTTTGCAACAGCTGGAGGCACCCCAGTTGGAAAGTGTGTTTTACATGGTATAAAAAGACCTTTGTATAAGGATAAAAGGATCTTTTCATACAGTGATGTTACCCTGTAAGACATCTATTACAAACCTCAGTTATCTCTACTACATTTTTCATATACTGTAGGTCCTTTGGGTGCTCAGCTGGTTTCTCGGTGATAGCTATGACAACTTATCTCTATTGGTGCACAGTGTGAGAGGCAAAGATCAATGATGTGGACTCACCTTCAAGGTTAAAAGTAGCTGCACAGCATTAGTGAAAGGGGTGGGTGCTGGAAGGTCAAAATAGGTCACTGTTCTAAAGAATAGCAGGTAGGTAAAGGTCCAGCCCAGAGCAAGGAAGTGACAGGATCTGAGAAGAGAGACACAGACGACACAAACAAAAGTCTTCATCGTTTATTACAATAAATCAATGTAGGTTAAACATCCACTTTTCTCTAGATAACAATTTACATTTATAAAGATGCTATAGCCAAAAGTGATATATCTTATGTAAAGACCTAAGTGCTCTTGGTGTATGGAATTACACTTCATCTACTCTCTGGAAAAACAAAAAAAGTCTCCATAGATGAAAAAAAACAAAAAAAAAACATGCAGGGGTTTAAAGAGGTTAGGGTACATTCACACCGACAATTTCCACCTGGACAAATTCCAGTGCAGAGAGTGCAGCGGGTTCCGCCATTGCTATGATAATCCGCTGTCCCACATTGATAGTAATGAAAGCTGCACCGAATTAAAGGGGTACTATGATGAAAACCTTTTTTTTTTTTTTTTTTTTTTAAATCAACTGGTGCCAGAAAGTTAAAAAGATTTGTAAATTACTTCTATTAAAAAATCTTAATCCTTCCTGTACTTATTAGCTGCTGAATACTACAGTGGAAATTGTTTTCCGTTTGAAGCACAGAGCTCTCTGCTGACATCATGAGCACAGTGCTCTCTGCTGACATCTCTGTCCATTTTAGGAACTGTCCAGAACAGCATATGTTTGCTATGGGGATTTCCTTTTACTCTGGACAGTTCCTAAAATGGACAGAGATGTCAGCAGAGAGCACTGTGCTCATGATGTCAGCAGAGAGCTCTGTGTTTCAAAAAGAAAAGAATTTCCGCTGTAGGATTCAGCAGCTCATAAGCACAGGAAGGATTAAGATTTTTTTAATAGAAGTAATTTACAAATCTGTTTAACTTTCTGGCACCAGTTGATTTAAATAAAAAAAAATAAAAAAGTTTTTCATCGGAGTACCCCTTTAATTCGGTGCAGCTTTCATTACTATCAATAAATACTGTTTTTCACTGGAATACCCCTTTAAGTCCCTTACTTACTGTGTTTCATAACAATGTACACAAAATCTAATCACAGCATTGGTACCTGGGTGAAAGTTTAGTGATGAGCCATGTCCCAAGGATGGTAATAACGGAATGCAGGATGTGGATGTTGCAAGTCCCCAGCGTAAGCAGCAATCCCACTGCTGCTCCACCCCATTGCTTTACATGTGGACCTAAAAAAACAAAACAAAAAAAGTATAAGTCAACACATTGTTATAGGAAACTACCTAATCTCTGCTACTCCTGATAAAAATTAATTCGGCTTCCTCTTCTTTGTGTCATTGGTACATGGGTACATTGGTGTATTTTTTATTACATTCATCCAGATGCTTTATTTTTTCACTATAGGGCAGTGTTTCCCAACCAGGGCGCTTCCAGCTGTTGCAAAACTACAACTCCCAGTATGCCTGGACAGCCAACGGCTGTCCGGGCATGCTGGGAGTTGTAGTTTTGCAACAGCTGGAGGCACCCCGGTTTGAAAACACTGCTATAGGGATTATACAAGAAGACAAGGCTCCTCAGGATTAAAAAACAAGTTATTGCTTGGAGGGAAAATTCAAGAGATTCTTTCCCCCATCCTAAAAACACTTAAAGATGAGCATGATTGTTATTATTAAAGGGGTTAGCCAGGAAAAAACACATATATATATCTCAACTGGCTCCAGAAAGTTAAACAGATTTGTAAATTACTTCTATAAAAAATCTTAATCCTTTCAGTACTTATGAGCTGCTGAAGTTGAGTTGCACTTTACTGTCTAAGTGCTCTCTGATGACACCTGCCTCGGGAACTGTCCATAGTAGAAACAAATCCCTATAGCAAACCTCTCCTACTCCATGCAGTTCCCGAGACAGACAGATGTGTCAGCAGAGGAGCACTGTTATCAGACAGAAAAGAACAACTCAACTTCAGCAGCTGATAATTATTGGAAGGATTAAGATTTTTTTTTTAAATAAAAGTAATTTACAAATCTGTTTAACCTTCTGGAGCCAGTTGATATATTAAAAAATAAAAAAATAAAAAGTTTTTACTGGATAACCCCTTTAAGCCATATTTTTTTCAATTTAAGGAATTATATTTCATCCTTCAATATTTTATATTTCAGGAAATGTAACTCCGAAATACAAAGCTCACACCTTGAGAAACATTAGCAAAGCAAATGTTCACATTATTTGTTCCCTTTTCACAATGTAATGAATCCCAAGCCCTATTAGGTGTAGATGCTCGTGTTACCAGAGAACTACACATGAACTTACTCGCATGCTTGAAGAGAAATCCTATTATTACAGAAAGAAGTAGCACAGCAAGGTAGGTGATCTCATCGGGGGACATGGTAACCCTCCTGCAAAGAAAATACAGAGAGGTCAAGAATGTAGCAGTAGACACATGACGCCATATGAGGGAAATTAATACGAAATAACCTCGGGGCGCTGTACAGGCAGTTGCATAGGCTGAACGTAATGTGGTTGATAAAAATGGGGATACTTTATTTAATTTTTTAAATATGGTGAAGGAGGAGGGTGTAATAAAAAAGAGATGATACTTTCTCGTAACCGCAGCAGCTGCAAAGCTGACAGTCCAGGTCCTCGCTCATCACCAATTCTTACTCATTCCTGATGACGCGTCAACCCCAAAAAGGTACTGCCGCAAGGTGACCCATCATAGTCAGTGAGTAGAAAGTGGTGGTAAGGAGGCCGAGACCTGGAGAGTCAGAACAGCAGCTGAGGGGATCAGACGAGGTGAGAAGGACTTATTTTTTCATTTGGCACCAACCCTAGCAACAAAAAAATTTTAATCTCTGAACAACCCCATACAGACACATCCATATATAATGTATATACATATTTTACTATAAGAGCAGTCAGTGCCCCGCCTAGTGTAAACTCTGCCTTCAGATAGTGCCCAGTCTAGTGTAAACTCTGCCTTCAGATAGTGCCCAGCCTAGTGTAAACTCTGCCTTCAGATAGTGCCCAGCCTAGTGTAAACTCTGCCTTCAGATAGTGCCCAGTCTAGTGTAAACTCTGCCTTCAGATAGTGCCCTGCCTAGTGTAAACTCTGCCTTCAGATAGTGCCCAGTCTAGTGTAAACTCTGCCTTCAGATAGTGCCCCGCCTAGTGTAAACCCTGCCTTCAGATAGTGCCCAGTCTAGTGTAAATACTTACTTTAATCAGTGCCCAGTCTAGTGTAAATACTTACTTCAGTCAGTGCCCAGTCTAATGTAAAATGTTTTCTCCAGTCAGCGCCCAGTCTAGTATAAACACCGCCTTCAGTCAGCGCCCAGTCTAGTATAAACACCGCCTTCAGTCAGCGCCCAGTCTAGTATAAACACCGCCTTCAGTCAGCGCCCAGTCTAGTATAAACACCGCCTTCAGTCAGCGCCCAGTCTAGTATAAACACCGCCTTCCTTCAGTGCCCAGTCTAGTATAAACACCGCCTTCCTTCAGTGCCCAGTCTAGTATAAACACCGCCTTCAGTCAGCGCCCAGTCTAGTATAAACACCGCCTTCCTTCAGTGCCCAGTCTAGTATAAACACCGCCTTCAGTCAGTGCCCAGTCTAGTATAAACACCGCCTTCAGTCAGTGCCCAGTCTAGTATAAACACCTCCTTCAGTCAGTGCCCAGTCTAGTATAAACACTGCCTTCAGTCAGCGCCCAGTCTAGTATAAACACCGCCTTCCTTCAGTGCCCAGTCTAGTATAAACACCATCTTCAGTCAGTGCCCAGTCTAGTATAAACACCGCCTTCAGTCAGTGCCCAGTCTAGTATAAACACCATCTTCAGTCAGTGCCCAGTCTAGTATAAACACTGCCTTCCTTCAGTGCCCAGTCTAGTATAAACACCGCCTTCCTTCAGTGCCCAGTCTAGTATAAACACCGCCTTCCTTCAGTGCCCAGTCTAGTATAAACACCGCCTTCAGTCAGTGCCCAGTCTAGTATAAACACCGCCTTCAGTCAGTGCCCAGTCTAGTATAAACACCGCCTTCAGTCAGTGCCCAGTCTGGTATAAACACCGCCTTCAGTCAGTGCCCAGTCTAGTATAAACACCGCCTTCAGTCAGTGCCCAGTCTGGTATAAACACCGCCTTCAGTCAGTGCCCAGTCTAGTATAAACACCGCCTTCCTTCAGTGCCCAGTCTAGTATAAACACCACCTCCAGTCAGTGCCCAGTCTACTATAAACACCGCCTTCAGTCAGTGCCCAGTCTGGTATAAACACCGCCTTCAGTCAGTGCCCAGTCTAGTATAAACACCGCCTTCCTTCAGTGCCCAGTCTAGTATAAACACCGCCTTCAGTCAGTGCCCAGTCTAGTATAAACACCACCTCCAGTCAGTGCCCAGTCTAGTATAAACACCGCCTTCCTTCAGTGCCCAGTCTAGTATAAACACCGCCTTCAGTCAGTGCCCAGTCTAGTATAAACACCACCTCCAGTCAGTGCCCAGTCTAGTATAAACACCGCCTTCCTTCAGTGCCCAGTCTAGTATAAACACCGCCTTCAGTCAGTGCCCAGTCTAGTATAAACACCGCCTTCAGTCAGTGCCCAGTCTAGTATAAACACCGCCTTCCTTCAGTGCCCAGTCTAGTATAAACACCACCTTCAGTCAGTGCCCAGTCTAGTATAAACACCGCCTTCCTTCAGTGCCCAGTCTAGTATAAACACCACCTTCAGTCAGTGCCCAGTCTAGTATAAACACCGCCTTCCTTCAGTGCCCAGTCTAGTATAAACACCACCTTCAGTCAGTGCCCAGTCTAGTATAAACACCGCCTTCCTTCAGTGCCCAGTCTAGTATAAACACCGCCTTCAGTCAGTGCCCAGTCTAGTATAAACACCGCCTTCCTTCAGTGCCCAGTCTAGTGTAAACACCGCCTTCCTTCAGTGCCCAGTCTAGTATAAACACCGCCTTCCTTCAGTGCCCAGTCTGGTATAAACACCGCCTTCAGTCAGTGCCCAGTCTAGTATAAACACCGCCTTCAGTCAGTGCCCAGTCTAGTATAAACACCGCCTTCCTTCAGTGCCCAGTCTGGTATAAACACCGCCTTCCTTCAGTGCCCAGTCTGGTATAAACACCGCCTTCCTTCAGTGCCCAGTCTAGTATAAACACCGCCTTCCTTCAGTGCCCAGTCTAGTATAAACACCGCCTTCCTTCAGTGCCCAGTCTAGTATAAACACCACCTTCAGTCAGTGCCCAGTCTAGTATAAACACCGCCTTCCTTCAGTGCCCAGTCTAGTATAAACACCGCCTTCAGTCAGTGCCCAGTCTAGTATAAACACCGCCTTCAGTCAGTGCCCAGTCTGGTATAAACACCGCCTTCCTTCAGTGCCCAGTCTAGTATAAACACCGCCTTCAGTCAGTGCCCAGTCTAGTATAAACACCTCCTTCAGTCAGTGCCCAGTCTAGTATAAACACCGCCTTCAGTCAGTGCCCAGTCTAGTATAAACACCTCCTTCAGTCAGTGCCCAGTCTAGTATAAACACCGCCTTCCTTCAGTGCCCAGTCTAGTATAAACACCGCCTTCAGTCAGTGCCCAGTCTAGTATAAACACCGCCTTCAGTCAGTGCCCAGTCTGGTATAAACACCGCCTTCCTTCAGTGCCCAGTCTAGTGTAAACACCGCCTTCCTTCAGTGCCCAGTCTAGTATAAACACCGCCTTCCTTCAGTGCCCAGTCTAGTATAAACACCGCCTTCCTTCAGTGCCCAGTCTAGTATAAACACCACCTTCAGTCAGTGCCCAGTCTAGTATAAACACCGCCTTCCTTCAGTGCCCAGTCTAGTATAAACACCGCCTTCAGTCAGTGCCCAGTCTAGTATAAACACCGCCTTCAGTCAGTGCCCAGTCTGGTATAAACACCGCCTTCCTTCAGTGCCCAGTCTAGTATAAACACCGCCTTCAGTCAGTGCCCAGTCTAGTATAAACACCTCCTTCAGTCAGTGCCCAGTCTAGTATAAACACCGCCTTCAGTCAGTGCCCAGTCTAGTATAAACACCTCCTTCAGTCAGTGCCCAGTCTAGTATAAACACCGCCTTCCTTCAGTGCCCAGTCTAGTATAAACACCGCCTTCAGTCAGTGCCCAGTCTAGTATAAACACCGCCTTCAGTCAGTGCCCAGTCTGGTATAAACACCGCCTTCCTTCAGTGCCCAGTCTAGTGTAAACACCGCCTTCCTTCAGTGCCCAGTCTAGTATAAACACCGCCTTCCTTCAGTGCCCAGCCTATTCTAAACGCTGCCGCCTTATCATCAGGCATCACACTACATTCAACGTCTCAGTAGCGCAGAATATAATGTGCAGTTAGTCTTAATAACAATACCTAAAAGAGATAAAAAAAAAACACTCAATGAACACACTCAGTTGTCTCCATTGCTCTTGTTCGTTGTAAGGGAACAAAACAATGAACACCTCAACAGAACCAAATATAAGCCAATGGGAACTACTGCAGGCCTCAGGAGTCCATGTCGGATCCAGCACTGGGCTGTGGCTTTTATTTATGACAGAAACCACAAGTCTTAGCAGATGCATTTATATTGACAGGCTGCCTGATATACCAGTTGGTATGGTAACCTAAATGCAAATTTCCACCAATACTAATATTATAGCAGCTGAAAATCAGAATATTCATCTCTAGATACTTGTAAAATTTCAACAGACAAATGGGATACAAACACAATGGGGCTTTAATACACAGGGTTAATATCGGTCAAACAGGCTCGGTTATTGATTAATTACATCGTTTTAGATAAAAAATAAATAAATAATGAAAGTGATGGGCAGCACCGACGATTCAGCGATTGTTTATGCCGCGCTGCCTGTATGATGGCTGAGCCATTCAAAGGCTCTTTAAATCTATGAGATCGCAGCCTGTTTAAAGGGACAGGTTGGTCATTATTCTATAATCATCATGATCTCCAAACTGTGGCCCTCCAGATGTTGCAAAACTAAAACTTCCAGCATGTCCGGACAGGCTGGGAGTTGTAGATTTGCAACATCTGGAGGGCCACAGTTTGAGGATCACTGCTCTATATCGGGTATAGAGGCCTCCCTGGTGGAAAATGTGTGGGAAGAGGGAAGGTGTCACCTGACTGGTTGCTAAGGCAACTTTTTTCAACTTTCGCTAGTTTTGATACATTTTCCCCATCTTTTCAATAATGCGCCAGTTCAACAGAAATAAACTAGGGTAGGTTGATTAAAGGGGAACTCCACACCAATACACTGGCCCAGATATATCAATCTACCTGAAACAAAAACTGGATTTGCCCACAGCGACCAATCACAGCTCAGCTTTCCTATCTTAACAAGCTCTGGTAAAATAAAAGATGAGCTGTGATTGGTCGCTATGAGCAAATCCAGTTTTGGTTTCAGGTTGATCGATAAATCTGGCCCACTGAGTTATAAACCTTACTTTTGGGCCCTGCACCGGGTATGACTACTAATCCACTAAGCATGGAACATTGTATCAACTTTTCCTGGACTATTCCATTAAGGCCTCATTCACATAGCGGAATTTCTGAGCGGAACCTGGCAGAAAAATTCTGCTCGGAAATTCGGTTGCAGCAGACTCCCATTGTTTTTAATAGATCTCTGCTGCACCAGGCACACGGCAGATATTTTCGCTGCTGGAATTCCAACTCCGGACTACGCAGAAAGACATGCCACTTCTTTCTGTGGAATCTGTTCGGAAATGCATTGCCTCCGATGGCGATGCCGCATTTCTGAGAAGTCCAAGCGTTGGCTCATTGTTCTGGCACCTGCGGCATGTCTGTTCAGAAATTTTCCGAGCAAACATTCTGCCTTGTGAACATATCCTTACAAGTTTAAAGGGGAATTCCAGCCTTAGACATCTTATCCCCTATCCAAAGGATGTCTGATTGCAAGGGTGCCGTCGCAGGGACCACTGGGATCTCCATGCAGCCACCGGCCTTCTGTGTTGGGAGCTGCTCCCGAGACTTGACGTCACGGCTACGCCCCCTCCATCCAGGTCTATGGGAGGGGGTGTGACTGCCATCACGCCCCCTCTTATAAACATGAATGGAAGGGGCGTGGCTGTGATGTCAAGTCTTGGGAGCAGCTCCCGGCACAGAAGGCCTGTGGCTGCATGGAGATCGCGGTCCCAGCGGCAGGACCCCCCGCGATGAGACATCTTATCCCCTATCCTTTAGGTAGGGGATAAGATGTCTAAGGCCGGAATATCCATATAAGCCCAGGCCTGATACTCCTGTGGCACTCAAAGCAGATGGTATCTCCACCTGAAGTCCTTTGGTGCTAGGAGTGTGTGGACATGCACCGTCACCACTGACAGCAATGCAGTTTGCGTGGAATTCCACCGATAGGAAGTACATGTTACAGCTGGTCTGGAATTCTCCAAAATTCTGAGGTGAAAACAATGTAAAGCTGTTGCACCGGAATTTCCGAGCAGAATTTCTGAACAAAATTTTGCTTATAAGTTCTGTAGGGTGAATTTACAGACTGTACTTTTCTCAGCAGACTTGGAGACTAGACACGAACATCCTTGCAGAGTCACTTGTGGACAGGAGGGATGTTTTTAAATTGTTTGATGAACTACAAGATTTAACCTCTTCAGGACACAGGGCGTATGGATACGCCCTGCATTCCGAGTCCTTAAGGACACAGGGCGTATCCATACGCCCGTGGGAAATCCGATCCCCACCGCTAGCCGGTTGGGGACCGGAGCCGGATGCCTGCTGAAATCATTCAGCAGGCACCCCGGCACATCGCCCAGGGTGGTCCTGAGACCCCCCCATGTCATCGATCGGAGAAAATCGCATGTCAATTCAGACATGCGATTTTCTCCAATTCGGGCTGATTGGGTCTCTGGTGACCCGATCACCTGGAAAATAGGGCTGATCGGAGTTGTCAGCAACAGCACCGATCAGCCTAAGGGATAGGAGTGAGGTCGCAGAGCTGCGATCTCCTCCTATCCCCTGCCATTAGTCAGAACGGAGTTCTGACCAATGGCAGCCCAGGACAGGGGGTTGCCATGGCAACCCCCCGTTCTGCCCGCCCCTGGATGTCGAGGGAATCTGGGAAGAAGATGGAGGCCGTACCTGCAGGAGAAGATGCCTGGGGACCCGGGATCTTCACTGGAGCCTGCTGGATACTTGCTCAGGTAGGGAATCGACGGTGGGGGGGGGGATTGAAAGTTAAAGTAAAAACGATCTTACTGTGGCAACCACTAGGAAGGCCAAACTGCAACTCCCAGCATGCCGGGAGCATGCTGGGAGTTGTAGTTTTGCAACATCTGGAGGGTCACAGTTTGGAGACCACTGTTACAGTGGTGCCCAAATGGTAGCCCTCCAGATGTTGCTAAACTACAACTCTCAGCATGCCTTGACTGCCCAGGCATGCTGGGAGTTGTAGTTCTGTAACATCTGTCCCTTCAGATTTAGCAATCTTCATGACATTTTTGAAAATTGCTGCTCTACTTTGAAGCCCTCTAATTTTTTCAAAAAGCAAAAATATGTCCATTTTATGATGCCAACATAAAGTGGACATATTGTATTTGTGAAGAAAAATTTAATTTATTGTGAATATCCATTTTCCTTACAAGTAGAGAGCTTCAAAATTAGAAAAATGCTAAATTTTCATGACATTTTGGGATTTTTCACCAAAAAAGGATGCAAGTAACGCCGAAAATTTACCACCGAAATAAAGTAGAATATGTCACGAAAAAACAATCTCAGAATCAGAATATTCGGTAAAAGCGTTTTCGCGTTATTAATTCGTAAAGTGACGGTGGTCAGAATTGCGAAAAAGGGCTCAGTCCTTAAGGTGAAAAAGGGCTGCGTCCTTAAGGGGTTAAGTAGAATTGCCCACTCAGACATTCATAACATTTATGCAGGAAATGCCATAAATTCCTGACTGATGTGGATTCCAACTCCACAACCTGCACCTATGTGGAGAACAGGAGCATCCAGGTGGATAAAGATTGGAGAACTGGCGGAGTGCCTGTACATCTCTCTATACTGTTACAAAGAAGGTTATGGAAACACTGGGCAAGTAGTGAGCGGAAAGAGCCGAGCACAGGAACGCCTTCTCACCAGTAATTTTTTCATCCGGTTTGATCCTGCTAAATAGGTGTCCACTAGAGATGAGCGAAGTTACAGTGATTCGATTCGTCACAAACTTCTCGGCTCGGAAGTTGCTGACTTTAGCCTGCATTAATTAGTTCAGCTTTCAGGTGCTCCGGTGGGCTGGAGACTCTCTCTTAGGACTGTATCCACCTTTTCCAGCCCACCGGAGCACCCGAAAGCTGAACTAATTTACGCATGCTAAAGTCAGCAACTGCCGAGCCGAGAAGTTCGGGACGAATCGAATCACTGTAACTTCACTCATCTCTAGTGGACACCAGATGGACCCAACTAAAGTCAATGGGGAAGATTTATGAAAACCTGTCCAGAGGAAAAGTTGCCCATAGCGACCAATCAGCTTGCTTGTTTCATTTTTAACAAGGCCTCTGCAAAATGGAAGAAGCAATCTGATTGGTTGCTATGGGCAACTTTTCCTCTGGACAATATTTTGATAAATCTCCCCCAATGTCATTTATAGGGATCCCCCAGTGTACGGTGTAAAACAGACTCTGAATTCTGAGACCCTAAATGAAGCTTCTAACACAGATGTGAACGAGGCCTTAGGCCAGTATTTTCCAACCTTTTTCGGCTCAGGAAACCCCTTGAAAAAAATTAAAAAAAATTTAATTTTTTTCGCGGGGAACCCCTACGAGCAAAAATAAAAAATAAAAGACAATAGCCGCAATGCGAAGCACAAAATCTGTGGTGGGTATCAGCGTGGTTTCTCTTCTCCATCTGGTCCACGGTGTCATGACGATTTATTCCAGCCACAAACAACCTATTAGGCTCCGCACTTTTCCAGCATCAGCATCCAGGTTCTCTTTTTAGAAGTGAGGAGGAATAAAGGGGAGTATAGGTGTAAAGGGATAACAGAAGGGAGCAGAAAGGTGTACATGGGTGACAGAGGGGTGTAGAGGAGTGTACATGGGTGATAGAGGGGTATAGAGGAGTGTACATGGGTGACAGGTGTGTAGAGGAGTGTACATGGGTGACAGGTGTGTAGAGGAGTGTGCATGGGTGTACATGGGTGACAGAGGGGTGTAGAGGAGTGTGCATGGGTGACAGAGGGGTATAGAGGAGTGTACATGGGTGACAGGTGTGTAGAGGAGTGTACATGGGTGACAGGTGTGTAGAGGAGTGTGCATGGGTGACAGAGGGGTGTAGAGGAGTGTACATGGGTGACAGGTGTGTAGAGGAGTGTGCATGGGTGACAGAGGGGTATAGAGGAGTGTACATGGGTGACAGGTGTGTAGAGGAGTGTGCATGGGTGACAGAGGGGTATAGAGGAGTGTACATGGGTGACAGGTGTGTAGAGGAGTGTGCATGGGTGACAGAGGGGTGTAGAAGAGCGTACATGGGAGACAGAGGGGTGTACATGGGAGACAGAGGGGTGTAGAGGAGTGTACATGGGTGACAGAGGGGTGTAGAGGAGTGTACATGGTGGACAGAGGGGTGTAGAGGAGTGTACATGGGGGACAGAGGGGTGTAGAGGAGTGTACATGGGGGACAGAGGGGTGTAGAGGAGTGTACATGGGGGACAGAGGGGTGTAGAGGAGTGTACATGGGTGACAGAGGGGTGTAGAGGAGTGTACATGGGGGACAGAGGGGTGTAGAGGAGTGTACATGGGGGACAGAGGGGTGTAGAGGGCTGTACATGGGTGACAGAGGGGTGTAGAGGAGTGTACATGGGTGACACGGGGTGTAGAGGAGTGTACATGGGTGACAGGGGGGTGTAGAGGAGTGTACATGGGTGACAGGGGGGTGTAGAGGAGTGTACATGGGTGACAGAGGGGTATAAAGGAGTGGGCATGGGTAACACAGGGGTGTAGAGGAGTGTACATGGGTGACAGGGGGGTGTACAGGAATTAAAAGGTGGTAACAGAGGGGTGGACAGGGGTGACAAAGGGACAGTGGGGGTTGGACATTGGTTATAGGGGGGTAAACTGGGGGGTGGTCAGAGGGGTGGTTAACATGGGTGATGGGCGGACAAGGTGGACATGGATGACAGGAAAGTGGACAAGGGTGAAAGCGGAGCTGATCCGTCCTCCTGGGGGGGCCAGGAAGAATCGGTGGGCCGGGTAGAATCAGGCGGGCCAGGTAGAAACGGGGGGCGGGAAAAATTAATGCACTACCCCCATTGCATTCCTCCCCTTCCCGCCGTGATTCACTGGTGCGTAGGATGGGGCGGGAGATTTAAAAATAAAAAATAAAAATAAAATTGCCTGTTGGAGCAAAGGTTCCGGTTGGGAATCACTGCCTTAGGCGAAGTTTCCAATTTTTTTCTGGCGTTTTTTTGTCCCAAAAAAAAAAATACACTATAGTCTTAACATGCTGTGATTTTAGAAACTGGCATTAAGCCCAAAACCGCAAAAAAAAAAGCCAAAGATGAGGGAAACAAATGCCAAGTGGGTTGGCGTTTTATAAATCCCAATTGACTTTAAGCTAACATCGGACTGCAGCATTTTTTCACAAAAAAATAAAAAAAATACACTCCACTGTGGAGCACTTGTGGCATTTTTGCAAAAAAACTAAAACAAAAAAAACTACAAGTCAACAGCGGAATTCAATGTCCTGTTGCTCTTATAAAGGGGTACTCCGGTGAAAAGATTTTTTCTATAAAAATGCCCAAGGATATAGGCTGAGGCCAGTGTCATGTAAGGAGCCTGGGTCCCGCCTTCTTCCTGCTGCCCGGGCTCCTTACATGACACTGGGCTCAGCCTATCACCGGCCGTGGCGGAACATCGCTGCGGCTGACAATCCGTGCACACAGAAGAAGGCTGAAGACCGGACCAGATGACCGAAAAACTATAGCGACGGAAAGGGGGGACGGGGGAAGGGGAGTTAATGTTTGTTTTGTTTTGCAGCCCGGGCACAATAGGATGAAGAAAATTTTCACTATACTACTCCTTTAAAACAAACAAAAAACTATACTTACTTCCTGCGCTTTCCTGCTGCTTCCGTTATCCCTAATCCCATTCTTTACTTCCTGGTGTAGGGGGTCAATAGGTCAGAGTGTCTCTCAGCCAATCACTGGTCACAGCAGTGTCCTGCCTCAGCCAGTGATTGGCTGAGCAGCATTCTGACCTATTAACCCCCGACACCAGGAAGTGGAGCAGGCCGGAGACCAGGAGCAGCAATATTGGAGGCAAGTATAGTTTTTGTTGTTGTCTTTTAAGTTAAAGGTGAACTATAATGCAGCAAAACTTATCCCTATAAGTTTTAGATCAATGGTGGTCTGACTGCTATGACCCCCTTCAATCCCCTACATGGGATTCCGGCTCTCCCCGGGAACAGGGCATGTTTACGAAGAGCTGGAAATACAGCTTGGACATCTTTATAGATTAAAAATGATTCTCCGGAGTACCCCTTTAAGCATATACTTATATATTACAAATACATCTTGTGACGACATTTAGATAAGTACATTACAGTGATCCCCCGACATACGATCATTTCAACACACAATGCTTTAGCAGCTGTTTAACCCCTTAAGGACCAGGTTTTTTTTCTGTTTTTGCACTTTCATTTAAAAAAAAATCATAACTCTTTCAATTTTGCACCTAAAAATCCACATGATGGCTTATTTTTTGCGCCACCAATTCTACTTTGCAATGACATCAGTCATTTTACCCAAAAATTCACCGCCGCGGTCCCGAATAGCCCACTGAGCTAGCCGGGGGTAGTTTAGTTTCACTTTAGACATTGTTAAAGGCCGGGCCCAACCCGCTATGACGCGGGGCCACGCTGTTATAGAAAGGTAGCGGACTCAGGGCGTACAGGTACGCCCTTGGTCCTTAACAGGTTAATGTGCCATGTGTGCTGCGGTGAGTGTCACTCACCTGTCTCAGATGTTCCGGACCGTCCTCCATGCTCTGCTGCATGGCCGTCGCTCTCAGTCGCCACACACGCCGTCCCATCATCCAATAGGAGCCGCGTGTGCGGCGACGTCATGACGGCTATGGAGAGCGACGATCCAGGGCAGCGGTGACGGTCCAAAGCAGCGGGGACTCCTCAGGGACGTGATGACGGCGATGGAGAGCGACGATCCAGGGCAGTGGTGACAATCCAAAGTGGCGGGGACACCTCAGGGACGTCATGGCGGTGATGGAGAGCGACGATCCAGGGCAGCGGTGACGATCCAAAGTGGCGGGGACACCTCAGGGACGTCATGGCGGTGATGGAGAGCGATGATCCAGGGCAGTGGTGACGATCCAAAGTGGTGGGGATACCTCAGGGACGTCATGGCGGTGATTGAGAGCGATGATCCAGGGCAGCGGTGACGGCCCAAAGCGGCGGGGACACCCCAGGGACGTGATGGCAGCGATGGAAAGCGATGATCCAGGGCAGCGGTGACAGCCCAAAGCGGCGGCGACACCCCAGGGACGTGATGGCGGCGATGGAGAGCGACGATCCAGGGCAGTGGTGACGGTCCAAAGCGACGGGGACTCCCCAGGGACGTGATGACGGCGATGGAGAGCGACGATCCAGGGCAGCGGTGACGATCCAAAGTGGTGGGGACACCTCAGGGACGTCATGGCGGTGATGGAGAGCGACGATCCAGGGCAGCGGTGACGATCCAAAGTGGCGGGGACACCTCAGGGACGTCATGGCGGTGATGGAGAGCGATGATCCAGGGCAGTGGTGACGATCCAAAGTGGCGGGGACACCCCAGGGACGTGATGGCAGCGATGGAGAACGAAGATCCAGGGCAGCAGTGACGGTCCAAAGCGGCGGGGACACCCCAGGGAGGTGATGACGGCGATGGAGAGCGATGATCCAGGGCCGCGGTGACGGCCCAAAGTGGCGGGGACACCCCAGGGACGTCATGGCGGTGATGGAGAGCGAAGATCCAGGGCAACGGTGACGGTTCAAAGCGGCGGGGACACCCCAGAGACGTGATGACGGCGATGGAGAGCGACGATCCAGGGCAGCGGTGACAGTCCAAAGCGGTGGGGACACCCCAGGGACGTGATGGAGAGCGACGATTCAGGGCAGCGGTGACGGTACAAAGTGGCGGGGACACCCCAGGGACATGATGGCGGCGATGGAGAGCGATGATCCAGGGCAGCGGTGACGGTCTGGAGCGGCGGGGACACACGAGTATAACTTTCTATATTACCATTGCACGGATCCCTCAACATACGATGGAATCAAGTAATGATGGTTCATTTGGAACAAATTACCATTGTATGTTGAGGGATCACTGTACAAGTGACAATGATAAATACCCCCCTAGTGTGAACAGGGCTTTATAGTCTAAAGTAGTGCAAAAGTCTCCAACCTGTGGAACTCTGTTGAAAAACTACAACTCCCAGCATGCCAGGACAGCCGTAGGCTGTCCTGGCATGCTGGAAGTTGTAGTTTTGCAACAGATGAAAGTCACAGGTTGAATACCACTGGCTAAAGGGAAATGTTTAACTAGTTATATGATAAATTATTCAAATATTCTGATGAGGGGGGAGGGTCTGTATCTAGTATTGCTTATCCACTCCCCAATAGCCAGCAGCAGAGCCCAGCACAACTAGCTGTGACATGGCTTCGCCTGTGTGACATACCATAAATGTAACAAATGTGTGTAGTGCAGCCCCGTGATTGTATATTACGACAGACCCGAGCTCCCCCGCACTCACCTTCTAATGGTTGATCCTTAGAAAGCACAACAGCTGAAGGCTCGAATTGTTTAAAGAGCAACCATTCATTACACAGGTGAGGGAATAGGGAAATGGAATCCTGTCATGGTCGCCGCCACCCCCCTCAGTTCATGGGATGAGCCGCTTCCTTGTGACCTCATCAACCCCACCTCGCCTCCTCAGCGCCGATTGGAAGATGCCTGGCGTCGCTGCAAGGTGATTGGCCGGCTGTCCATCACTCAAGTTGTAAGGGGCGGGGGGGAATGGGCTGTGCGCAACGCATGCTGCATGTATTAACTATTTCAGGACCGCACTTTAATGCACGTTAGTAACTAATGTGGGAAGTGCAACGTACATGTGGCTGGGGCTGTGCTGTCCCCTGACAGCCACTAGTGAACGGTGTGACAGTAAAGGGGAGTCAGAGAGGCCCATGTGGATGCTTATTAGTTTTTGGCACTTTTTTGTTACAAAACCACAGGGAAGTTACTTATGCTCTTTAAAGGGTACTCCAATGGAATTTTTTTTTTTTTTTTTTTAAATCAACTGGTGTCAGAAAGTTACACAGATTTGTTAATTACTTCTATTTAAAAATCTTAATCCTTCCAGTACTTATCAGCTGCTGTATACTACAGAAGAAGTTGTTTTTCTTTCTGGAATTCTTTTCTGTCTGACCACAGTGCTCTCTGCTGACACCTCTGTCCATGTCAGGAACTGTCCAGAGTACAATCAAATCTCCATAGCAAACCTATCCTGCTCTGGACAGAGGTGTCAGCAGAGAGAACTGTGGTCAGACTGAAAAGAACTCCAGAAAGAAATACAAATTCCTGTGGAGTGTACAGCAGCTGTTAAGCACTGGAAGGATTAAGATTTTTAAATAGGAGTAATTTGCAAATCTGTCTAACTTTGTGGCACCAGTTGATTTAAAAAAAAAAATGTGTTTTCCACTGGAGTACCCCTTTAAAGACAAGGCCATTTTTGTTTTTGTAATATAATTTTTCCACCCTCACCTTTTAAGAGCAAGAGCTCGTGTTTTCTTTGCTGCACCAATTGCACTTGCTATTGTAACCCTTCACATTTTCATAAAATAAACTGCAAAACCAGTGATGTGAAATTAAAAAAAAAAAGTGAAAAACCACATGACATTTGAATCTTATTCTTCAGGTCGGTACAATTCCATTTATACTCAGTTTGTATAGTTCTTTGGGTTATGCTTTACTAGTTTTAAGGAGAACTCCACAGGATAGGGAATAAGCAGCTGATCGCGAGGATCCAACTGCTGGGATCCCATGCAATCTTTGGGATGAGACCCTGGCGCTCTCAGTGAGGAGCGTGTGTTATCTACCGGTAGACGGCACACGCTCCATTCATTTCTATGGGAGTCTGAGTGCTGTACTCCGGTCTTTTCGGCGCTCCCATAGAAATGAATGGAGCGCGTGCCGTCTGCAGCATGCGCTCTTCATTGAGCACCGGGGCCCGTCTCTGAGATCGCAGGGGTCCCAGAGGTCGGACCCCCCACGATCAGTTGCTCATCCCCTATCCTGTGGATAGGGGGATAAGTTAGTTTTTTGCTGGAGAGGACGCAGGGCATACAAGTACACTCTTCACGAGCTATAGGGTTTTGAATAAGCTCAAAAGCTGGTAAGAAGTGGCTACTATAAGCAGCCAGGACTCACCGCGATTGCCGGACATCTGCAATAACCCTAAATCAGTGTTTTCCAATCCGTTTGCCACCAGCTGTTGTAAAACTACAACTCTCAGCATGCCTGGACAGCCAAAGGCCCTATGTAAATATCTATAGACTTCTGGGATTGTTGGGTTGCGGCCACCTGCAAGTCACAACATAAGCTGCAATACAGTACGATTCAAGCAGTTGTACAAATCAACTATTTTTAGCTGTATAACCAGTGTCAAAGCCTAAGTCACCATGTGGCTCCAGAACTAAAGGGAAATTGACAACAACGTCACCTGTGCTAACCTGCCTAATCACAAGGGTGTCTGCAATTGCGTTCACTAACCCCTAGTCCCTAATCAATGCCCCCTTATAAATATTTATACCCCCAGCATGTAGCCGATTGGAGCCGAGATCCCGCACTAGCACTGTCAGATGTCCAAGTCAGGCCCCTTTCACACTGCTGTTGCTCCCCGTCAAGAGCGGCCATCAAAGTCTCTCTTTTTTTTTTTTTGCTGACTTTATCGGCCGTTCTCATGACGGGGAGCAACGGGCAACAATGGGTCCAGGTGGCTCCCATTTACTATTATGGGGGCCGCCGTTATGAATTGCGGGTGAAAAAGACGGCACAAGCCGTAATTTTTCTTCCGTTATTCTGCCCGGCTCTCCCGACGGCCGTCACACTGCCGTGTACTAACAGCAGGGTGAAAGAAGCCTAAGTTGCTCTACTTCTAAGGCTGATGCACTAAAGCTACACAAGGACTTGTGGCTGTGTGACATAGGATCACACTAGTGAATGTGGTTGTGTTGTGACCCATAAGCAATACTCGGGGGCGTAGGGTGCCTGAGGGGGCGCAAAGGACCTTCTGCCACATAAGAGGAATCCAGTACAGTGATCCCTCAACTTACAATGGCCTCAACATACAATAGTTTCAACATACAATGGTCTTTTCTGGACCATTGTAAGTTGAAACCAGACTCAACATACAATGTACAGTCCAGATCTGCGAAACATGTCAATGGCCGGAAGAACTGACCAATCAGGATGGGCAATTTACTGGTAAAACACCTGCATTACTGAAGCGTATGCACTGACTGGTGTCTGGTAGCGCCCCCTACAGTACAGGGAGGTATTACAAGTTCTGTACACTTTACCTGTACCAGGGTTAGCTGCTCCTTTGGACACCAGTGAGGGTGACTCCATGTTACTTTTTTAGGACATTGCGTGTACTGTACAGGACCCGGAAGAAGCTCCTGTCCTCTACATAGACCAGTGTTTCCCAAGCAGGGTGCCCCCAGCTGTTGCAAAACTACAACTCCCAGCATGCCCGGACAGCCTATGGCGGTCCTGGCATGCTGGGAGGTGTAGTTTTGCAACAGCGGGAGGCTCCCTGCTTGAAAAACACTGAAATAGACAGTGATTTACAGCTCCCAGCAGATCTTTTATATGTAAGGATTTGCTTTATCTATATTAATTATCTTCTTATTTTTCTTTAATCCTCACTTTTTCCTATTTTTGGATGACATTTTGGGGCTTTAGAACCAATTACCAAGTTTCCATAGAGTTCTGGTCTCAACATACAATTGTTTCAACATACAATGGTCGTCCCAGAACCAATTAATATTGTAACTTGAGGGACCACTGTATTAGAAATGCACATGGTAAGGGGCTCTGTTACAAGTCATGCATCGGGACATGAGAACTTTAAAGGTGTATTCCAGGCCAAAACTTTTTTTTTTTTTATACTGGCTCCGGAAAGTTAAACAGATTTGTAAAATACTTGTATTAAAAAATCTTAATCCTTCCAATAGTTATTAGCTTCTGAAGTTGAGTAGTTTTCTGTCTAACTGCTCTCTGATGACTCACGTCCCGGGACGTGACATCATCATTGAGCAGTTAGACAGAAAACTTCAGAAGCAAATAACTATTGGAAGGATTAAGATTTTTTTATAGAAGTAATTTACAAATCTGTTTAACTTTCCGGAGCCAGTTGATATATAAAAAAAAGTTTTTGCCTGGATAACCCCTTTAAGTTATACCTTTGCCTTTACCCATAGCATTCTATGGAAATCATATACAGAAAACCCCCTTCGTCTAAATCACAGGAAATTGCTTGTAAAATTATACTTACAGAATTATAAACTAATGACTATAAATGTTATTTGCTGACAATATCTCCAATCAAACATTACAAAGGCAGAAAAAAAGGAAATCATTGATCCCATAAATTTTTAATATTGCTGCGGACTAGATTTCCTGACTGTGCATTTCTAAATTTGGCATCATGCAGATGTTAGGGCAGAATCGGAGATGACAGTACTCCTACCTGAGTATAGATTAAAGGGGTTATCCAGGAAAAAAAAACTTTTTTTTATATAGCAACTGGCTCCAGAAAGTTAAACAGATTTGTAAATTACCGTATTTATCGGGGTATACCACGCACCGGCCTATAACACGCACCCTCATTTTACCAAGGATATTTGGGTAAAAAAAGTTTTTTACTCAAATATCCATGGTAAAATGAGGGTGCGTGTGCGCGCATGTATACCCCGATACACCCCCAGGAAAGGCAGGGGGGGAGAGGCCGTCGCTGCCGGCTTCTCTCCCCCTGCCTTTCCTGGGGTCTAGAGCGCTGCTGCCGGCCCTTCTCTCCCCCTGGCTATCGGCGCCGCTGCCCGTTCTGTCCCCCTGACTATCGGTGCCGGCGCCCCATTGCCGGCGCCGACAGCCAGGGGGAGAGAAGGGGCAGCGGCACCCATTGCCGGCGCCGCTGCCCCGTTGCCTCCCCCCATCCCCGGTTGCATAATTACCTGTTGCCGGGGTCGGGTCCGCGCTGCTTCAAGCCTCCGGTGTGCATCCCCTAGGTCGCTGCTATGCAAGGCGCACTGACGTCATGCGCCGCGCCGTGCAGCGCATAGCAACGACGCAGGGGACGCACACCGGAGGCCTGAAGCAGCGCGGACCCGACCCCGGCAACAGGTAAATATGCTACCGGGGATGGGGGAGGCAACGGGGCAGCAGCGCCGGCAATGGGTGCCGCTGCCCCTTCTCTCCCCCTGGCTGTCGGCGCCGCTTCTCTCCCTCTGGCTATCGGCGCCGCCAATGGGGCGTCGGCACCGATAGTCAGGGGGACAGAACGGGCAGCGGCACCGATAGACAGGGGGAGAGAAGGGCCGGCAGCAGGGCTCTAGACCCCAGGAAAGGCAGGGGAAGAGAAGCGGGCAGCGACTGCCTCTCTCCCCCTGCCTTTCCTGGGGGTCTATCGGCGTATAACACGCACATAGACTTTAGGCTAAAAAATTTTGCCTAAAAAGTGCGTGTTATACGCCGATAAATACGGTACTTCTATTAAAAAATCTTAATCCTTTCAGTACTTATGAGCTTCTGAAGTTTAGGTTGTTCTAAGTAATCTCTGATGACTCGTGTCTCGGGAACCACCCAGTTTAGAAGAGGTTTGCTATGGGAATTTGCTTCTAAACTGGTCGTTTCCCGAGACACGTGTCATCAGAGATTATTTAGACAGAAAAGAACAACCTTAACTTCAGAAGCTCATAAGTACTGAAAGTATTAAGATTATTTAATAGAAGTAATTTACAAATCTGTTTAACTTTCTGGAACCAGTTGATATATATAAAAAAGTTTTTTCCTGGAATACCCCTTTAAAAGAGTAACAGTAAAAGTAACAAACACCGGCCTGAAGATACAGTGATCCCTCAACTTACAATGGCCTCAACATACAATAGTTTCAACATACAATGGTCTTTTCTGGACCATTGTAAGTTGAAACCAGACTCAACATACAATGTACAGACAGTCCAGATCTGTGAAATGTGTCAATGGCTGAAAGAACTGACCAATCAGAATAGACATTCACTGGTAAAACACCTGTACTACTGAAGCGTATGCACTGACTGATGTCTGGTAGCGCCCCCTACAGTACAGGGAGGTATTACATGTTCTGTACACTTTACCTGTACCAGGGTTACCTGCTCCTTGGACACCAGGTTAGGGCGACTCCATGTTACTTTTTTAGGACACTGTGTACTGTACAGAACCCCGAAGAAGCTCCTGTCCTCTACATAGGCCAGTGTTTCCCAAGCAGGGTGCCCACAGTTGTTGCAAAACTACAACTCCCAGCATGCCCGGACAGCCTTTGGCTGTCCGGGCATGCTGGGAGTTGTAGTTTTGCAACAACTGGAGGCACCCTGCTTAGGAAACACTGACATAGACAGTGATTACAGCTCCCAGCAGATCTTTCTTACTATTATATGTAAGGATTTGCTTTATCTATATTAGTTATCTACTTATTTTTCTTTAATTCTCACTGTTTCCTATTTTTGGATGACATTTTGGTGCCTTTAGAACCAATTACCAGGTTTCCATAGAGTTCTGGTCTCATCATACGATGGTTTCAACATACAATGGCCGTCCTGGAACCGATTAATATTGTAACTTGAGGGACCACTGTATAGCATGACTAAACAATATTTTGGAAATTAATTTCACTAACAATTTTCATCATTTTATTTTAAATTATAGAATATTATGTAATAAAATATTTTATTGATAGATATAAATATTTGTTTCCATATCCGTATAAAACAATATCTTCCTCAGTGGACTCTTCACCAAAAATCCACAATGAACTTCGGCGCAGTGCTGGCAAATGACTTCAGATCTGCCGCAAGGAACAAGCCGACCATATAAGAATAGCTGCCAGTATGACAACTCCACATATTCCTTATGAACCTGGGGCAGTATGAAACACACAAGATCCCTGATTTACTATTGGAAACCGACATGTTTTATCGGGTTGTGTGCCAGAATGTGCGCCAGAATTGAAAAAAAAAAATCGCCGTTTCACTGAGAAAACCAGAAAAGGGGTGTGTCCTAAAAAGGAGGCGTGTCTCCCACATTTTCACAAAAAAACAACATATTTACTAAGGTTTCCACAGAAAATGTGGTGAATTTGAGCTGAAGAAAACTCTACAGATCAGAGCATGTGTGAAAAAATAAATAAAAATAAAATAAAAATAAGAAAAACATGTGGAAAAGTGCAAAATGTAGGTAAACCTTAATAAAAACAGTGGAAAAAAATTGTAGGGAATTAAAACCCACAAAGAAAACTACACAACACTCTTAGTAAATCAGGGCCAAGAAGTGTGATACTGACACGGTCGGGCGTTTCTGAGAAATCATTGTTTTAGAATTCAGCTGGGAGAGGGATAAAGGGTCATTGGGGCAGTCCCTAGAGGCTGCTCTCCGCCATGACAGCTTTGGGTGATGCATCTCTCCCTATGTGTGAATATAAAGAGACAATTCACTCAAGGCCAGAAGGGGCTGGGAGCAGCTGCGGAGGTGTCTCCGTTACTATTTGTACCGCTTCTAGTGGCTTTATAAAACTATGATTTCTTAAAGGAAAACTGTCAGCTTTCTCCCCCACACTAACCAGCAGTACTGGCTGGTAGTGTGGGGGATGCTGATCAGTTTGATGCTTACCGGACCCGGATCCGCCGCGCCATTCGGCCCTAATCATCTATTTTCGGGATATGCTAATGAGGTGCTAACTGACACCGGCTGGGCTAATTGGCACTCTTATGTCAGTGCCACCGGCCGCAGCGCCGCCCAGCTCATCAATATTCCTCCCTCCGCCTCTCCCTCTTCTCCCCGCTCTGTAATGAATATTGAGGGGAGGAATATTGATGAGCTGGGCGGTGCTGCAGCCGGCGGTACTGACGTCGGAGTGCCAGTTAGCGCGGCCGGTGCCAGTTATAACCTCATTAGCATTTCCCGAAAATAAAACATTAGGGCCGCACGGCGTGGCGGATCCGGGCACGGTAAGCATCAAACTGATCAGCATCCCCTGCACTACCAGCCAGTACCACTGGTTAGTGCGGGGGGAGAAAGTTGACAGTTTTCCTTTAAAAACACCAGAGCTTTTCAGAAACAATTATAGTGTGTCAGGATCATGCTCCCTTTGTCTGTTCCACGTTACTCCTGGTATGGGCAACAGGAAACAGATCACAGATTTCCTCTAAGAATACCTGCTAATACCTGCCTTACTGCCTCCTCCTCTTTTCTTCCCCCTGTCGTGCTCCTCCTTTGATCACTTTCCTTTAGCTACCTGTCGCTTTTACCCTCCCCTTCTGCTCACCATTCCCTCTTCTCTTTTGTTCTTCCTTTCCCTTTCTACTTCTGTTCCCATCATTTCTCTTCTTTCCCTTGCCCCATGACATCCTTAACCCCTTAAGGACTCAGGGTTTTTCCGTTTTTGCACTTTCGTTTTTTCCTCCTTACCTTTTAAAAATCATAACCCTTTCAATTTTCCACCTAAAAATCCATATTATGGCTTATTTTTTGCGTCGCCAATTCTACTTTGCAGTGACATTAGTCATTTTACCCAAAAATGCACGGCAAAGCGGAAAAAAAAATCATTGTGCGACAAAATCGGAAAAAAACACCATTTTGTAACTTTTGGGGGCTTCCGTTTCTACGCAGTGCATATTTCGGTAAAAATTACAACTTATCATTATTCTGTAGGTCCATACGGTTAAAATGATACCCTACTTATATAGGTTTGATTTTGTCGCACTTCTGGAAAAAATCATAACTACATGCAGGAAAATTTATACGTTTAAAAATGTCATCTTCTGACCCCTATAACTTTTTTATTTTTCCACGTACAGGGCGGTATGAGGACTCATCTGATCTGAAGTTTTTATCGGTATTTTTTTTGTTTTGATCGGACTTTTTGATCACTTTTTATTCATTTTTTTAATGGTATAAAAAGTGACCAAAATACGTTTTTTTGGACTTTGGAATTTTTTTGCGCGTACGCCATTGACCGTGCGGTTTAATTAATGATATATTTTTATAGTTCGGACATTTACGCACGCGGCGATACCACATATGTTTATTTTTTTTTTTTTTACACAGTTTTATTTTTTTTTATGGGAAAAGGGGGGTGATTCAAACTTTTATTAGGGAAGGGGTTAAATTACCTTTATTAACACTTTTTTTTAACATTTTTTTTGCAGTGTTATAGGTCCCATAGGGACCTATAACACTGCACACACTGATCTCCTATGCTGATCACTGGCGTGTATTAACACGCCTGTGATCAGCATTATCGGCGCTTGACTGCTCCTGCCTGGATCTCAGGCACGGAGCAGTCATTCGTCGATCGGACACCGAGGAGGCAGGTAAGAGCCCTCCCGGTGTCCGATTAGCTGTTCGGGACGGCGCGATTTCACCGTGGCGGTCCCGAACAGCCCGACTGAGCAGCCGGGATACTTTCAGTTTCACTTTAGAAGCGGCGGTCAGCTTTGACCGCCGCTTCTAAAGGGTTAATACCGCACATCGCCGCGATCGGCGATGTGTGGTATTAGCCGCGGGTCCCGGCTGTTGATGAGCGCCGGGACCGAAGTGATATGATGCAGGATCGTGGCGCGATCCCGCTTCATATCGCGGGAGCCGGCGCAGGACGTAAATATACGTCCTGCGTCGTTAAGGGGTTAAAGGGGTACTCCGGTGAAAAACTTTTTTTTTTTTTTTTTAAATCAACTGGTGCCAGAAAGTTAAACAGATTTGTAAATTGCTTCTATTAAAAAAAATCTTAATCCTTCCTGTACTTATTAGCTGCTGAATACTACAGTGGAAATTCTTTTCCGTTTGAAACACAGAGCTGTCTGCTGACATCATGAGCACAGTGCTCTCTGCTGACATCTCTGTCCATTTTAGGAACTGCCCAGAGTAAAAGGAAATCCCCATAGCAAACATATGATGTTCTGGACAGATCCTAAAATGGCTCTGTGTTTCAAAAAGAAAAGAATTTTCGCTGTAGTATTCAGCAGCTATTAAGTACAGGAAGGATTAAGATTTTTTAATAGAAGTAATTTACAAATCTGTTTAACTTTCTGGCTCCAGTTGATAAAAAAAAAAAAAAGGTTTTCACCGGAGTACCCCTTTAATCCACTCGACATCTTTCAACGTGAATGGTCTGGGCACTTCTAAATAAACAACTCTGCTAAACAAACTTTGGGCCGCCGTACTCAAGTACGGTCATAATTTCGGTCAGGAAATTGTTGCCTTCTGTCATTTTATCCATCAAGCGGAATTCAAGCGGAATTCGAGCAGAATTTCCACTCACAAATGAAGAAGAATGAAGGAGGAGGCTATTTAAGTCCCTATTTACATGGCAGAATTTCCACTCATCCGCCCCAAATCCGCTTCCGCTTTTGAGGATTTTGTGTTGAATTGGTGCGGAATTGGTGTGGAATCCAAGAGGAAATTCTGCAGAAATGTGAATGGGAGTCTGGACTCTTATAGAAGTGTATTGGGCTTTCATTTGAGGAGGAATTCCTCAAGCGTAATTCCGCTTGAGGAAAGTCTGTCGTGTTAATAGGGCCTAATTCTACTTTTCTGAATTCCGCTTAAATTGCTCTTGAATTGCACTTGAATTCCGTGTGAAAACGATGTCGGGCGGAATTATTATTATTTTTTTTGCCATTGACTTCTATGGGATTCTGCTTGTGGATTCCGCTTGAAGAATGAACATGTTCTTTCTTCAAGCGGAAAGGAATTCAGCGTCGGAATTCCGCAAGCAGAATTTCCGCAGTGTGAACAGGACAGCGGAAAATAACATTAAAGTCAATGGGCAGAGGAGATGTGCATTAATTTGGAGCAGAAAATTCAAGAGGAATTACTCGAGTAAATTCCTCTTGAATTACTCAGTGTGAACGCACCCTTTAGTTATCCAGAATAAGCTGACTTTAGTTCTTTCCTGCCAGGCACTAATGGACATGCTTAGGAAGGATCAGTGCCTGTCTTAGGGTCTAAATGACTGGGTTGTGAATTCACCATAACAATTCTGCTTTCTTTTTATTAAAGGCTATTTCCTGTTGGAGTTCCTTCCCTCCAACTACAAATCCCAGGGTCCCTTGTTTGTGTGCTGTGTTTGAAACTGCAATTCCCTGCAGTCCTGTGGAAAATGATCTCCCTCCAACCCAGTAATCGCTCCACCCATTGAAGCACAGACAGACTCCCTTTAAACACCTGATTAGTGATGTAATGTCTCGGGCCACACTGCAACCTGGGAAAAGCTGAGACAACACTCATTTTGAATTCTGCTAAAAATAACCAACCGCGCAAAGATCACATAAGAATTGCGAGACCAGGAATCAAACACAGACACAGAGACTATATTATGAACTACACTAACTTTACAGCCCCTGTAGCACAGTCAAATAAAAAACTAAAATTGTACCGATAAATACAACAGATCACAGCGCTAAATATGAGCCCCCATACATCCCTGTATACAAAAAAAAAAAGTTATAGGGGTCAGAGGAGGACAATTTAAACATACTAATTTTAGAAGTAAAATAAAATAAAACCTGTATAATTTGGGTATTGTTGTAATCCTATGGACCTACACTGTGTAGAAAAAGCTACAAAATGGCGTTTGTTTTTTTAATTTTGCCCCACAAGTAATTTATATATTTTTTTTGGGTATTGTTGTAGATTTTGTAGTGAAATGAACAATGTCACTACAAAGCAAAATTGGTGGTGCAGAAACCTTATATGGGTCTGTAGGTGGAAAATTTTAAGTGTTATGATTTTTAGAAGGGGAGGAAGAAAAAACAAAAGTTCTGTTGTTAGGTATCTCTTCACACTGTGTTTTCTCTTGTATCTGTTTTCTGTGTTTCTATATCTAGATATCCCTGTTACCGCTCCATGAGGACATTCCTGTGTCTACTGGAGGTTTTTGGAGGGATTGCGATTATTTCTACCATGTTTCCCCGAAAATAAACCCTACCCTGAAAGTAAGCCCTAGCAGGATTATGGGGTAGGGCTGCAATATAAGCCCTACCCCGAAAATAAGACCTAGTCCAGGGGTAATCAGCTGGCGGACCACCAGTAATGCCCGCAGACCCCACATGGCCACCACAGTAATGCCCGCAGACTCCACACACCTCCCCCCCGGCCACCACAGTAATGCCCGCAGACCCGACACCACACCCGGCCACCACAGTGCGGTAATGCCCGCAGATTCCACATCCCCCCGGCCACCCCAGTAATGCCCGCAGACCCAACAGCCCCCCTCGGCCACCCCCCGCCTCCTTTGGCTGGTCCCGCGGCACCCGTGGCAAGTTAGCTTACTGGCATGGGGGGCATGCTGGGAGTTGTAGTTTTGCAACAGCTGGAGGACATTGGTTGGGAAACACTGCTGTAGGGTACGGTAGGAGTGTGGAGGACGACAGGGGAAGGGGAAGATGGGGGGCTGAAGGAGTATGGGGGGCTGCAGGAGTGTGGAGGATGCCCCCTATCCTCCACACTCCTGCAGCCCCCATCCTCCACACTCCTGCAGCCCCCCATCCTCCACACTCCTGCAGCCCCCCATCCTTCACACTCCTGCAGCCCCCCATCCTTCACACTCCTGCAGCCCCCCATCCTTCACACTAGTGCAGCCCCCCATCCTTCACACTAGTGCAGCCCCCCATCTTTCACACTCCTGCAGCCTCCCATCCTTCACACTGCTGCAGCCTCCCATCCTTCACACTGCTGCAGCCTCCCATCCTTCACACTCCTGCAGCCCCCCATCCTTCACACTCCTGCAGCCCCCCCATCCTCCACACTCCTGCAGCCCCCCATCCTCCACACTCCTGCAGCCTCCCATCCTCCACACTGCTGCAGCCCCCCATCCTCCACACTGCTACAGCCCCCCATCCTCCACACTCCTGCAGCCCCCCATCCTTCACACTCCTGCAGCCCCCCACCCTCCACACTCCTGCAGCCTCCCATCCTCCACACATCTGCAGCCCCCCATACCGTAAATAAATAAGCCCTACCCTGAAAATAAATAAGTCCTAGTGTGTTTTTTGTGACTAAAATTAATATAAGACCCGGTCTTATTTTAACACGGTATTCAGCAAGAGATCACATTTACCTCTTGAGTGGGGGACTCAGAGGGTATTGTTATTCCTGTGTCTACCGGAGATTTTCTAGGGGATTATGCTATATTCCTGTTTGTTCCTGAAGTCTGTTTAGATTCATCTGATTTCCTGTCTTGTGTTCAGTGTGAACCGTGTTCTATAATTATACCCTGTTGTCAGGGGCGGACACAGACAACAGAGGGCCCCTGTGCAAAGAATGTGCCTGGGCCCCCCCCCCCCCCCCCCAAAAAAAAAGTAATATGCCATAAAATTGCACTGCAACTCACATTAATCTGCATTAGATAGGCAGCAGTTCCCCCACATTAGGTAGCATAGATTCCCCACATTAGGTAGCATATATTCCCCACATTAGGTAGCATTGCATAGTTTCCCCACATTAGGTAACGTAGCATAATTTCCCCACATTAGGTAGCGTAGCATATATTCCCCACATTAGGTAGCGCAGCATATATTCCCCACATTAGGTAGCGTAGCATAGATTCCCTACATTAGGTAGCGTAGCCCCACATTAGGTAGCGTAGCATAGCATATATTCCCCACATTAGGTAGCATGGCATAGATTCCCCACATTAGGTAGCGTAGCATATATTCCCCACATTAGGTAGTGTAGCAAAGATTCCCCACATTAGGTAGCATAGCATATATTCCCCACATTAGGTAGCATAGATTCCCCACATTAGGTAGCATAGCATATATTCCCCACATTAGGTAGCATAGATTCCCCACATTAGGTAGCATAGCATATATTCCCCACATTAGGTAGCATAGATTCCCCACATTAGGTAGCATAGCATATATTCCCCACATTAGGTAGCATAGATTCTCCACATTAGGTAGCATAGCATATATTCCCCACATTAGGTAGCATAGATTCCCCACATAAGGTAGCGTAGCATAACCCCAACAAACAAACACACACACACACACTCTCACTCACCCACACACTCTTACCTGGCCTGCACTACTTACATTTGCCCATGGGGACTTCCTGGCAGAGGTGCGCGCTATAAGTGACATCATCGCACGCTCTGCGCTGGACGTCAGCGTCCAGGTGCTTGCGATGACGTCACTCACTGCACGCACCTCAGCCAGGAAGTCCCCATGGGCAGATGTAAGTAGCAGTTTAGTGACTGGGCAAGACTGGTTTCCCTGTCATATGTGCACTGGCAGGGCTGCCATCAGAAATTTCGGGGCCCCTTACACAACTCAAGGCCTGAGACCCCCACCGATCACCTCGGTTGAAGTGGTTCTCCAGCTGTTGGAAAGCTAAAACTCCCATCATGTCTGGAGAGCCTCAGGCAATGGGAGTTGTAGTTTTGTAACAGCTGAAGAGACACAGATTGGACACAGTTTTACCCATCATCACTGCAGAACTTACAAGTGACTACAGCTCTGATGGGACAGTCATAAGAACACACAATGATGTCAGTGACCTGAGTGACGTCTTCTTTTCTTCTTCATCTCGTCCAGAGACCAGGTCTTCCCCCAGCTCCATCTTCTCTGCAGAGTCTGACATGCAGACATCATTGGCTCCTCACTGTCAGCAGATCCTCATCCTCTGCATGAAGACAATAATCATTATAACCTTGCCAGAAAGTGTAACCTAAATAAAATACTGCCCCACACTGTACCCTGAATATAATACTGCTATACACTGTACCCACTAAATATAATCCTGCCACACACTGTACCCTGAATATAATCCTGACACACACTGTACCATGAATAGCATACTGCCATACACTGTACCCACTAAATATAATACTGCTATTCACTGTACCCACTAAATATAATACTGCCCCACACAGTACCCTAAATAAAATACTGTCACACACTGTACCCTAAATAAAATACTGCCCCACACTGTACCCTAAATATAATATTGCCAGACACTGTAACCTGAATACAATACTGCTGTACACTGTACCCACTAAATATAATACTGCTATACACTGTATCCACTAAATATAATCCTGCTACACACTGTAACCTGAATATAATACTGCCACACACTGTACTCCGAATATAATACTGCCACACATTGTACCCACTAAATATAATACTGCCACACACTGTACCCTGAATATAATACTGCTATACACTGTACCCTGAATATAATAATACTATACACTGTACCCTGAATATAATACTGCTACACACTGTGCCCACTAAATATAATCCTGCCACACACCGTACCCTGAATATAATAATGCTATACACTGTAACCTGAGTATAATACTGCTATACACTGTACCCACTAAATATAATCCTGCCACACACTGTACCCTGAATATAATACTGCTATACACTGTACCCACTAAATATAATCCTGCCACACACTATACCCACTAAATATAATACCTCTTATCCTCTGTATCCTCATCATTCCTCATCACCCCCATAACCCCTGCCAAACCTCTCCTCAACACTAATATAACCACCACCGCACCTCTCCTCATCATTACTATAACCCCCCCACACCTCTCCTCATCACTACTATAACCCCCCCCAGGCACCTCTCATCACTACTATAACCCCCCCCCCCACACCTCTCCTCATCACTACTATAACCCCCGCACCTCTCCTCATCACTACTATAACCCCCCCACACACCTCTCCTCATCACTACTATAACCCCCGCACCTCTCCTCATCACTATTATAACCCCCGCACCTCTCCTCATCACTATTATAATGCTCCCTGCATATCCCACCACCCCCATAACAACCCCCTGCACCTCTCTTCACCCCCATAACACCCTCCTGCACCTCTTATCACCCCCATAACCCCCCCTGCACCTCTCATCACCCCATAACACCCCCCCCCCTCATCACCCCCATAACACCCCCTGCATCTCTCATCACTCCCATAACACCCCCTGCATCTCTCATCACCCCCATAACCCCCCTGCATCTCTCATCACCCCCATAACCCCCCTGCACCTCTCATCACCCCCATAACCTCCCAATGCACCTTTCATCCCCCCCATAACACCCCCTGCACCTCTCATCCCCCCCCATAACACCCCCCTGCACCTCTCATTACCCCCATAACACCCCCTGCACCTCTCATTACCCCCATAACCCCCTGCACCTCTCATCACCCCCATAACCTCCCCATGCACCTTTCATCCCCCCATAACACCCCCTGCACCTCTCATCCCCCCATAACACCCCCTGCACCTCTCATTACCCCCATAACACCCCCCCCTCTCATCACCCCCATAACCCCCCCCCTCTCATCACCCCTATAACACCCCAAGCACCAGTTCCCCTGCACCTCTCATCACCATTGTAGTCTGCAAACAACATAGCCCCCATCCAACCCCCCCCCCCCCCCCCCCACACACACACACCCCGTTCACTTACTCTGCCGGGGTTCGGTGCAGCTGCTGCTCCTGTCAGAGTGTCACTGCACGGGGAGGATCCGTCGGGAGGCTGCTGGACTGGAGATCGCGCCGGGACAGGTCAGGTGACTGGAGTAGACGTGCGTGCCTGCGCGGGGCACGTCGACTCCCATCAGCCCCTGGCCTGTCCGGCCCTGCCGTACTTCTTAAGGGGCCCGCGCCCTAGAAAGAGCGGGCCTCATAGTCCTGCGGGCCCCCCAGACTATGAGGCCCGGTCATAGTTCTGACGGGTACCCAGCCAGGAGTCAGTGAGTGACAGTCGCAGTCACTCACTGACTAGCCGGAAAAAAAAAGTACAGGGACGTCCGGGCCTCCCTGAAGCTCCGGGCCCCATACAAGTGTATGGGTTTACCCCCTGATGGCGGCCCTGTGCACTGGGTCCGATGGTAGGACCGGCCCAGCGTGTGAGGGCGGGCCCCCTCCCCCGCTGGGCCCCTGTGCAGCTGAACCGGCTGCACAGGCGATATGTCCGCCCCTGCCTGTTGTATCTGGGCAGTTGTAACTAGGCATCCCTGTTACCGCTCCATGGGGACATTCCTGTGTCTACTGAAGGTTTTCTGAGGGATTGCGACTATTCCTGTTTAGCAATAGATTCCATTTACCTTTCCATGGGGGCTCTAGGGAATTGAGAATTTATACAAGATGGGGGAGATTTATCAAAGGATTTAGACTGGTTTTTCCTGTCTAAATTTGTCGCACAGAAAGTCGCAGTCTAAATATGTGTGACTTTTCTGCGACTTTTGCTGTAGAGGATTTTTAGAACATGATGCATGCAAGTCTATTTTAGATGGAAATGCATTGGAAAATGCATTGGTGCTGAATTTATCAAGTGCGACTTTTGTGCGACAAGTCGCATCTGCCCAAAATACGCTGAAATGTCAGACCATGTTGGAGCAGGTCTAAATGCAGTTTAAGCTGTAGACCCTGAAGTCTGTGCACAGAATTTATCAAGGGCTGTGAGACCTTTGATAAATTAGGAGCACAACTGTCACGATGCCGGCTGGCAGGAGGTGGATCCTCTGTGCCAGAGAGGGATTGGCGTGGACCGTGCTAGTGGACCGGTTCTAAGTCACTACTGGTTTTCACCAGAGCCCGCCGCAAAGCGGGATGGTCTTGCTGCGGCGGTAGTGACCAGGTCGTATCCACTAGCAACGGCTCAACCTCTCTGGCTGCTGAAGATAGGCGCGGTACAAGGGAGTAGACAGAAGCAAGGTCGGACGTAGCAGAAGATCGGGGCAGGCAGCAAGGATTGTAGTCAGGGGCAACGGCAGAAGGTCTGGAACACAGGCTAGGAACACACAAGGGAACGCTTTCACTGGCACAATGGCAACAAGATCCGGCGAGGGAGTGAAGGGGAAGTGAGGTATAAATAGGGAGTGCACAGGTGAACACACTAATTGGAACCACTGCGCCAATCAGCGGCGCAGTGGCCCTTTAAATCGCAGAGACCCGGCGCGCGCGCGCCCTAGGGAGCGGGGCCGCGCGCGCCGGGACAGGACAGACGGAGAGCGAGTCAGGTACGGGAGCCGGGATGCGCATCGCGAGCGGGCGCCACCCGCATCGCGAATCGCATCCCGGCTGGAGACGGTATCGCAGCGCACCGGGTCAGTGGAGCTGCCCGGAGCGCTGCGGTAGCGAGAGTGAAGCGAGCGCTCCGGGGAGGAGCGGGGACCCGGAGCGCTCGGCGTAACAGTACCCCCCCCCCCCTTGGGTCTCCCCCTCTTCTTTGAGCCTGAGAACCTGAGGAGCAGACTTTTGTCTAGGATATTGTCCTCAGGTTCCCAGGATCTCTCTTCAGGACCACAACCCTCCCAATCGACCAGAAAGAACCTTTTTCCTCTGACCGTCTTGGAGGCCAGTATCTCTTTCACTGAGAAGACGTCAGAAGAACCGGAGACAGGAGTGGGAGAAACTAACTTGGGAGAGAAACGGTTGATGATGAGTGGTTTAAGAAGAGAAACATGAAAGGCATTAGGAATACGAAGAGAAGGAGGAAGAAGAAGTTTGTAAGAGACAGGATTAATTTGGCACAAGACTTTGAAAGGACCAAGATAGCGTGGTCCCAGTTTGTAACTGGGGACACGAAAGCGGACATATTTAGCGGAGAGCCATACCTTGTCTCCGGGAGCAAAAATGGGGGGAGCTCTTCTTTTCTTATCGGCAAACCTTTTCATGCGGGATGAAGCCTGTAAAAGAGAATTTTGGGTCTCTTTCCATATGGTGGAAAGATCACGAGTCACTTCATCTACAGTGGGCAAACCAGAGGGCAAGGGAGTAGGGAGGGGGGGAAGAGGGTGACGGCCGTACACCACGAAAAATGGGGATTTGGAGGAAGATTCAGAGACTCTGAAGTTATACGAGAATTCGGCCCATGGTAGAAGATCTGCCCAGTCATCCTGGCGGGAGGAAACAAAATGGCGTAAATAATCACCCAGGACCTGGTTAATTCTTTCCACTTGCCCATTGGATTGAGGGTGATATGCAGAGGAAAAGTTTAATTTAATCTTGAGTTGTTTACAGAGAGCCCTCCAGAATTTAGACACGAATTGGACGCCTCTATCCGAGACGATCTGCGTGGGCAAGCCGTGAAGACGAAAAATGTGTACAAAAAATTGTTTTGCCAACTGAGGCGCTGAAGGAAGACCAGGAAGAGGAATGAAATGTGCCATCTTGGAGAATCGATCAACGACCACCCAAACAACAGTGTTGCCACGGGATGGAGGTAAGTCTGTAATAAAGTCCATACCAATCAGAGACCAAGGCTGTTCGGGGACAGGCAGAGGATGAAGAAGGCCAGCGGGCTTCTGGCGAGGAGTCTTATCCCGGGCACAGACAGTGCAGGCTCGCACAAAATCCACAACATCCGTCTCCAGAGTCGGCCACCAATAGAAACGAGAGATGAGATGAACGGATTTCTTGATACCCGCATGACCTGCGAGATGGGAGGAGTGACCCCATTTGAGGATTCCGAGGCGTTGGCGTGGAGAAACGAAGGTCTTCCCTGGAGGAGTTTGCCTGATGGAGGCTGGAGAAGTGGAGATCAGGCAGTCAGGGGGAATGATGTGTTGCGGAGAGAGCTCTACTTCCGAGGCATCCGAGGAACGAGAGAGAGCATCGGCCCTAATGTTCTTATCGGCAGGCCGAAAGTGAATTTCAAAATTAAATCGGGCAAAGAACAGAGACCACCTGGCCTGGCGAGGATTCAGCCGTTGGGCAGACTGGAGATAGGAGAGGTTCTTGTGATCGGTGTAAATAATAACGGGAAATCTTGATCCCTCCAACAGATGCCTCCATTCCTCAAGTGCTAATTTAATGGCTAGAAGCTCTCGGTCCCCGATGGAGTAGTTCCTCTCAGCCGGAGAGAAGGTCCTAGAAAAAAAACCACAAGTAACAGCATGCCCGGAAGAATTTTTTTGTAGAAGGACCGCTCCAGCTCCTACAGAGGAGGCATCAACCTCCAATAGGAAGGGTTTAGATGGGTCAGGTCTGGAGAGCACGGGAGCCGAAGAAAAGGCAGACTTGAGCTGTTTAAAGGCGTCTTCCGCTTGAGGAGGCCATGACGTAGGATTGGCATTCTTTTTGGTTAAAGCCACAATAGGAGCCACAATGGTGGAAAAACGTGGAATAAATTGTCTGTAATAATTGGCGAACCCCAAAAAACGTTGGATAGCACGGAGTCCGGAGGGGCGTGGCCAATCTAAGACGGCAGAGAGTTTATCTGGATCCATTTGTAGTCCCTGGCCAGAGACCAAGTATCCTAGGAAAGGAAGAGATTGACATTCAAACAGACATTTCTCCATCTTGGCATAAAGTTGATTGTCACGAAGTCTCTGAAGAACCATGCGGACATGCTGGCGGTGTTCTTCTAAGTTGGCAGAAAAAATCAGGATATCGTCCAGATATACAACAACACAGGAATATAAGAGATCACGAAAAATTTCATTAACAAAGTCTTGGAAGACGGCAGGGGCGTTGCACAGGCCAAAGGGCATGACCAGATACTCAAAGTGTCCATCTCTAGTGTTAAATGCCGTTTTCCATTCATCCCCCTCTCTGATGCGGATGAGATTATAGGCACCTCTTAAGTCCAGTTTGGTAAAGATGTGGGCACCTTGGAGGCGATCAAAGAGTTCAGAGATGAGAGGTAGGGGGTAGCGGTTTTTTACAGTGATTTTATTAAGACCGCGGTAGTCAATGCAAGGACGTAGGGAGCCATCTTTTTTGGACACAAAGAAAAATCCGGCTCCGGCAGGAGAGGAGGATTTGCGGATAAAGCCCTTCTTTAAATTTTCCTGGATATACTCAGACATAGCAAGAGTCTCTGGGACAGAGAGAGGATAAATTCTGCCCCGGGGTGGAGTAGTGCCCGGGAGGAGGTCAATAGGACAGTCATAAGGCCTGTGAGGAGGTAAAGTCTCAGCTTGTTTTTTGCAAAAAACATCCGCAAAGTCCATATAGGCCTTGGGGAGACCGGTTACAGGAGGGGCCACAGAGTCACGTCAAGGAGTACTGGGTACCGGTTTAAGGCAGTCCTTGGAACAAGAGGAACCCCAACTCTTGATCTCCCCAGTGGACCAATCCAGGGTTGGGGAGTGGTGTTGAAGCCAGGGTAGTCCAAGGAGAATTTCGGAAGTGCAATTGGGGAGGACCAAAAACTCAATTTTTTCGTGGTGAGGTCCAATGCACATTAGGAGGGGTTCCGTGCGGTAACGCACGGCACAGTCCAATCTTTCATTGTTAACGCAATTGATGTAGAGAGGTCTGGCGAGACTGGTCACTGGGATGTTGAACCTGTTGATGAGAGAGGCCAAAATAAAGTTTCCTGCAGATCCAGAGTCCAAGAAGGCCTTAGTGGAGAAGGAGAAGGTAGAGGCAGATATCCGCACAGGCACAGTAAGACGTGGAGAAGCGGAGTTGACTTCAAGGACTGTTTCACCTTTGTGCGGAGTCAGCGTACGTCTTTCCAGGCGGGGAGGACGGATAGGACAATCCTTCAGGAAGTGTTCGGTACTGGCACAGTACAGGCAGAGATTCTCCATGCGGCGTCGTGTCCTCTCTTGAGGTGTCAGGCGGGACCGGTCAACTTGCATAGCCTCCACGGCGGGAGGGCCAGGAACGGATTGCAGAGGACCAGAGGAGAGAGGAGCCGGGGAGAAAAAACGCCTCGTGCGAACAAAGTCCATATCCTGGCGGAGCTCCTGACGCCTTTCGGAAAAACGCATGTCAATGCGAGTGGCAAGATGAATGAGTTCATGTAGATTAGCAGGGATTTCTCGTGCGGCCAGAACATCTTTAATGTTGCTGGATAGGCCTTTTTTAAAGGTCGCGCAGAGGGCCTCATTATTCCAGGATAGTTCTGAAGCAAGAGTACGGAATTGTACGGCGTACTCGCCAACGGAAGAATTACCCTGGACCAGGTTCAACAGGGCAGTCTCAGCAGAAGAGGCTCGGGCAGGTTCCTCAAAGACACTACGAAATTCCGAGAAGAAGGAGTGTACAGAGGCAGTGACAGGGTCATTGCGGTCCCAGAGCGGTGTGGCCCATGACAGAGCTTTTCCAGACAGAAGGCTGACTACGAAAGCCACCTTAGACCTTTCAGTAGGAAACTGGTCCGACATCATCTCCAAGTGCAGGGAACATTGTGAAAGAAAGCCACGGCAAAACTTAGAGTCCCCATCAAATTTATCCGGCAAGGATAGTCGTAGGCCTGAGGCGGCCACTCGCTGCGGAGGAGGTGCAGGAGCTGGCGGAGGAGATGATTGCTGAAGCTGTGGTAGTAGCTGCTGTAGCATCACGGTCAGTTGAGACAGCTCGTGGCCTTGTTGCGCTATCTGTTGTGAGTGCTGGGCGACCACCGTAGTGAGGTCAGCGACATCTGGCAGAGGTACTTCAGCGGGATCCATGGCCGGATCTACTGTCACGATGCCGGCTGGCAGGAGGTGGATCCTCTGTGCCAGAGAGGGATTGGCGTGGACCGTGCTAGTGGACCGGTTCTAAGTCACTACTGGTTTTCACCAGAGCCCGCCGCAAAGCGGGATGGTCTTGCTGCGGCGGTAGTGACCAGGTCGTATCCACTAGCAACGGCTCAACCTCTCTGGCTGCTGAAGATAGGCGCGGTACAAGGGAGTAGACAGAAGCAAGGTCGGACGTAGCAGAAGGTCGGGGCAGGCAGCAAGGATCGTAGTCAGGGGCAACGGCAGAAGGTCTGGAACACAGGCTAGGAACACACAAGGGAACGCTTTCACTGGCACAATGGCAACAAGATCCGGCGAGGGAGTGAAGGGGAAGTGAGGTATAAATAGGGAGTGCACAGGTGAACACACTAATTGGAACCACTGCGCCAATCAGCGGCGCAGTGGCCCTTTAAATCACAGAGACCCGGCGCGCGCGCGCCCTAGGGAGCGGGGCCGCGCGCGCCGGGACAGGACAGACGGAGAGCGAGTCAGGTACGGGAGCCGGGATGCGCATCGCGAGCGGGCGCCACCCGCATCGCGAATCGCATCCCGGCTGGAGACGGTATCGCAGCGCACCGGGTCAGTGGAGCTGCCCGGAGCGCTGCGGTAGCGAGAGTGAAGCGAGCGCTCCGGGGAGGAGCGGGGACCCGGAGCGCTCGGCGTAACAACAACAGACAGGAGACTACCACATACGCTGGTCTATAAGCATACCCAGAATAGACTAGATTAGTAAATGTCCCCCGATATCTCTATGCTCCATTCTGGACTATGGGAGATTGTGTTTTAGTGTCAAGACATTCCTGTGCCCACTGTTTTTTTGGGGGGTAATTGTATATTCCTGTTTGTTTCCGGAGTCTAAGTTGACTCATCCATTTCCTTGTCTGGTGTTTTGAACTCTATTTGTTTATTAGTTCTTGATTTCAGATCTTTGGAGTGTTTGTACATGCACTGATCATAGAGTACATGATCACTTAGCTAGCAGATCACATAAGTACTAACACAACTCCTAATGTACGCTGGCTACTACTAGTAACATCAGTCTGCCACCTCCTGCTGTCCGTTGGCTAATGCCAGTAACACCAGTCCGATACCTCCTGTTGTCTGCTGGCTGATGCTAATAACACCACTCCGCCAACTCCTGCTGTATGCTGGCTAATGACAGTCCGCCAATTCTGTAGCTACTCCAAAGAAGGGATAATTTTTTGAACGGAAATCCATGCCATCTTCTTCGCTTAACAGACTAAAAAGCTCTTGCCACTCCCAAAAAGGGATAATTTTTGGAACGTCTGGAAAAAACCTGTGTCTTCCAAAACCTGCGTCTTCCAAAACCTGTGTGTGCATTTTAACACTGGCAAGCATCTAATGTCAACCAGGGATACTTTATGCTGCTTGATTTTAGTGTAAATAAGCCTAAAAAAATTGCCATAACTGAGCCTTAAAACCACTTTAAAACTACTTGAATACATTCCTAGCAGTGTTAGACAGGGCCTTAGAGCTGTTAGGCAGTGTAAGAAACATGTTTGGGGCCTATGTAATTGCCGGTTTATGTCAAACTGAGCCAAATCAAACTGACAACTTTTCTAAAGTTCTCTCTTCTCTAGTCCTTAAGGGGTTAAAAGGAAAGTAGCTACATAGGTCTTTGCTTTTATGAATTTATACCATGTTTCTTCTCTAGCAACAATTCATCATGCTTTCCAAACCTTAAAGGGGTACTCCGGCCCTAAGACACGCCCCCTACCATAGACTTGCATTGAGGGGCGGGGTGTGACATTCCACGGGGCAGAGTCATGACGTCATGATACTCCGGCCCTGTGGTCATGAGGCTTCAGTCCCGGAGCCTCCAGAAATCGAGAATGGAAAAAACAAAAACATTGCCCAAACACACTAACCGCACCATCTACAGGGTTAACTCAACTCCTGACAGTAGCAGCAAAATATGTCCGTCACTAAGCGTTATCTACCATCTACCGTCATGATGTACATAGATATATCTATCTCATAGATCAGGAAGTGGTTAATCTGCAGATGTCGTGTTATAGAGTAGGAGAAGTTGAGCAGATTGATATAGTTTTTGAAACGTTGTCATTTATTCATGGAATCCTCCGCTCATTCTTTGCTAAGTATTCAAGTGGATGATCCTACTCAACAAACTGACAGTTCTCTCTCTATATACACATTGATGCACAGATAGCTGTCAATCACTGAGTAGGACTGCCCACTTGACTACTAAGTCCAGAATAAAAAGAGATTTACATGATTAAATGACAAGTTATACTAGAACTTTCCCAACAAAACTAGCTGTCCATCTGCTCAGCTTCTCCTGCTCTATAACATGATGCCTGCAGAATGGACTGCATTTTAATGTGATGGTTTGTGGTGAGGGTGTGATGAGGGCAGATGTTATTACCCCAGGGGGAGATGGCATTAACCCCTTGTATTCGTGACACCAGGGCATGGTTTAACCCCTACACCACCCGAAGGTACACTGCTGGATACTGGGCTAGGCATGGGGAAATAATAACTCCAATGCCAAGTTGCAGAACAACAGCTGTTTTACTGAGTTAGACATGTGTAACAGTCTTAACAGCTTAGCCAGACTCAAGGTGGTGACCAGTGACTTCAGAGACCTCAGGGCTCCCTGGGACTTGTAGTGGACTTGGACAATTTGATGCAGAGCCACGCTGACTTGACACAGATTAATCTTCACTGACTTCACTGGGACTGACTAGACGGACTTCACTCCATTTGTAGCTTACCAGGTTTTGACGTTCACCTGTGGGGTAGTGGACTTTTGGATGCGTGGCTGCGTGGTAGGCTTCAGGCCTCCTCAGGACACCAGACATTCTCTTGGGACTTGACCTCACTGAACTCAGCAAAGACTTGGACTAAGAGAAGAGAGTGAACTAGCTCCTCCCAGGGTTTATATGGGGGGAGACTCTGGAGGGGTCCCATAGGTCACCCTGTAGGTCACATGGTCACTGGTACCTTCCTTGGTTACAACACATGACAATAGTATTTAAAGGTACATAACACTATATATAAATTACATTAATTATCATAGGCATTTAACAATATTGACGGAACATAGATACAGGAGGGCCCAGGGGTCACTGAATAAAGTCCGCCTGACAGGGCAGCAAGGGTACAGGGGTGCAACTCATGTACTGGGCCACCACAAACTCCCCCTCTTAACAACAGCCATCCTGGGGCCTGGTGATAGCAACAAACAGTTCCTGGGGCATGTCACAAATGTCCTTCACAGGGCTGGTGAACAAATAAACTGGGGAAGAGTCCATGTGGCACTTATCTTAATGTCCTTACATGCTCCATTGTGAGGGTATTGAAGACTGGGATAAAGAAGATGAAAACATGTGGAACTTTTTTGGACTCGTAACTGCTTGCTGGAGAATAAGGATGAATTCGGATCGGGCTGCAGAAGGCTTTCTACCCGAATGCCTTTGCCAATGGGGTCCTTCAGCGCTCCCCATAACATTATACAAGTAAATACACATTTTCTGACAACATATGACAATATTACCTATATATATATATATATATATATATATATATATATATATATATATATACAGTAGCTCTGTCAATGTACGTGTTACTTACACCTCCAGGAGAACTCTCTGGCCACAAGAGCACCCTGTACACAGGTGAACAGGAAACAATAGTCATTTGATGATAGATGTAGAATGAATATATAGACTGGTTAGCTACGGTCCTGACTAATTATATGACATTTGACTATTTAGATACATGTATGCTATGTACATCACTAACTAGGTGGCACTGACTGTGATTAATAGTGTTGCTCGCGAATATTCGCAATCCGAATTTTATTCACGAATATTGCATATTCGCGAATTCGCAAATATTCGCGAATATAGCGCTATATATTCGGAATTACGAATATTCGTTATTTTTATTTATTTATTTATTTATTTTTTTCACAGTACACATCACAGTGATCACCCCTCTCTGCTTCCAGCTTGTGTGGTGTAAGAAGGCTGTCATACTACTGTCATTTGCATATGCTAATTTCCGCATATGCGAATTTCCGTTTATGCTAATTTTGGTATATGCTAATTTGTGCATATGAAAATTTTCGCATATGCGAAAATAAAACAAGAATATTACGAATATGCGAATATTCGCGAATATATGACGAATATTCGCCCATATATTCGCGAATATTCGTGAATTCGAATATGGCCTATGCCGCTCAACACTAGTGATTAACACAAATTTTATGGATTGATCTTCCAAGGAAATTGTATATTGCACTGAAGATATGAAAGGTTAAAATACTAATTTTATTTCATCTGTTTAAAATGAAGTAGATAAACACACAAAAATAGACAAACTAAACGGCCGCCATCTCTACTCAGATATTGGTAGAAAGTGCTTATAAACAGGTGCCATGTCTCAGCCTAAGATAATTCTATGCCAATCTTGTAAAGTGCGGAGAGATTCAGTCATTTATAAGTTTTTCACATTGGTAACAGTAAGAAACTTCAAATCCACAGGTCAAAATTGCACAATTCCAGATAGTATTGCAACATATGATTTGCACCAAACGATTGCACAGTCCCAAAATAGATTATTGTACTTCAAATTATATCACTTCATATGAATTGAACATTTCATAGTGTCCTTCACATTGAGCAGCAAAAAAAAAAAAAAAAACATATGAATATATCCACAAGTGATTGCTCAGCCCCGAAGTGTATATTATAGCAGATATTTCTTACTCAGGTATTGCACGATCCGAAGGAGAGTTATTGCACATCCGATTGTGTGATCAGTGCAACAAAATGTCAGTGCAAGAGGAAGTATAGTACAGTGGTCCCTCAACATACGATGGTAATTCGTTCCAAACGAGCCATCGTTTGTCGAATCCATCGTATGTTGAGGGATTCGTGCAATGTAAAGTATGGGAAGCTGTACTCACCTGTCCCCGCCACTCGAGATGGTGTCCCCGCCGCTCCCGATGGTGACCCCGGCCTCCGCTGGGCTCTCTGCTGTCTTCTCCGGTCCTCTTCTGTCTTCCGCAAGGCCTTACTATTGGATTACGTGCGCAGCAGCGTATTGACGTCATCGGAGAGGGCCGAGAAGACACCGGAAGACAAGCGCTGGACCCGGAGGGCACCCCGGAGCATCGTGGAGGGGTAAGTAATACTTACCGCACCACACGGGGGAACATTAAGCTGCTATCCGGCAGCAGCTTAAGCATTTGGCGCTGCCGGATAGCACTTAATGCGATGGCCCCAACATAAGAAAGCATTGTATGTCGATTTCATCATATGTCGGGGCCATCTTAGGTCGGGGGGTCACTGTATATAATATATAGCTATTAGTCACTATAATGGGTGGCTTGTGCAAATATACAATAACATGTGTGCAAGCGTAGCAGCAGTAAAACCTGTGGTCCACGGCGTATCTTCTGGCTGAGATTAGTTTAGGAGGTGGCTAGAGATTGCGATTCAACGCTTTTCACTGTCCGATCATCAGGAATCGCTGACAGTCTGATAATATCATTGGAGCCTCGCTCAGTGGCCCTCATTTACTAAAGGAGAACCGACGTTTTTTCTCGGTTATTGCGCCCAAAATTTTGGCGCACAACCTACATTTTCCAAAACACTCGGAGAGTTTAATTTAACCTACAAAATGGGCGTGGTTTACACAAAAATGGGCGTTAATCCGACAAAATGGAAAAATCACTCGGAGTAATTGTAAAATCACTCTGAAAAAAGTGTGATTTCTCAACTCTGAAAAACAGACAGCCCAGGGGTCGAGTGAAAATGGAAAAATGGAGTGTTTTTGAGGAAGGGACAGCTGACCATTGTGGTTCATGATTAAATTACTTGTTTTATACTTTAAAGGCATTTTTAACCCCTCAACGCTTTTATGATTAAATTATGTAATAGATTTTTTAAATTTATATATATATATATATATATATATATATATATATATATATATATATATATATTTTTTTTTTAATATGTATATTTTTTTTAAAAACTTTTGGGTTGTTAACCCATTAACAATCATGAATGTAAAGTTACATCCTTGTGCAGAGTAACTTTACTTTATTTATTTCGTTTAATTTTTATTTTTCCAGTGCAACACTTTTTATTCCCGTGCGACAGAATTTAATATCGTGCGACATAAAAAAAAAAAACGACACATGCGACAGATAAGTAAATCACAAGGAAAAAAAAGACGAGTACACTGAAAAAAAAAATCTAACAGACACTCCAGTCTTTGTAAATGAGGGCCAGTGTGTATAAGCATGCATGGCTTCTGATGGCGGCCGTGCACTGGTTTAAAATCACTGTGTGTTATTGATACACCCCCTCGTGTTCAAAACAGCCCGCCCCCACCGCTATCCCATCGCTGGATGGCCAATCAGTGTGCGCATAGGGTCGACTATGTGTAGGGGAGGGGCGTTGGGGGAAATGATAATTATGCGCTGCAAGCCTCGCTTGCAGTTTCGCTATCGGGCATCGTATGCGGGTTAGTGTCAAGCCTCGTTTTCATTCATGATCTTCGCTTGTTACGTTGCTTAGTTACTAGACGGAATGATCAGATGTACTGCCTGGTTTGCGCATGTGCATGTAAGATGGATGCAAATAACAGGAGAGATGTTAGTAAATCTAATTCTATCCTGCCCCTGTACGTTGCGAACCAGAAAATGGATAAACAATTTTGTGTACTGATAATCACTAATTGTGTAATAAAGTACTATATAGAGTGAAAAATAGAGGGCACATGCTTTTATATCCTGTAGGTGGGTTAGGTGGCTTACAGGGTGAATGGGGTACTAATAAATTATACATCACTAACTATCTGTACATGAAATTACATTAAAAGTAATCAGGCTATACTGACTAAACATTAATATATTATAGACTGGATAACTTTTATACAAGAACATTGTTACTCCCTGTATCTTGCAGGTAACTGTCCCTGTGTGGACCTATGGGATCTGTGCAACACCACCTCTGGGGAGCTAGGAACTGATGGAACTTCTGGAACTTCAGCAGGCTCTTCTTCGGCAAATACTGAAGCTGGAATTTGCTCAGAAGTTGTTGGAATCGGAACCGCTGGCACTTGTATTGGAGAGGTTGGAGACATTGCTGGCTTTCCTGGAGACAGGTGTATAAACTGTAGCCAACGGTGATAGAGCAGGGACTGGCATATTAACTAACGTTGGTTGGATTAGTCCCGGAGTTGGAGGCAAACAGAAGAATGCTGGCTGACTTGGAGAGAACATAGGGAAATCCATGGATGGGTGGATCCCTTCGCCAGGATCCCTTCGCCATACTCCTTCACAGGTGTCACGATTCGGCTCACAGGTAGTGGATCCTCTGTGTCAGCGAGGGATTGGCGTGGACCGTGCTAGTGGACCGGTTCTAAGAGGCTACTGGTGTTCACCAGAGCCCGCCGCAAAGCGGGATGGTCTTGCTGCGGCAGTAGCAACCAGGTCGTATCCACTAGCAACGGCTCAACCTCGCTGACTGCTGAGAAGGCGTGGGACAGAAGGACTAGGCAGAGGCAAGGTCAGACGTAGCAGAAGGTCGGGGCAGGCGGCAAGGTTCGTAGTCAAGATGGATAGCAGAAGTTCAGGTAACACAGGCTTTGGACACACTAAACGCTTTCACTGGCACAAGGCAACAAGATCCGGCAAGGGAGTGCAGGGGCAGTGAGCAGATATAGTCTGGGAGCAGGTGGAAGCCAATTAAGCTAATTGGGCCAGGCACCAATCATTGGTGCACTGGCCCTTTAAGTCTCAGAGAGCTGGCGCGCGCGCGCCCTAGAGAGCGGAGCCGCGCGCGCCAGCACATGACAGCAGGAGACCGGGACGGGTAAGTGACCTGGGATGCAATTCGCGAGCGGGCGCGTCCCGCTGTGCGAATCGCATCCCCGACGGCCATGACAGTGCAGCGCTCCCGGTCAGCGGGACCGACCAGGGCGCTGCAGGGAGAGAGACGCCGTGAGCGCTCCGGGGAGGAGCGGGGACCCGGAGCGCTAGGCGTAACAACAGGTCTGACATCTGGAGGAGACAGTGGTGGGAGTACTGGAAAATCTTCTTTAAGACAGATCTTGATACGATTTAGGTGGACGACTTGTGGCTCATACTCAGGCTTCTGGACTTTGTATACATCGAACTCGGGATAGAGTATAGCTGTCACCATGTAGGGTTCTGTCTCCCAGATGGAGTCCAATTTGTTGGTTCTTGGGAACTTCCGTAGCCAAACTTTGTCGCCCACCTGGAGTGGTTTGGCTGAGGCATGGCAGTTGTAATCATCTTGTTGCCTTTGTCGGGCCTCACCCATTTTCTTATTGACAATCTTTTTGGCCTCTTGAATTCTCCTCTGATGGTCAGAGACCCACTGGAGGGACGCTTGTGGAGAATCGTTGATTGGAGCCTATAACCCGAACGTCCGGTCTTTAGGAAGTTGCTCGTATTGTCCCATTATCAAATAGAAGGGGGTGTACCCAGTGGAGCAGTGTACTGTGTTGTTGTAATATGCATTACAGCATATTGATAAAGACTTGGTTGATGCGCTCACAGAGCCCATTCCCCTGAGGGTGATAGGCGGTGGTTCTGAGTTTCTTGCAGTTGTGGAATTTACATAGTTCTTGGAAGGGTTGAGCCTCAAAGGCCGTTCCACAGTCAGTTAGGACAGACTCGGGGCGATAGGCGGTGGGTTGCACCCATTTAGAGTAGAACATCTGGGCCATTGTTTTGGCTGTGAGATCTTTGACAGGTACCATGACAACCCACTTGGAGTAATGATCCACCATGGTGAGAGCATAGGTATACCCGGACTGGGTAGGAGACAACTTCACATGGTCTAGCGCGACCAACTGATTGGGTCTGTCACTCTGGATGGAGTGGAGGGGTGCTCTGGTGTCTTTGCGCACATTCTTGGTGACATTACAGACAGACCATTCACTGGACCATTTCACAATGTCGCTCCGCATTCCATTCCAATAGAATCTTCGCCTGACAGTATCGGTCTTGTGGACTCCAAAGTGTCCTGACTGGTCATGATATGCGTTGAGGACCATCTCTTCAGAGAACCAGAATCTGATGAAGTCGATCACCAGATACCGGATCCAAAGAATTTCTGTACAACAGTCCTTTGTGCACAAACAGTCTCTTCCTCTGTCGCCACAGACATTTTAACTTGTAGCCACACTGGGTTTAGCGTAGACTGGTTGGTACCTTTTTCGCCAGAAGGTAGTCCAACAGATCCCCCATAACTCTACTTTCATCTTGGAGAGTCTTCCAGGTATACATACAGGTCTTCTTTACCTTTTCTGACCTGGGTTCACCATCCATGTCAGCGGTCACAACATAAAATGGGGGCACCGCCAAGTCTTCCCACTCGTTTTCCACAGGTGGTTCTTCGCTGGGGTCATCCTGAGACAGTACATCGCATTGACGTTTCACTTGCCACTTCTGTACTTGATGGTGAAACTGTAATTAGCTAATTGTGAAGCCCATTGTTGTTCAATAGCCCCCAACTTGGCAGTGTTCAGGCGGGTTATTATCCGATCGTCGCTGGAGACTGCTGGATCCAGGCTCAGGTAGGGAAACTATGGTGGGGGGGGGGGGGGAATGAAAGTGAAAGTTAAGTGATCTTTACTGTGGCAACCACTAGGAAGGCCAAACTGTAACTCCCAGCATGCCCAGACTGGGCATGCTGGGAGTTGTAGTTTTGGAACATCTGGAGGGTCACAGTGGTGCCCAAACGGTAGCCCTCCAGATGTTGCCAAACTACAACTGTCAGCATGCCTAGACTGCCCAGGAATGCTGGGAGTTGTAGTTCTGTAACATCTGTCCCTTCAGATTTTGCAATTTTCATGAAATTTTTTAAAATTGCTGCTCTACTTTGAAGCCCTCAAATTTTTTCAAAAAGCAAAAATATGTCCATTTTATGATGCCAACATAAAGTGGACATATTGTATTTGTGAATAAAAATAAAATGTATTTGGAATATCCATTTTTCTTACAAGAAGAGAGCTTCAAAGTTGCTAAATTTTCAAAATTTTCATGACATTTTGGGATTTTTCACCAAAAAAGGATGCAAGTAACGCCGAAAAATTACCACCAAAATAAAGTAGAATATGTCACAAAAAAACAATCTCAGAATCAGAATATTCGGTAAAAGCGTTTTCAAGTTATTAATTCGTAAAGCGACGGTGGTCAGAATTGCGAAAAATTGCTCAGTCCTTAAAGGGGTACTCCGCCCCTAGACATCTTATCCCCTATCCAAAGGATAGGGGATAAGATGTCAGATCGCCGCAGTCCCGCTGCTGGGGACCCCCGGGATTGCCGCTGCGGCAGCCCGCTGTCATTACTGCACTGAGCGAGTTCGCTCTGCATGTAATGACTGGCAGTACAGGGGCCGTAGCATCGTTACGTCACGGCTCCGCCCCTCATGATGTCACGGTCCGCCCCCCTCAATACGAGTCTATGGGAGGAGGCGTGGCGGTCGTCACGCCACTGCCATAGACTTGTATTAAGGGGGCGGGCCATGATGTCACCAGGGGCGGAGCCATGACGTCACGCTGCTCCGTCCCCTGTATCGCCCGTCATTACGGACAGAGCGAACTCGCTCTGTGCAGTAATGACAGAGGGGTGCCGCAGCGGCAATCCTGGGGGTCCCCAGCAGCGGGACCGCGGCGATCTGACATCTTATCCCCTATCCTTTGGATAGAGGATAAGATGTCTAGGGGCGGAGTACCCCTTTAAGGTGAAAAAGGGCTGCGTCCTTAAGGGGTTAAAGATACATAACACTATATACACTTTACATTAATTATCATAGGCATTTAACACTATTGACGGAACATATGAACAGGGGGCCCAGGGGTCACTGAATAGAGTCAGCCTGACAGGGCAGCAAGGGTACAGGGGTGCAACTTCTGTACTGGGCCACCACAGGTTCCTTTCAGCAAAAAAAAAAATAAAAATTAGGGAAAACAATCTGTATTATGCAATAGTATTCAATCTATATTTACATTTAAGTAAACAATCTATATTTAAAGGAGTACTCTAGTGCAGAGTATTCCTGCTCCATCCTGCCCGGGCTGCAAAATAAATGAAAATGAACCATCTCTCCCCTTCCTGGGTTTATACTTCCGGGTGTAACGAAGCGTCACATGGCGCTCAGCCTATCGCCGGCCGCCGCGATGATGTTCTGCCTCGGCCGGCGATAGGTTGTGCGCCATGTGACGCTTCGTTACACACGGAAGTATGAAGGAGATGGACCGGAGGACCGATCAGCTGTAGTGGCGCTCCGTGGGAACCCAGGAAGGTGAGTGATGGTTCATTTTCATTTATTTTGCAGCCCAGGCAGGACGGAGCAGGAATATTCTGCACTAGAGTACTCCTTTAAGTAAACAATTTATACTGAGACTATGCCTCGGGACACTTATATTGTGCTTTTACAAACATGTTTCTGGCAAATACTGACATATATACTGTGATGGGCAGAAGCAAGAGCCATTCATTTCAATGGTCCAGAGTCATCTGGTTACTCGTGCAACTTTCTGCTAGTACAGGCTATTTTACAGCGACTAGCCAAGAACAGGAGACTGACGTATACTTTAGCGTATAGTAGGTGGTGCTCTGGTAATTTGTCATCAGTTCCCAAGCTCTCCCATCTTCCTATTAGAGTCTCCACAACTGTGCTGAGCCTCTGCAGAGTGGAGCACCATTTTGCAGCAGAAGGTGGTGGGGCTAATAGGAAGATGCTGGTGAGACGTCACCGTGCACGAGGAATTATGGAATGCCCCTATATACCAAGAACATTATTTGCATGGACCAAAGAACTGTGAAATGGAGGCATGAAGCGGGGACCGGTAAGTATCATTGTCATCAGTGTCACCCGCACTACAAGACTCCTGTACTCCGAGCTGTTTAGGGTCAGTCCGGCTTTTTTTTATTGAGCTAAACGGACTCTGAACGGGTCGGAGTACAACTGACACTGCTGGGTCGCACAAATCCTATTGACTTGAATGGAATCCATTGGGTGTCCAGTATTGCACAGGAGTTGAGCGGAGAAAAAAATACTGACCAATAGAGCTCCCTCCAACTGGAGCACTATGGCCATGTGAATGGATAATACTAATGACAGATTCTCTTTATTGAATCTTTATTGAATCTGAATAGCGTGTACTAGCAGAAAGATGCCTGGAGTCACTAGGTGACTCTATTTGGACAGTTGAAATGAATGGCACTCAGTGCGTATACATGGCATCCTGGCTTGATGATGACAGATACCTGTGATAAAAACCATAAATGCAGTGTGAACCTAGTCCAGTGTTTCCCAACCAGGGTGCCTCCAGCTGTTGCAAACCTACAACTGCCACCATGCTCAGACAGTCAAAGGCTGTCTAGGCATACTGGGAGTAGTAGTTTTGCAACAGCTGAAGGCACCCTGTTTTGAAACACTAACCTACCCTGAAAGGGGTATTCTCTTTATGGAACGTTATCCCCTATCCACACTGCACTTGTGATTCCATCAGATGTATCCGTCAGCATCACGACAAAAAGAGAAGAACATCAGGTGCGATGCATTTCACCATTCAGTCGATATGCGCTATTTTCAGCAGAGTCAAAAGCACTATCTAATCTGCTGAAAATAGGGCACGTTGCCTAAACGTTGACTCTGTTCGGCCATTGAAAGGAATGGCGTCCACTGTTCTCTGTTATCATATACGTTGGTATCCTGTTTTTGGCGACGGATACAGCTGATCGAATCACTAATGCAGTGTGAACCTAGCCCAAAGTAGTGGATCAGTGGTCTGACCACTGGGACTGCAACCGTTTCCTGAAAACGGATGGGGATTCCAAACCATCCCATGATGGTACGAACACTCTATGTTTCTTTCCCAGTTAATTGTATCCATCAGCATCTGTCCGAAAACGGGACGCCAACGTATACTGTTAAAGGAAAACTCCCGTTTATAAAACGTATTCCCTATACTAAAGATAGGGGATAAGTGTCGCGGAGGGTTCATATGGACTACAGACATACAATAAATCACCAACGCATTTCGGAGCATATTTTTCAGCCTTGAAAAAAAATGTTTCGAATTGCATTGATGTTTTATTGTATTTCTGTAGTCCATGTGGACATTTTTATGGATTTTTGAATAAAAATGTATCATTTTAAACTTCTCAGAGAGTGCTGGATTTGTCTCCTGATGGGAGTAACACTTTTCTTTGATTAATTGCCACAGAGCGGCTGTGTGTTCTGTGTCTCAACAGTTGGACCCCCTCGATCTGACACTTATTCCCTATCCTAAGATTTTAATAAACAGGAGTTCTTTAACGGGACCAGGGACCCTATTAACTTCTATGGCCAAAAGGAGTCACCCAGTGACTCCAGTTAGGCCATAGGCACTATTTCAAAAGTGCAATAGCCCCCATCATAAGTCCATTTAAAATAGCGGATATGTTCCGAACAGAAGGGGAGATCAAACCTGTCCAGAGGAAAAGATCCACAGTTGGCCATAGCAACCAATCAGATTGCTTCTTTCATTTTGCAGAAGCCTTGTTAAAAATGAAAGAAGCGATCTGATTGGTTGCTATGGGCAACTGGGCAACTTTTCCTCTGGACAGGTTTTGATAAATCTCCCCCAGAGTCACTAGGGGTGACACCATTTGGCCATAGAAGTGAATGGGTTCCCCTGCTCCTGTTATCAATATACATCGGCATCTCGTTTTCGGCAGGATGCTGACACATAAGTGTGGTGAGTAACTGTGTGGAAAAGCCTTGTGGGGTGTAGGTTAGTTGGGGTGTTGCTGTTCTAGATACTGAAAGGGCACTGTTAACCCTTGTCACTCGTGACACCAGGGTGAGGGTTAAAACTCTGTATTGATGCTGGGCCTATCGCCACCCTTCCCAAGAGCGATAGGTGAGTGTGAAATAAATAGATTGTACACAGCAGTGCTGAACTTAAAACTTGCGGAATCTTTACTGAAGATTTTCTGTATTTGCAATAACGGTAACAGTCCAGATAACAGAGTCTATATAGACAGCACAGCAGTGATTGACAGATGCTTAGGACCGGAAAGTTCTCTTTAGCTTTAGAGGATTGTATTTGCATCGATCCGCCGGATTTAGGGGTTTGATTAGGTCCGGAGATCTTGCTGAGGTAGCAGGGAATTGTATGAACTATCTGTCTCTAGCGCAGGCTTAGACCGCAAGGCTTATGTCTAGTAATTTGTCTTGTAAGCTGCGGAGGTCCTACCTCATCCAGAGTCAGCAACCCAAGTGAGCGATCAAGATGGCGCAGCTCCCTTATATGGGCAGGGGCTGGCCGGTTTGGATTGGTCCATAACAACTGTCACTCACCGTTACATTGCATTGTGGGTGATCACATGTCATGAGAACCACCAAAGGTCCTTCAGCAAACCATAGAGTTCCGAACTAAGTCACATGACAAGTCACAGGTCCTGCGACGCGAACAAGGTAGGAATCTTTAATAGACATATTTATTTACATAAATATTAAATAACTATGGGGTGACGAGGGGCTAGCTAAAGTAGAGGACCCCCACTGTTCCTAGGGACTCTGTCATTGGGGACCTCACCACAAGGTAACGTATGAAATACGGTACCGGGACATCACATAAGATTAAAGGGGGACTACCGTGGAAAACGTTTTTTTTTATTTTATTCAACTGGGGCCAGATTTGTAAATTACTTCTATTAAAAAATCTTAATCTTTCCAGTACTTTTTAGGGTCTGTATACTACAGGGGAAATTGTTTTCTTTTTGGAACACAGAGCTCTCTGCTGACATCATGACCACAGTGCTCTCTGCTGACATCTCTGTCCATTTTAGGAACTGTCCAGAGCAGCATATGTTTGCTATGGCGATTTTCTCCAACTCTGGACAGTTCCTAAAATGGACAGAGATGTCAGCAGAGAGCACTGTGCTTGTGATGTCAGCAGAGAGCGCTGTGTTCCTAAAAGAAAACAATTTCCTCTGTAGTGTTCAGCAGCTAATAAGTACTGGAAGGATTACGATTTTTTAATAGAAGTAATTTACAAATCTGTTTAACTTTCTGGCACCAGTTGATAAAAAAAAAAAAAAATTAAGTTTTCCACAGGAATACCCCTTTAACGGGGGCAGTGTGTGCATACCCTCATTTAAAGAACACTTGTCTTCTCTAATTATGCCTCTTACTGTGGCTAGAGCTGTGTTTCCCAATCAGGGTGCCTATAGCTGATGTAAAACTACAACTCCCAGCATGCCCGGACAGCCTTTGGCTGTCCGGGCATGCTGGGAGTTGTAGTTTTGCAACAGCTGGCGGCATCCTGGTTAGGAAACACTGGGCTAGAGGATAACCTTTAATAAGAAAAATGCCCCTTTATAATCTCCACACTGACCACACAAGGGGTAAGTAATACTCGTAATACTCACCTGTGTACAGTAGAACTTTTTTTTTTCTACTCTATTCAATCTAACCAAGAAAATGGCGGACGCCCCCCACTGCCTAGCGACGGAAGTACAAAACCAGAACTAACACAGCGGGATGACGGGTAAAAGGGGCGTGGTTTATGCCTCACTATATAATTGTGAGCGGCTGACAGTACCCTCCTTTTCCTCGCGGCGGCCCGGTAAGTGAGCATGGCCTCTGGGAGGGAGTTCGCGCCTTGTTCTCTGATGCGGCCCGACCGCGGTTACTTTCGTCCACGATCACTTATACTGGACATATTTATCCCCCTCACTGCTCCTGGCCCTGTTCAGTGTTAGTCTTCTCGGAGCCGCCCGCATGTTTTTCCTACTGATCCGCCATCTTGGAGCTAGTCTCCTGTATGTGTCGTAGATCACGGCCGAACCCCCTACATTACTAGAGAGAATATTTCAGGCGCGTTATGATGTGATCTCCTCCGCCTTCAGTGATCGGGGAGGAGGCTTATAGGACAATACTTGGGGTTGGTCTGTGGAGACACGTGCAGTGCTCGGTTTAGTGTAACATTTCCATGCTGTAGAGGGCTGCATTCACACCACGTTTTTGCAATACAGTTACCATATCAGGTTTTTCATGAAAAACTGATTCCTGAAAACCGGACTAAGGGTGCATCCACACCACGTTTTGCAATACAGTTCCCATAATCGTTTTCAATGTGAAAACCGTACGGAACCGTATTGAAAACCGTATGCATTCACTCTTTATTGAAAACCGTATGCCAAAAGATGCATCAGGTTGTCTCCGTTTAACATCCTGTACGGTTTTGTCAGTCCCCCCACCACTGTTTTTGGTCTGGGGGAAAAACTGTATTAAACTGTATACAGTGGTTCCTCAACATACGATGGTTATTTGTTCCAAATGAGCCATCGTTTGCCGAATCATTGTATGTTGAATCATTCGTGCAATGTAAAGTATAGGAAGCTGTACTCACCTGTCCCCGCCACTCTGGACCACGTCCCTCCTCTTCCGATGGTGACCCTGGGGCTCTCCTGGCCTTCGCCGGTCCTCTGCTGTCTTCTCCGGTCTTCCGCAGCGGGGTAATCGTAGCGACGTCATTATGCAGCTGCGTACGCCGTTCCTATTGGATGACGGGACGGCGTGCGCAGCAGCGTATTGACGTCACCGGACAGGGCCGAGGAGACACCGGAGGACCAGCGCTGGACCCGAAGGGCACTCTGGAGCATTGTGGAGGGGTAAGTAATACTCACCGCACCACACGGGGAACATTAAGCTGCTATCTGGCAGCAGCTTAAGCATTTTGCGCTGCCGGATAGCACTTAATGTGATGGCCCCGACATTAAAAAAGCATCGTATGTCGATGCTGACAGCATCGTATGTCCTCTGAGAGGCCATCGTATGTCTATTTGATCATATGTCGGAGGTTACTGTACACTTTTTTAAATATGGGAGTCAATGGAAACCGTACAGAACTGTGTGTGCTTACGGTTCCATCCGGTTTTCACCATACGTTTTTGCACAGTTTTTTTTTTTTCTTGGAATTTCAATCAAACAAGTGAGACTTTATTCAAAATGGAGTGAAAAGTTAAAAACTTGTTTTCCTTAACCGGATGCAACCGGACATTTTTCAAACTGTATATGGTTTTTAACTGTGTACGGGTTGAAATTTGTACACACGTTTTGATAGTTTAGTCAGGTTTTGAGGAATCGGTTTTTCATCAAAAACCTGATACAGGAACTGTACTGCGAAAATGTGGGGTGAATGCACCCTAAACTGTATCAAAACGTGTACAAATTTCAACCCGTATACGGTTTAAGAAATGATGTCCAGTTGCATCGTTTTTTTTCTAAGAAAGTGTACGGTTTTAACTTTTCACTTTATGAATAAAGTTTCACTTGTTTGATTGAAATTCCAAGAAAAAAACTGTACAAAGTCAAAGAAAACAGATGGAACCGTACGCATATACAGTTCCCATTGACTCCCATGTTAAAAAGTGTACGGTTTGTTTTTCACCTGGACCAAAAACCGTGGTAGACTACGGTTTTGGGTACGGGAAAAAACTGACAAAACCGTACAGTATCCATAACAGACACAACCTGATGCATCTTTTGGCTTACGGTTTTCAATGGAGAGTCAATGCATACGGTTTTCTATACGGTTCCATACGGTTTTCACATAGAAAAGATATGCGGGAACTGTATTGCAAAAAATGGGGTGTGAATGCACCTGAACAGTGTTTCCCAACCAGGGTGCCTCCAGCTGTTGCAAAACTACAACTCCCACAGTGCCCAGAAACACTGCTGTAGAATAAGCGCATGTGGAGTATTGATATGGGCTGTATAAATTGTGCCACCCGCTCTTACAAAAACTACAACTCCCAGCATGCCCTGATTAGCTTTCTTTGCAGGCTTGCTTAAAGGGGCATGCCACAGTGCTCTCTGCTGACACTTCTGTCCATGTCAGGAACTGTCCAGAGCAGTATAAGTTTGCAATGGGGATTTTTTCCTGCTCCAGACAGTTCCTGATACGAGCATCAGGTGTCAGCAGAGAGCACTGTGGACAAGACAAAAATTCAAGAATTTCCTCTGTAGCATACAGCTGCTAATAAGTACTGGAAGGGTAAAGATTTTAATAGAAGTCACTTAGGCACATTGGCATTAAAATACAGCTCTAGAGCTGTGGTCTCCAAACTAAGTCTTCTAGGTGTTGCAAAACAGCCTTTCTGTAAGTGTGTGCTGGTAGTTGTGCAAGAGCTTGAGACACACAGATAAACACAACTCCAGAGCAGTGGCCTCCAAACTCTCGCTGATTATCTCCATGTGTATTGAGGCACTAAATCCTCACCCTTTAAGGTGATTTGGAAGGCTTGGGCGTCTGTAACCTGCATGCTACATTAAACATGAGCTGCTCAGTGTTGTATGACATGTATATGATTTGTCTTTGACAGGCAAATAGCGCAAAATGCCCGTTGCCAGAAGCTGGGTGTGTCGAAAGACCTATGTCACCCCGCGACGTCCGTTTGAGAAGTCGCGGTTGGACCAGGAGTTAAAACTCATTGGTAAGTAATGTGGAGCACCCGTTCTTTAGGAAAGCTGTCAGTCAGGCCATTGTGGTGATGTGCTGTATCTTCTTCCTTTAGGTGAATATGGTCTTCGTAACAAGCGTGAGGTCTGGAGGGTTAAGTTCACTTTGGCCAAGATCCGCAAAGCTGCCAGAGAACTGCTGACCCTGGATGAGAAAGATCCCAAGCGTTTGTTTGAAGGTAAGTCTGAAATGTAGAAGTGTGAATTGTGTTAAAAGGAAACTATCCCTACAGCAGACTTAAAGGGGTACTCCACCCGAAGTTTTTATTCTATTTTTACCTCTTAAGGACTATGGGTGTACCTGTACGCCCAGAGTCCGCTCCCTTTCTAGAACGCGGGGACACAGCGTCATTGCGGCTCGGGCCCGGCCTCTAACAATGGCCGGGACCCGTGGCTAATAGCGCACAGTACTGATTGTGGTGCCACGCGCTATTAACCCTTTAGACACGGCGTTCAAAGTTGATTGCCGTGTCTAATGTGAAAGTAAACATCCCGGCTAGCTCAGTCGGCTGTTCAGGATCGCTGTTGAGAAATTGTGGCGTCCCGAACAGCTGGAACACACAAGGAGGGCCCCTACCTTCCTCCTGTCTGATCACTGAATGACTGCTCAGTGCCTGAGATCCAGGCATCAGCAGTCAAGCGGCAGAATCATTGATCAATGTAATCCTATGGGATAACAATGATTAATGTAGAAGATCAGTGTGGGGAGCTAGAACATTGCAAAAGTGAATTAAATTCATTTAACCCCTTCCCTAAGAAGTTTGAATACCCCCCGACCTTTTCCCATTTAAAAAGAGTAAATAAAAATAAACATGTGGTATCGCCACATGCATAAATGTCTGAATTATAAAAATGTATAGTTAATTAAACCGCAAAAAATTCCAAAGTCCAAAATAGCATATTTTTGGTCACTTTTTTTAATCATGAAACGCAGAAAAAGAAATAAGTTATAGGGGTCAGAAGATGACTATTTTAAACGTATAAGTTTTCCTGCATGTAGCTATGATTTTTTCCAGAAGTAATACAAAATCAAATTTATAAGTAGGGTATCATTTTGATTGTATGGACCTACAGAATAAAGACTAGGTGTCATTTTTACTGAAAATGTACTGCGCAGAAGCCCCAAAAGTTACAAAATGGCGTTTTTTTTCTTCAATTTTGTTGCACAACTCTTTTTTTTTTTCAGTTTAGCTGTAGATTTTTGGGTAAAATGACTGTAATTACAAAGTAGAATTGGTTATGCCAAAAAATAAGCCATATGGATTTTTAGGTGCAGGGAAAAAACAAAAGTGCAAAAAAATGAAAAGACCCTTTAAGGGGTTAAATCAACTGTTGCCAGAAAGTTAGATTTGTAAATTACTTCTATTAAACTATCTTAATCCTTCCAGTACTTATCAGCTTCTGTATACTACAGAGGTTCATTTCTTTTTGAATTTCCATTCTGTCTGACCACAGTGCTCTCTGCTGACACCTGTGGATTTGCTATGGGGACTTGCTCAAAAGAAATGAACTTTCGCTGTAGTATACAGCAGCTAAGTACTGGAAACCTTTTTTTTTTTTTCCAGAGGAGTGCTTTAACATGTTTAGCACCTTGTCACCATCAAAAGTGAGATGCTCATGATCACTGAATTACCTGATTTTAGGATGTGCCCACACACTAAGGAGTCTATAAATGCTTCAGCAATGCCTTTTTGTAGTACTAGTAATAGACTAACCTGGGTAGAACTTGGTTAAAGAGGGGGGGGGGGGGTTATTCAGTCAGGTGGTTTTGGACTGCATGAGACTAGCTTGTTCTGCACCAATATCTGGATTTTATTTTTATATTTTTTCCCCTCTAGGTAATGCCCTGCTTAGGCGTCTGGTGCGTATTGGTGTATTGGATGAGGGAAAGATGAAGCTCGATTACATTCTGGGCTTAAAAATCGAAGATTTCTTGGAAAGACGTCTTCAAACCCAAGTGTTCAAGTTGGGTTTGGCCAAATCCATCCATCATGCCCGTGTGCTGATCAGACAGAGGCACATCCGGTAAGTCAGATGTCTGCATGCAGATCCATCCTATCCACGTGGTGATTTTTCAGTTTTGGAAGGGTTGCAGTGTCTTTTGTACTTGCAGCAAAGTGTCATGCTTTATCTTGTTCTCGTGCTGTACAGTGTTCCCTCAACTTACAATGGCCTCAATATACAATAGTTTCAAGATACAATGGTCTTGGCCATTGTAAGTTGAAACCAAACACAACATACAATGTTACGGACAGTTCAGATCTGTGAAACAGGTCAATGAACTGACCAATCAGAATGGGCATTCACTGGTAAAACTCCTGTATTACTGAAGTGTATGCACTGACTGGTGTCTGGTAGCGCCTACTACAGTACAGAGGTATTACATGTTCTGTACACTTTACCTATACCAGGGTTACCTGCTCCTTTGGACACCAGGTGAGGGCGGCTCCATGTTACTTTTTTAGGACACTGTACTGTACAGGACCCCGAAGAAGCTCCTTTCCTCTACATAGACCAGTGTTTCCCAAACAGGGTGCCCCCAGCTGTTACAAAACTACAACTCCCAGCATGCCTGGACAGCCTTTGGCTGTCCGGGCATGCTGAGAGTTGTAGTTTTGCAACAGCTGGAGGCTCCCTGCTTGGAAAACACTGACATAGACAGTGATTTACAGCTCCCAACAGATCTTTCTTACTTTTATATGTAAGGATTTGCTTTATATTATCTCTTTTCTTTAATCCTCCCTTTTTTCTATTTTTGGATAAAATTTTGTGCCTTTATAACCAATTACCAGGTTCCCATAGTCATTGTCTCAACATACAATGGTCGTCCTGGAACCGATTAATATTGTAACTTGAGGGACCACTGTATAAGATACTGTCAAGTCACTTTTTATATATTTTTTTCCCCCCACAGCAGTTTTGTTCAATGATTGGAGGTTTATAGAACATGTTTGTTCCCAGCTTTGCGATGACTGCAGTAAATTGTCTGCCAGTAGTGTTCAGTCTGTTATATAAAGTATATGCTTTTGGTCTTGTCTAGCACATGAAACAGTCTGTGAAATGGAGACTAGACTCTCGGCAAGGTCACTTTGGCTCTAGCCATACACCTTGTGATCGGCTAGCACTTACCGGTGGCGTCAACTGGTTCCAACACACTGGCCATGAAGCAATCATTTCGGCAAGGTCACTTTGGCTCCGGCCATATACCTTGTGAAGGGTCTTTTTTTTGAACATGTGTGCCCTGAGTTAATGCTGGCGTTGGTCATTCCTTATAGTACAGGTAATCCTACAATAAAGTGGTGTTTGGGGGCCTTAGAGTCCTCATTTTTTATAAAAGGCATTCGGATCAAGAATTGAATAAACACCCCATATATGCAAATGATCCCATGCACAGTAAATACAGCATAATATGGCATTGACATAGCTGTATTTGTGATTCATTTTGCATAAATATGAAAAATGAATAGATCCCACTGGTAGAGCTAGTAAACCCTAAGGCTGGGGATACACTTTCTTGCAACTGTTAGGTTGTAGCTGAGTGTTTTCCAACCAGGGTGCCTCCAGCTGTTGCAAAAGTACAACTCCCACTTGTCCGGGCATACTGGGAGTTGTAGTTTTGCAACAGCTGCAGGCACTCTGGTTGGGGAAACGCTGTTGTAGCTACTTGTGTTGCAGGGTCTCCATTCACTTAAAGGGGTACTCCCGTGGAAACTTATTTTTTTATCAACTGGTGCCAGAAAGTTAAAGGAGTCCTCTAAGCTAAAACTTTTAACCCCCGCTGTAAAACTATACATAATAAACTTTCACTTACCTGCCGTTGTTCCGATTATCTGCGGTCCCGGTCTCTTCCACTTCCTGCGGGTCGGTGACTTCACTCTGTGCTCAGCCTATCAGCGGCCGCAGCAATGTCCCGTCACGGCCGCTGATAGGCTGAGCGCAGAGTGAAGTCACCGACCCGCCGGAAGAGAAGCTGACGGGGACCGGAGCACGGGCGGAAATATCGAAACAACGGGGGATCGTAAGCAGGTAAGTGAGAATTTATCTGTAATTTTACAGCCCGGGCACAGTGGGGATAAGATTTCAGTTGGTGAACTCCTTTAAAAAGATTTGTAAATTACTTCTATTAAAAAATCTTAATCCTCCAGGACTTTTTAGGGGCAGTATACTACAGAGAAATACAAAAAAGAAATGCATTTCCTGTGATGTCCTGACCAGTGCTCTCTGCTGACCTCTGCTGTTCATTTTAGGAACTGTCCAGATCAGGAGAAAATCCCCATAGCAAACATATGCTGCTCTGGACAGTTCCTAAAACGGACAGCAGAGAGCACTGGTCAGGACATCACAGGAAATGAATTTTTTTTTTTTTTTTCTCTTTAGTATACAGCCCCTAAAAGGTACTGGAAGGATTAAGATTTTTAATAGAAGTGATTTACAAATCTGTTTAACTTTCTGGCACCAGTTGATTTAAAAAATATTTTCCACGGGAGTACCCCTTTAACGTTGATTTTTGGCTTTGACCCTCGCTGTGTCCAAAATTTGTGTAGCCCCAGCCTAAATCTGACACATTCTTGCTGAATGTAGAATAGATGTACATAGTAACTTGTCGCATTCACTGGCTCAATTACTGCACAGCAAACATGGATTAGATTGCCTATGATATACATCCATTACACCTACAGGCACCATAAGTGGATGATATAAATAACTGGGGTCTCTCTTTCAGTGTCCGCAAGCAAGTGGTTAACATCCCATCATTCATTGTGCGCTTGGATTCCCAAAAGCACATTGACTTCTCCCTGCGGTCACCATATGGTGGTGGACGTCCTGGCCGTGTCAAGAGAAAGAATGCCAAGAAGGGACAAGCTGGTGCCGGAGGTGGAGATGATGAGGAGGAAGATTAAACTGTAAATGAGGCTTCTCAATAACATCTGGGAAGTGGAATGAAGACTTGTAAAAATAAACTATTGTTTAACATTACTTGGTGCTTTATTTTATTTTCATCCCATATCCAAAGGATCGGGCAGTGGTCTCTAAACTTAGGGCCTCCAGATGTTGCAAAAGTACAACTCCCAGCATGCACTGTCCAGGCATGCTGTGAGTTCTAAATGTGCAACAGCTGGAGGACCATAGGGATAGGGGATAACAAGCTGATCGGTGGGAGTCTGACTGCTGTGATCATCCAAAATTAGAAAAACTAAGGAAAATTGTGTTGCAGCCAGTGCTCTATTTTCTGGTGTCCTGAACATTGGTGAAGTTTTCTTAGGATGTGCAGAGGAAAATTTGACTAGTTTGTCCATAGCAACCAATCAGCAAATTTTTATAAAAGAAACGTTCCAACTTTTTCCTCTCCAAGTTTTGATTCCCCCCCAATGTGCCCTCTGGGGTACCAGCAGTCATACACACTGAGCTTATCCACTACTTTAATATTTATTAAAGGGGTTCTCCCTTGTTAATACAGTTTTTTTGTTTGTGTGTTGTGTATAAGTGTTTTTTTTTTTTGTTTTTTTTTTGTGTGTTGTGATTATGTATATATATTTTCTTACCCTTTGTGAACATCCGGAAGCTGGCCCCTTTTTCTTCCAGTGGCTTGCAGTGCACCTCGGCCTCCGCCATGTTGTGTTTGGTAAGTGGGATGTCGGGGGTGGGGGGGTTCTTGCTTCTGTCCTTCCCATCTTCTGACGTCCGAGGCGAATCTTTTCTTCCTGTTTCTTCCGTGGCTCAGCAACGAATCTGCGACCTCTTCCGGCGCATGCAGTTTGTTTTTTTACCAATAAAGTTTTTGTCTAATTGACATTGTCTGCACATGCGCGAGTAAGCAAGTGCTACGCTAACAGCGTAGCATACGTTAGGTCTATGCTAATAGCGTAGCTTCGTGCAAGCGCAGACAGTTTGTCAATTAGACAAAACTTTATTGGTAAAAAAAAACTACCTGCGCATGCGCCGGAAGAGGTTGCAGATTCGTCGCTGAGCCACAGAAGAAACGGGGAGAAAAGATTTGCCTCGGACGTCAGAAGATAGGAAGCACAGAAGCAAGAACACACCCCCCCGCCATCCCACTTACCGAACACAACATGGCGGAGGCTGAGGTGCACTGGAAGAAAAGGGGCCAGCTTCTGGATCTTCACAAAAGGTAAGAAAATACATATATACATAATCACAACACACATAAATAAACATACTTATACACACATAACACAAACAGAATTAAAAAAACTGTGTAAACAAGGGAGAACCCCTTTAAAGAGAAACTGACATGCAGGGTTGGTAGACATTGGATTCCTGAATGTGTCATGTTGGAGGACTGAACCCAACCTGATTACTGAAACATGGTTACACCAACAATATTGGCAAAAGGTATGAATAGTAAAAGAGATGAGCAAACTTACAGTAATTTGATTTGTCACAAATAGAGATGAGCGAACTTACAGTAAACTCGATTCGTCACAAACTTCTTGGCTCAGCAGTGGATCACTTGTCTTGCATAAATTAGTTCAGCTTTCAGGTGCTCCGGTGGGCTGGAAAAGGTGGATACAGTCCTAGGAGAATTTCCAGAGCACCTGAAAGCTGAACTCCTTTATGCAAAAGTCATCCACTGCTGAGCTGAAGTTTGTGACGAATCGAATTTACTGTAAGTTCGCTCATCTCTAGTCACAAACTTCTTGGCTCGGCAGTTGATGACTTTATCCTGCATAAATGAGTTCAGCTTTCTGGTGGGCTGGAGACTCTCTCCTAGGACTGTATCCACCTTTTCCAGCCCATCGGAGCACCTGAAAGCTGAACTAATTTATGCAGGATAAAGTCAGGAACCGCCGAGACGTTTGTGACGAATCAAATCACTAACTTCACTCATCTCTAGCAATTATTTCTGTTTGGTGTCTGACTTGTGTAACCCCTCACAGATCCTGAGGGGGATGCAGCACCAGTGTAGAACTACTTTGCCTTTATGTTCTGGCTGTGTTGCAGAATGCAGCATGGCCCAATTAAAATGGGATCCTGATAGGTTTCTGCAGCCCAGTTTTGAGGCAGTGACAGTTCATCATTCTAACCATGAATTACGTTAGAATGCCCGTGTCCACTCTATCATGGGCTATTGTGTGCAGTTACTTCCACTGGCCACTAGTCTCTTTGCGAACTGTCTAAAAAGGAAGGGTTTTTATTTTTTTGGCTGCATGTTCTGGTGTAAATTGTCAGAATGAGGAAGTGTCCTTTCAGCAGTGTTTACCAGTGTGCCTCCAGCAGTTGCAAAACAGCTGTCCGAAGCATTGTTGCAACTTCCTTCTGCAAAATGAGCTGGACCTAATCTGTAGACTGCTTTGAGCTCTTGTCGGTACATGCCAGGGTGCTAGTTGCCTAGAGAGAAATCGGGAAGCTTGGGGTATTGGAAAATGATTATCAAACTAGCTTAACCAGTGACCTAACGTTGTCAATATTTGACGTTTTAATTCTCTTAACCCCTTAAGGATGCAGTGTTTATCCATTTTTTTTTTCCTAATCGCCTAAAAATCACTTTCAATTTTGCACCTAAAAATCCATATGATCACTCTTAGCTAGGCCCAATGGCTGGTTCCCAGTCGATGCAGCCAAAATGAGGACATTTTGGGGCCTCGTGCTGCATATGGGCCTGGTCAAGAAACAAAGTGTCCGGCAATATTGGAGTGGGGACGTCCTCTACCAGACCCCGCTCTACAGTATGGCCATGACCTGTCCCCGGTTCGAGGCCATTTGGAAGTGTTTGCATTATGCTGATAATGCGGCATGTCCCCCCCGAACTGATCCCGCGTATGACCGCCTGTATAAAATCAGGCCGGTCATCAATCACTTCGGGGACAAATTTTGGGAGGCCTATGTCCCTGGAAGGGAGGTCACTATTGAGGAGTCAGCTTTAAGTAGACTCAGCTTTAAGTAGAGACTCAGCTTCCGGCAATACATCCCTACCAAGCGGGCGCGGTATGGCGTGAAGATGTATGAACTTTGCGAGAGTACCTCAGGGTACACTTGCAAGTTTATGGTGTATTAGGGACCAGATTCCTGCATTGAACCCCCAGATTGTCACAAAGGATAGGGGATAAGATGACTGACCGCGGGAGTCCTGCCGCTGGGGACCCCGTGATCTTGCACGCGGCACCCCGTTTGTAATCAGTCCCCAGAGCATGTTCGCTCCGGGTCTGATTACGGGCGACCACAGGGCGGGCGGCGTGTGACGTCACGCTCAGCCCCTCAATGCAAGCCTATCACGCCCCCTCCCGTAGGCTTGCATTGAGGTTCGGAGCGTGATGTCACACGCTGCCCGCCCTGTGGTCGCCGGTAATCAGACCCGGAGCGAACACGCTCCTGGGACTGATTACAAACGGGGTGGCGCGTGCAAGATCTCGGGGAAACCCAACGGCGGGATTCCCGCGGTCAGGCATCTTATCCCCTATGCTTTGTATAGGGGATAAGATGTCTAAGCACCGGAGAACCCCTTTAAGGTAAAAAATTAGCTGCGTCCTTAAGAGGTTAAAATTGCTCAATCTAAAAGTCCAAAGAACCAGCTCAACCCAATTATGCCAGCTGCAGAAGGGACCAGCTTGTATGAAGTTTAACTCATTAAGTGTGCTTGTATGTTTTGTGATCAGGATGCATTAACCCCTTGCTGCATATGGACGTTTATAAACGTCCATAAACGGCTCCTGAGGTATGACATGCGCTCAGCAGGTGAGCACGCATCATACCTCAGGACCCGTGGCTAATGCCGGACATCGCTGATCGGGCTGATTTCCGGCATTGATTGCCGCATCTAAAGAGTTAAAGTTGATTGCGTATTTAAATTGACAGTAAAAGCTTCCCGGCATCCTTTGGATAGGGGATAAGATGTCTGAGCACCGGAGTACCCCTTTAAAGTGAAAGTGGTCAGATTTGCAAAAAATGCTCTGGTCCTTAAGGTGAAAATGGGCTTGGTCCTTAAGGGGTTAAGAAAAAATGGCACAGAGGAGAGAGCTGAACAGGGCAGATGGGACTATCCCTTTAGGGAGAATTGCATTTTCACAATATAATTTGAAAGTTTTTGACTTGTTGCAGAAATGGGGATAGATTCATGCATGAACTTTTTTCAGGGCATGAATATATTTGAGTTTTTTGGTGCATGTTTTGCTAATGCTAACATCTAGAGATGAGCGAACTTACAGTAAATTCGATTCGTCACGAACTTCTCGGCTCGGCAGTTGAAGACTTATCCTGCATAAATGAGTTCAGCTTTCAGGTGCTCCCGTGGGCTGGAAAAGGTGGATACAGTCCTAGGAGACTCTTTCCTAGGAATGTATCTACCTTTTCCAGCCCACCGGAGCCCCTGAAAGCTGAACTAATTTATGCAGGATAAGTCATCAACTGCCGAGCCAAGAAGTTTGTGACGAATCAAATTTACTGTAAGTTCCCTCATCTCTACTAACATCAAAAAAACCTTGCATTGCCTGTTGAACAACCTAAAATTTTTAAACATCTGCCACTTTTTAGGACATGCAGGTCAAATTTATGCAGATCTCAAAGTGGGGCAGGTGCACAGCCAAATTAGCAAAATTGAAAAACGTTCACAGAAATTCACTGCTGTGAATTTTAAACAAACAGATTCCTTGTTTCCGATTAGGGGAACCAGCGTTTTAATGATCTGAATTGTGAAAAAGATTAAATCATTCCGTTTTCACCATCCACCTTTTACACTTTATTTATTCCCCACAGTGACTATATGGTCACATCTTTCTTATTGCATCACAGTAGTTATTTTCAGCAAAAATAATGTCAGATATTTTGAAGTATGTAGAATTCTACGCAAGAATTCTGCCGGAAATTCTGGTGAAATGTACTGGCCATTGATTTCAATGGGATTCTGCAGTCTAATTACGTGCTGAAATCCCATGGGGCTTTGCTGAACGGAATTTATGCGGAATTGTCCTCCATGTGAACATGGCCTAGCTGTAGAAGTTTCCTACTGAATTTTTGGATAATTTGTCACCTGTTTTATGCTGCCCAAACTACAGGCAGCATGAAACAAGAGCAGTGAATAGTGTCTGACTACTATCATTTACTCTGAAATGCCTCTCTGCCCACACAAACATAGGGAGAGATGTATCACTGCAGGTGGAGAGCAGCTCTGGGAATACCGTGTATACCCGAGTATAAGTAGAGTTTTTCAGCACGATTTTTCGTGCTGAAAATGCCCCCCTCGGCTTATACTCGAGTGAACTCTCCGCCTGTCAATCCCTTTCAGTGATCTTCAACCTGCGGACCTCCAGATGTTGCAAAACTACAACTCCCAGCAGCAGGACAGGTGAGCTGGTCCGGGCCATCTATGCTGCAGGGACCGTCCGGTGGGGAGGGTTAGTCGTTCCGTGCTGTCCATCTTCACCAGGAGGCCGTCTTCTCCGCTCCGGGCCCAACCCCGGACTAGTGACGTTGCCTTGATGACGATGCACAGGGACGTCCCTGCGCATGAATGTCCCTGTGCGTCGTAATCAAGGCAACGTCACTAGTCCGGGGTCGTGCCTGGAGCGGAGAAGAGGGCCGGCCCGGAATGACCAACCCTCCCCACCGGACGGTCCCTGCAGCATATATGGCCCGGACCAGCTCACCCTTACTTCCCACGGAGGGGAGGTGAGTAGAAAACTAAAGGGGGGGGGGGGGGGTCTGGATGATGACAAAGGTCCGGCAGTGGTCTTCAACCTGCGGACCTCCATATGTTTCAAAACTACAACTCCCAGCATGCCGATGGCTGTCCGGGCATGCTGGGAGTTGTAGTTTTGAAACATCTGGAGGTCTGCAGGTTGAAGACCACTGATTGAAGGGATTGACAGGCGGTGATGATGACAGGGTGATGATGATAGGGGTCTGGATGATGACGGTGGTCTGGATGATGTATTTCCCACCTTAGGCTTATAGTTGAGTCAATAACTTTTCCTGGGTTTTTGGGGTGAAATTAGGGGCCCCGGCTTATATTCGGGTTGGCTTATACTGGAGTATATACGGTATTTCCCCCTGTAGTCTTTCAAAGAATTTATTTTATACATGAGATCTGTGAATTGAATTCCTTTTTCTTCTTTTCGGGTGTAACCTGTAGGTGTCACTGCTGCCTTTTCTTCCATGAAAGCTTCATCTAAGGCCCAGTTGGCGGAGTATTCATGCAGTTCTATATGACAAGTATGACTTTATCATCCTTGAGCACTGCGCTTGCACAGACAGTAGGACAAACAGGTTACATGACATACTTTTTAAACAGAACAATCTTTTAAGTCTTGTAACTTTTAAGTTGTTCTACGTTGTTACAGCTTGTCAGATGTGTGTTATAGAGCGTGACACTTAAAGGGGTTATCCACCATAAGGTGATTTTAGGAGTATGTACCTGCCAGAACTGGGTATTTCCTGTTGAATTTCGTTCTCTAAATGACACATCCCATAGTTCGATACATTTTAAGTATGAGGTCACTTTCCTCCCTCCCACACATCAGCCACCCCACACATTAAAACACACATGTGATCCCTTCAGTGCAATACACCAGTGTTTCTTAATCAGGGTGCCTACAGCTGTTGCTAAATGAACTTTCTCCAACCCAGCGGTCCCTCCACCCATTGAAGCAGGACAGACTCCCTCTGATCACCTGACTGGTGATGTAAGGTCTCGATGCACTGCAACCTGGGAAATCCTGAGACCTGAGTACATTTTTATGCTGTTAAAAATAAATATTGGGGCGATAATCACATAAGAATTGTGAGAAAACCGTCACACACAGGTACAGACACTATATTAGGAACTACACTAACTTTACAGCCCCTGTAGCATAGTCAAGTAAAGCAAACTGTTCCAAAAGCTGGAGCTGGCGCCGGGAGCTCGTTACATCATAGCCACGCCCCCTCATGACATCATGTCCCCTCCCCCTCTATGCAAGTCTATGGGAGGGGGCGTGACAGTTGTCATGCCCTTCCCATAAACTTGCATTGAGGGGGCGGGGCGTGACATCATGAGGGGCGGGGCTTTGACATCACAAGCTCCCGGCGCCCACTCCAGCTTACGAAACTGTTTGTTCCAAACGCTGAGCAGCTGAGTACCCCTTTAAGTATGGCTTCAAGTAACAATAGCCAGTAAAGACCACTGGGGGGATATTCAAATAATTTAGAGCCACTTTGCTTTAGCTGTGCCACATTTGCTGCACCTGACTCTGCGCCCTGTTAGCTAATTTTTTAAAAGGGGGCGTGGTTAGGGTTTTTGTGCCATTAGCACACTATTTTGAAATGTTTAGCATCATTTTCTGGCAAACAAAGTGTTGCAGCTAATACCAACTATACCTAGTATTAAATGATATGCTATTCGCCCCAAATTTTCAAAAGACCAAACACACTTCTGAAAATGAAGCGCAGTTAACACTCTTTGAGGCGCAAAATAAAGAGTCCTAATAACTTAAGCCCTAATAGCCCTAAGTCTTTGAATATCCCCCCCCCCAATTGTATGTTGAAACAAGTGAAACTTGAGGCCATTGTAAGTCGAGGGATCACTGTACTTCTTTAGGGTCAGTTCACATGTCCTTATCTTTGCTGCAGCAGATTTTGCTGTCAATGGGCAGCAAACCTTGCTGCTGCAAATCTGTAGCAAAAATAAGGACATGTCAACTGACTCTTAAAGTGTAGTATTGTAGATATGTAATTACCAGTCCTCTAAAGTACTAAAAGTAATGAAAAATAGAGAAAAAGATGATGATGTAAGTATAAATGTTTAATATATGTAATCTGCCTTCACCTCAGCAGGGCCCTTGCATAAGGTGAACGGCAATTTGATAACACTTTGTAAAATTGTGTCGTTAAAATAATATATAGAAAATATAAAAGGATATATATATAAAAAATATGCTAGTTGCACTTAATCCGTTGGTGATATAGTTCGGATATGTAAGACTTGTAATTGTCCGTAGGTGATATAGGTGCACTTATAACATTTAGATTATTTGCAGAAATAATTGCAAAAACAGTTCTTTGACTTGTATGAATAAGTCTTAGTATTGGAAGAGCGCTGTATTGGTTATCGGTGCACAGCACCACTCACCACCCGCAGGATACACTTGTGTTCGGGGCTAGTGTGGCTGTCACGGCTTGGTCCTGCGCTGTCAGCGGCCGCGTCCTGAGTTGTAGTGGGTGCCCGTCTGTGTTGGGGGTGAGTGGCACTCCGGCAGTCTGTGGGTCCCAAACTGGCACGGCAGGCGTCCGGTCTTTAGTAGTTATGTCCGGGGCTCACGCAGAGAAGCCGGGGCTGTGGATGGTGGATGCAGCTGGATCGGAGAAGGCGTTCCTCGTGTCTGACCTAGGCGCTATGCGCGCGCGTGTTGCGGTGGTCTCCAAACGAGGGGCATCCAGCAGTTTGGATGCCCCTCGTTTGGAGACCACCGCAACACGCGCGCGCATAGCGCCTAGGTCAGACACGAGGAACGCCTTCTCCGATCCAGCTGCATCCACCATCCACAGCCCCGGCTTCTCTGCGTGAGCCCCGGACATAACTACTAAAGGCCGGACGCCTGCCGTGCCAGTTTGGGACCCACAGACTGCCGGAGTGCCACTCACCCCCAACACAGACGGGCACCCACTACAACTCAGGACGCGGCCGCTGACAGCGCAGGACCAAGCCGTGACAGCCACACTAGCCCCGAACACAAGTGTATCCTGCGGGTGGTGAGTGGTGCTGTGCACCGATAACCAATACAGCGCTCTTCCAATACTAAGACTTATTCATACAAGTCAAAGAACTGTTTTTGCAATTATTTCTGCAAATAATCTAAATGTTATAAGTGCACCTATATCACCTACGGGCAATTACAAGTCTTACATATCCGAACTATATCACCAACGGATTAAGTGCAACTAGCATATTTTTTATATATATATCCTTTTATATTTTCTATATATTATTTTAACGACACAATTTTACAAAGTGTTATCAAATTGCCGTTCACCTTATGCAAGGGCCCTGCTGAGGTGAAGGCAGATTACATATATTAAACATTTATACTTACATCATCATCTTTTTCTCTATTTTTCATTACTTTTAGTACTTTAGAGGACTGGTAATTACATATCTACAATACTACATAGCTTTAGGCCTTTTAGGGTGAAGGCAACACCGTTAACCTCGAGTACTATATCTCATATCATAGGTGAGCTACACAATTTTCTTACTTTTATGACTCTTAAAGTGTACCTGTCACACTCCACCCCCTGGCATGCAGTGATCCAAAGAAGCTGGATGGGGAACACTGCAAGTCGAGGAGTAATGCGTGCTACCACGTGCTTCTCCCCGCTTGTTCTGCTGATTGATAAGGGTCGCAGCATTAAGACCATACCATTTGGGACCCACACCAATCTCTATAACACTGTCCCAGACCCCTTCCTTCCTGGATGCAATGGGCAGAGATAGCCATTGTTTCATAACTCCCATAGAAGGGAATAAAGGTTATAGACACAGTGTAGCACAGCAATCTATACTATTTCTGTAACTTGGAAGTTAAAAATAAAATGTTGCAACTTGTGGTGCTGCACTGTTTCTATAACACTAATTTTCTTTTGTTGGAGTTACGAAAATGACTTTTGACAACCCACTTAGCTGCTTCTGCAATCCTGACCACCCTTGCCTGACACATTCTGACATGTATTCCTATCTCGGCTATGATTGTCTGAGATGAGCATATTTTAAGAATGAGGAGAGAGACAAAAAACAGGGTTCCTACCAAACACCATTCTCTAGTGCGAGAGGTGTAGTACTGTAATGTTTTTTTTTTTTTATAATAGTTTTTGAATAGGGTGATTTCTATGAAACACCTCAAACAGAATCCTGGTGAACAGCTTTTTCTTTAGCACAACCCTTATAGGCTCTCATGGGGTCATTTGTTAACGGCTAACTAGAAGGGTGGGATTACAGTAATGACCTTATTTTACTGTTCTGGTTTGTTGTTAGCCAGGTCATGGTAGTACTTTGTACTTTGTAATAGTATATTACGAAATTAGTGCCAGCAACCTGTCCCAAAGATGAAAAATGAAATGGTGCCTCCCAGTTGAATATGTTTAATAAGGACTGCATGTTTTGCTTTTGTGGTAGCTTTAATCCTCTTTTCCAAGATGGTTTGCTTTCAGTAAGTTTAAAAATTACTAAATGTGGACAATCTCTGGTGTCGGCACAGGTAGAACATTTCTAGAGAAACCTGAGCAACTAGAAATCTTCGGGTCTATGTTGGTTGTCCAATTCTTGCTTCTGTGACAGGAATGTGTGCCAAGAACTGGCTTTCTCATGTCTCAATAGCTGGTTCATAAACATAGTCCAAATAATCTGTTTATACTGTGTTACTAAGCCCTTTGTCAATTTCCTCATTTTTTTCCACAAAAACCTTTTTCAGGAAACAGACATGGTGAGCGGTTAAGACAGTCATCTCTTCCCAGCAATAAAGTTGCTTCATCCTGTATGGCACATTGCATGTATTGAAGAACACAATCCCTGGATACCACTTGTAGTGCCATGTATGCAAATCAATATAATTGGAAAAAAAATCTATTTAAATCAATGACAAGATATAATAAAAAAAATTGCATTAAACATTCAACGTTCAAGTGACTTCTTTTATCTACAAGAAGGTGAACTAGCACTTGCAAAGTCACCTGAATAGTCTGTAGGAAGGTCAAAATCCAGTCCTTCTATCTGGATACTAGATTTATAGGGACAAAACATTGAACCAAGGATTTATTCTGATTGCCGTATTTGGAAAAGGGAAGGATTTTATTCCCTTTGGTATGGGGCAATCGGCATCAGCCTCATAAGGATTTTTTGCCTTCTTCTGGATCAACACAGTAGGGACAAAATAGGGGTATAGGTTGAACAAAGAGGACATCATAACCTATAAAAAGATGATGACCCATGAAAGGCCATCTTGCTGCGTTAGAGAGTGGGTTGCAAAACTATAGCATACCATATAACACCATGAAAATGGCGCTAGTGTGTTATTATATAACTATTACACCCAGGGATTCTCTTATATGATCAGAAATATAATTTCTTGCTCACATCAGGTAGAATATGTTCTAGAGTTTACATGGTTCAGATTTTTCAAGAGACAGATTTAAAATCTGCATTGGAAAAAAATTTCACTTCTGCAATGGGGGTTGGGCATCATATAGCATGGAAGCAGCTTAGGCAGCGTAGATTCCATTGGGCTAACTTGTATACAGATTGTATGACATGGAATCCGAACAGATTTGTGTCAAATAAGTCATCTGAGACTGCAAATTGAGTTGGTATAGAAAGTAAATTGTAAAAACGTTGTACTATACAAAGACTACTATTTACACGTTGATATTAGAATACCTATTTAGGATATTACAAATTAAATCACTAGAGATGAACAGCATTACCAAAACTTCATTTCGGGTCTGATTCAGTCAAATAAGTTGTAGGATTTAATACAGACCAAATACAATTGATCCAACTCAAAAGTGCCCCTATTGCCCTAAACATTTGTAAATTACACCCTGAGGTCTTTATCCCCATATGGTTAGGGTTCCTAACCTATAACCCCTTTTTTTTTTATATTGCTAAAGTGGCAACCAATGCTTTAAGTGATTCCCACCGCTCAAGGATTTCTACTAAACTCGTAGAAATAAGGTGCATGAATATCATACAACACCTATAAAAAATGCACCAGATACTGAAATATAGGCCAAAAATAGAAATAATCTTTATTTAGACAAATACCAGGTTAAAAAGATATTTAAAAAAATACATAGAACACATAGAATAGCACCAGTAACATACAGGATATAGGTAGGGAGGCAGCACAATACATAAGATAATCAAGTACATATATAAAGTAGACACTTAACTAAAATAGAAATAACATTAGATGCAGTGCACATATATAGTACAGAAATAAAGTGCAAGCGGTAATCCAAGTAAAAGAACAGTACACAACATCAAGGAAACAATAGCCTATGGGTGCCAAACCATACCTACAGTATACCAAACCCCAATGACCGTTTTGCGGTAAAACTTGCTTCCTCAGGGGGCATGATGCCCCCTGAGGAAGCGAGTTTTACCGCAAAACGGTTGTTGGGGTTCGGTATAGGTATGGTTTGGCACCCATAGCCTATTGTTTTCTTGATCTTATGTATTGTGCTGCCTCCCTACCTATATCCTGTATGTAACTGGTGCTATTCTATGTGTTCTATGTATTTTTTTAAAATATCTTTTTAACCTGTTATTTGTCTAAATAAAGATTATTTCTATTTTTGGCCTATATTTCAGTATCTGGTGCATTTTTTGTAGGTGTTGTTTAAGTGATTCCCCCAAAATAAAGTTCAGAATTTGCAGCAATTTCTATTTGTTCAGAATCAGTCTACTTATCTCTATACATATATATTTTGCTACCTGTGGCCCTCAAGATGTAATTTTTTTTTACAACAGCTAGTGACCACTACAGACCCCTGTAGTATATCAGGAGTTGTCAAGAACATAATCATTTTACTTTCTCCGTAGAATTTTTCTGTAAATACTTCATATGCTCAGGAAATGAATGATTAACCTGAGAAAACTCTTCCCGTTTTATACATGAACTCAACCTTTAGCTGAATGGCTCTTTTTTTTCCATGTTTTATATTATTCCACAATTATAGCATTCAGCTTTCTAAACACAAGTTAATTGATGGCCCCAGAGGAATTATTCCCAGAAAATGTGCAATGTTTGGGAGTGATCTTATAATTAAAAACGTGGAGTAAAAAGTTGGCCTCTGCTTCGCTCTTTGTACAGACTTTTATATAATTGCATATTATTTGCAGCAGCAAATGAGCTGCTGGAATTTGTGAGTATTAGTGAGTTTGTAACTTTAGGGTTTCCTGTGCATTTATTGTATATCTACTAGAGCCAAAGGAAATAACCCCTTTGAAGCCTTCCTGCCCAACTCTGCCACTTGCAAATAAGACAGATGTTGTATCAGTGAAGGCCGGGCCCTTTTTCCCACCCCCTTCAACATCAAGTACAAAAGGTTTGGCAATAATTCAAGAGTTCCCAGCAGTTGTCTGACTTCCCAGCAGGTCAGTTCAGGACTTAACCCCCTGTGAGCCAGCACTGCCTAACACTACTTCATACGTAACATATTTCTTTCAAAGTGCCTCTTTTTCTATGGGTAATATGAGAGGCGCTCCCCAGTCCAGCCTACACCATCTCTTGCAATTCACCACCAATGCCGGGCATGTGCAGAACTCCCCCTCCTCCTTGATCCCTGTATCTCATGGTAAAGCACATTGGTGTTCACTTCTCACAGTAAATATGGTTGTAAAGAATATTAATACATGCTGTCCATCAGAGTTGTAAACCCTTTATTTACTTGCCAAGTTTTGTGGCTTTGTAAAAGTGCATGAACGGTGTGTCTAAATAACTAAAAATAAGGGCGTAAAACTGGCATAAGAAACCCTTCTCTCCTTCACTGTTTATCTGGAACTACATCACCAGCGTAAACTTACTGTTGAACTGCTAGTTTCACAACACGTAGAGTGCAACAGATCATCTACCTCCACTAGAAAAATAACTTGTATACATAGTCCAGTTTTCGTAAACCACCTATAGAGGTCTGCGAAAAGCACATGATCAAGGTTACCAAACTCCTCTTTACTTCAGCAGATAGAATTATATACCCATTGACCATAAACACCTGCCTTATAGCTGTGTATGTCCCCCCTCATGCTGTAAATGTCACTTAACAGAATATGATGTGTGCTCGTCTACTGGAGTCAGCCTGATGGAGAACTGTTGCCCAAAACATTGCTTATAGCAATAATTATATGTACTGTGACTTCTGTTTTGGGAAATGAAAACATTTTTTTTTTAACACTGCTCGCAAAATTAATAGTATACCTGGTTATCCAAGAATAGAAAATCAGCTGATTTTTCAAAATAGAAACGGAACCACACCTGTCCTCAGGTTGTGTGTAATATCACAGAGACCCTGCTCACAGTAGAAAGAAAATGGAAAAGGCATGGACTCCTTACTTAATTTCTCTGTTTGGAGGCCAGGCAGCTCCGTACTTGACAGCATAACACCCTCCTTTACTGCTATACAGCTTGGACACAGAGTAAAATAAATATGTGAGGATATACACCTGCTTTGTGTTTTGGACCCACTCCTATTGTGGAACACATTCACATGCAGATATTAAGAACAGAACCATCAAACTGGCCATATGGGTCCTAAAATGCGTATCATGCCCAAGAATCATAAGATTCGTACTAGCTAGACTATTATCGTGTATCCTTGTAAATGCAATCTACAGATGACCAGTGTCTGGTATGGTGTGTGGTCATATTCTGACTTAAGAACTTGGCAACCGTATGTGTATTTAAAATTAGAAAGAGATCCCGGTGCCTCCTGTTTCCTTTTACTTAGTAGGCTGATTTCACTGTCTACACTTGTCGCATTAGTTATACTTTAAAGGGTACCACTATACATTGGGGTATGTTCACACACTGTTTTTTTTGGGCAGAAAATAGCCATATTACACCTCAAATTACAACTATTTTCCCATTAAATTACATTGTAGTTAAAGGGAAAACACTGCAGAGTCTACATGTCATTTTTATATATGGCTGTGTTTTCCTTAAGTCCTACCAGCAGTTCAAGTGGGGTGTTCTGCCTCTGTGGAGCTTGTAGGACAGATGGAATTTTTCAATGAAATAAGTAAAAAAAAATTAACAATTAAGCTCCCCTCAACTCTATAAAGGGGATACCTCCCTAACACCAGGTGTGTAGAAACCAGTCATCTGCCTTACATGAAGCAAGAATTTCTAGAGGCTTTGGTTTAGGAGTATCTTTCCAAGGCGGCTCTGGAAGAAGGTCCCATTGGTCAGCAAGGTTGAGGGATATATTCTACAGTCTTCCTCGTACAGGAGACTGGAGGATGATCATCCACCTTCGCTATTTGAATAGTATTCCTAAAAAGAAAACAATTTCGGTATGGAGACCATTCAGTCCATCATAAATATTCTAGAACCAGGAGATTTTATGGTGACACTGGAGAATGGATGCTTACCTCCATATCCCTGTTCATCCCGCTCACAGGAGATATGTAAGGTTTGCTGTCCACCTCCAAGGAATCCTAGTACACCTTCAGTTTGCGGTTCTTCCCTTTGATATATTCTCTGCCCCATACACTTTTACCAAGGTTGTGGTGGCTTCAGGGCCTCAAAATTGGGAGACTGGCTCATAAGACTGGGTCTGTTTTTTCTCTAAAGTCTAGGCTCCTAAATAAACAGGCAAAAGTTGGGTCTTTAACCCTCAACCTCAAAAGGTTCCTAGGGTTCATCCTGGATTCCGCCCAGATGTCCCTTCATCTTTCTTCAGAGATAGGAGACTGAGTGATAAAAGCGGTAAGATTTCTCTCCAGTCCACATGAAGTTATCTTTCAGACATTGATGAAGATTTTGGGGTTGATGTCAGCAACAGTGGATTCGGTTCCTTGGGCCCTCTGGCATCTATGTCCTCTACAATCAGAGGTCCTAGGAATATTGCAGAAATTCTATTGCGCAAATTGCTTCATTAAACTCTATTTAGTGTGGTGCAGGCTCCAGGGCATCTAACATGGCGGATCCAGATGACAGTACATGGGGCAAGGAACTCTGGGAAGATGCAGCCTATCACCAGCCAGTCACCCCTGTGATGTCACAGCCCTATTTAATCGGCAACCATATTGCAGTC